>NC_051157.2:17922570-18278302 GCF_013339745.2 Dermacentor silvarum
AAGTTGCGCGTAGGTCGTCATTTGGAGCACATAATTATATCCGGGAAAGTCACTCCTCTTTACTGCGGGAGAGGCGCTGGGCTCAGCCGTGACCCTGCACTGTCGATCATTTCATGTTGCTGTGCAGCAGAAACACTTGCTTTTTATAGATAAAAAAAAGTGTTGAGCATGCAGTGGCAAAACAGACCCCTAGTACTTACGGAGGTTCAAACTTACTCGAACCGGTTGATGTGTATTTGCATAACCAAATAGTATTTACTCTAAAACATCATAAACTTATTTTCTACAGAAACTTGATGGTGCTCTAGAGCTGCATGATAAAAATAGTAGCAATAAAAAAACATGTGCGATTTTATTCAAGCCACCAATAGAAAAAAAAAGTTCTACAGGTCCAATGGATGTTTCCTACGGAACAACTAAATGGCACGCGTCGACTCAATGAGGCCACGACGAATTAGGCGGTGTATTACGGTCGCCGAGGAACGAGGGGTGATGAGAGGTGTAGGATTCTACACCTCTTGTGTCACACTGAAAGATGTCTCTTCCCGAGGAATAGCCAAGAATGGGCCCTTATAGAATGGCAAATGCCCACTGGTCAAGATTAGATCATCCAAGTATATAAATGAAAAAAAAGGTCACATAAGGAGCTCAAATTTATTCAGAGGTATCTGGCTTTAAATATTGCTGAAATCCGACATTGTAGTTATAGGTTTTATGTGCTGATTTCTTATTTTTATTACGCAGAACAAAGATACACTTGACAGATAAGAGACTTTATCTGTCAAAATGTGTGAATAAGTTTTTATATAAGACGGAGCTCCATCTCGTCGCAAATACGCAGCTGGCCAGGAAATCCGTAGTCAAAATGAAAAAAAAAATAAGAAAAGAAAATCAAACATGTCGTTGAGTAACACACTTTCTTCCATTAATAGATATGTGTGCTCTAGATAATTATAACAGCCGACATTATAGCTATATACAACATTTCTGTCGCGATTTCGTGTTTCTATAAGCAAGATACAGTTGGTTCTCACTGGCAGTTTATGTTTTTCGTTCAACGTTCAGTTTCGGTCCACTTCAGCCACCGAAGCCCGCGAAAAAGAACCACCGCCACACAAGGCCCTCCCATTCCACGTTGATGTCTACGATAACCACACAGTCAGCAACACGTACGAAAAGGGGATGCCATGCCCTTTTAATATAAATAAACATTTTCAACACCAATCCGGAATAGTAGGCAAGGACACCTTGGGTTTAAACATCAAGTTGTCAAAGCACTGCTCAAAAGCCGTCACTCATTTCTATCGCATCAATACTTGTATTTCCAAACCAATGTTACCAAAATTAGCGACCGCCCAGCTAAAAACTATTCTTAACTGGAAACTCTTTGACAGTCATCAATCTGAAGCGTTCACAAAATCATTATTAAGGTCCTTGCCTCTCAACGCAAGACGTTGAAAATCGTATAACAGTACTATCACTTCTGAAATCACGAGGAGCTCGCGTGCGTTTACAACAGAAGTAGCATGTTTGAGCCACAAGTTCAGGCAGTCTATGGATCAAAAGCTGCAGTGAAGGCGCCCACGCCTACATGAACCAAAAACCGTTATTTTTCTTTTTGGTTCGTAACGTTCCCGTTCAGTTCCGGTTTGCGCAATCAGTTTTCCGATTTTAGGTTCAGTTCCAATTCGATACCCTGATTCCCATACAACAGCTGCATCAATTCCATCAGAGAGAGAGAAATTTATTTACAGAAAGGCAGAGAGGTCGGCCTGAGCTGTAACTTGCTCTGGCCTGCTACTCCACACTGGGGAGAAGGGACGGGAAGGAAAAGGGCTGATGGATGATAATGATAAGAGGAGGAGGTGTGTATGTACAATTTTACAACGTTGTGGCATCTCTAAAGCCGTGCGTCTAGCCCAGTGGCTTGTAGAAAGACTAAAGCGCCACTTTAGTCCATCAGAATAATAAGAAAACCACGCGGAATTATAGGACCGCATATGGAAGACTGAGGCATTGTCGGTACTTAAGGAAATTTGCACCTAAAGCCCGTCACTGTAAATACCTGTTTATTGTTTTATCGCCTTCCAGCTCGTTATTGGAAACTTCGGTTTGACGATTCAGCTACAACGCGCACAAATGGCCTACTGGGCCATCATGGCTGCACCGCTCATCATGTCCAATGACCTCAGAGACATTGCACCGGAATCGAAAGACCTGTTACTCAACAAGTTCATCATCGCCATCGACCAGGATCCGCTTGGATTGATGGGAAGGCGCATCCATAAGGTGAGTCATTCTACATTATGAATATTTTGCTTATTTATCATCTTCATGTTGTGACTCTACGAAAGTGACCATTGACAGCGCAGTGCGATATTTCTGTTATACAGATACCAAAAAATGAAGCAAGCTATTGCAATGTTCGAAGGTATCATCATTCTAAGAACACCTTCTGCCATTATAGGCATCGTTCAATTTAGAATTCTTAGCTGTTGTCAGAACTTTATCCTGACATTTTCATATATAGTGGATAACTTCGTTACATACAGAGTTTGTGACACTCTGCTCTTCATCTTCCACGAGCGCGATTTTTTTCTATTCTGGCGATATTTTGATGAGGATTATGATTTTAGCGTGATGATGATGATTATTATTATTGATGATAATATGAATTATGTATCCATGTGCATGATTGACATCACGTTCATGGTGTACTTGTTTCTGAGAAATAAAACGAAATTCAATTTAGAGGCATTTATGTCCACTTGCTGTGCGTTCCGATTTGCTTGCTGTGCGTGGCTATGTTGTTGGCCTGCTAAGCACAAGTTCGCGGTATCGAATCCCGGCCACGGCGGTCGCATTCCGATGGGGGCTAAATGCGAAAACACCTGTTTACTTCTATAGATTTAGGTGCAGGTTAAAGAACCCCAGGCGGTCTAAATTATTCCGGAGTCCCTCACTACGGCGTGCCTCATAATCAGATCGTGCTTTTGGCACGTAAAACCCCATAATTTTAACAATCACCATATTAGTTTGACTTCTAGAAACATTTCTCAGCACTGACTCCTGTGTGTACTCATTGTCAAAAGCCATCACTTGTTCATCTGTGTGCGTAGGTTAATTTCATCCTGTTTCAGAACTGAATATAGTGTTTACATTTACTGTTGCACTTCGCGAATGCAACTTTCTGATCAATGATTGCTTTTATTCTAGTACGCACCAGCGGGAAAGTATTCGTATGGACGCATATCCATGTAGAAAACTAAGTGCAGAAATAGGTAAAATACGTAAGCAAAAAGACGCAACACAAGCGCTGACTGTCCAATGAAAGTTTGTTTAATAAACATGCCTTCATTGGTACAAGAAAGCGGACGTGGTCTCATATATAATCAAAATTGTAAGAAAAAGAACACACATTTGTCAACGTAGCTAAACTAAATGAATAAAAAATATATCAAAATGGCAATGCATGTGAGTGTCATCCCTCACCAAGATAGCTCTTTCTCGTTACGCGCTACAGAGTGCTGGCTGACCTCCGCGGTTTTATTTTCCTTTAATATTACGATATTTTTTGTGTCAGTTCTGTTCATTTAGTTGTTGGCAGATATATCCGTTTATTCTAATAATTTCATTCAGACGCAAACGCAAGCACTGTTTAAATTTTTTTTAAATCTTGGCGCGTTTCCGAAATGAATCATCGCTTAGTATAGTCAGCACTCGCGTGCTTTTTTTTTTATGTCTTTGTTTCTGCACTCAATATTTTGCGTGATTCCTCACCAATTTGCCGAACCTCGCTTTTCAAACTGTCTGTGCATCCCTTCGTCGTTTTTCTCAGGGAAAAAACCTCGACATCTGGGCTCGCTGGGTGACTCCGGAACTTGCCGACAGAAAGCTGTCCCTGGCCGTCTTGTTGTACAACACGAAAGTGCTCGGTGGCCCCGTCCAGGCCTCCATCCCGCTCCAAAGCCTCGGCCTGGACAGTCCCACGGGCTACCTCGTCACCGATCTCATCCGCAACAATACCGTCGTCGGAAAGTTTTATCCAGAGCACAGTATCAACGCTACGATTGCGCCCATGGACGTTTTCTTCTTTAAGGCTACCGTACTTAGTGGCATGCACGACACAGTTTTATAAACAATTTGTTGTTCGAACTCAGTACTTCTCCGGGCTCTCAATCTAGAATACATGACAGTAATCAGTGAGCACTGCACACAACGTATGCTCTTAGGATTGTGCAGTGAAAACATTTGTAAATGCAGTCTTGTAAATATCTATATTCTGATTAAGGAAGCAGTTAACCATGCCTTATCAAAGGTAGTAAAGCGAATAATTAGAATGGGCCAACACTTACAGCTCTTGCAAATTGGTTTGTCACGTGGCCGTCAGACCTCCCTGATTTCCTAATTGAATCGCGAAGAAACGGTGCCAGTCAAGTTCTCAAGGTTGACGCGATTAACCCTGCCTTATCAAAGGTGATGTGTGGTGTTTTATGGCGCAAGGGCCAGTTATGGCCAAAGAGCGCCGCCTTATCAAAGGAAGTAAAGCGAGTAATCAGAATGAGCCAACACTTACAGCTCTTGCAAATTGGTTTGTCACGTGGATGTCAGACCTCCATGATTTCCTAATTGAATCGCGAAGAAACGGTGCCAGTCAAGTTCTCAAGGTTGACGTTCAAGGTTGACGTTCAAAACACAATGAAGCGCCATACTCAACGCGCATATTCGCTTCTCCGGCCGATTTAGTAGTGTCATTATTCGACCTGTACCGATTTCCCAGGCGGCGTGACAGCATGAATAGGAAAAAGGAAAGAAGCTGCTCAGGAATGACTCCCACGTAGTGTTGTCCGCGCGGAAACTCAAGGAGTACTGTCAGCAGCTAATCACTGAAAGAAGAGAAGCCGCGCAACACAGCTTGTGCGAGACATGCCAGACTCGCGGGTCTCCTTACCTTTCACCTCCGCTCTCGAACCGGCTTCTCTTCGTCGTTTTCTTTACCTGCTTCATGTCTTCAGCATTTCATTCTACAAGTAAATAAAATCGCATTTTAACGAGCTGGGATATCTTCCCGAATTCCTGACAAAACACGATGAGAGAGCAAGAGGTAAGTGCCTGCTGAATTATTGTTCCAAAAGACGGAAACAGCCAATGAGAGGCTGGAAATTCTGCAAGAAGGTATTTGAGCTCAACGCATAAAAAAAAGAAAAGTGTGAAGAACGGGGAAACTTGAAAATGGTGTAGGCAACGGAAAAGTGCAAGCGAGGGGTGAGAGAGATTAAATAAAGGAAATTAGAATAGGATTATCTGCGCGAGAGCTTGCTCTGCTGCCTTCAGTGTAACGACGTGTGGAGAAAGTAAATAAAATAAGCGGTGGTATAAATCAAGAGCACATAAATAAAACATGTTTGGAGGTTAGAAAACACATGACGCACGTGTACGGTTGGCTGAGCATGACTTGGGAATGGGAGCAAGTAATACGTTTTCGTTTCTTTCCGCGTCGGTATCTGCTATCGCAGCAAAGAAACAGTGGTTCTATATGTAGCCTTCTTCAGACCCAACAAAACGCTTGACATAATACCTTTAAATGCCACTTGTTATTGACAACCGGTCTTATGCGAACCTAAAGAACAATTTCCTTGATCAGGTGGCAGGGTTTCGCGCTGACAGCAGCACTTCTGTATATATGGACAAAGTCGATTTCTCCAGTTTGTCTTGATAAAGGCTTCTCTTTGCCTAAACACAAGCATAACATCACGTGGCGGTTCGTTGCCTTCACTTTTCAACCTGGATTGCCGCGTCACTTGGTGGCAACTGAAACGTCCTATGCATTTATTTCTGGTCGTCGGTAACGGTACGTCTCACACAAAAGTATCAATTTTCTCGATAACCGCTGTGCCACATCAAAAGAACTAAACGTTTGGCATATAGTACCATCTACATCTGGCCTTATGTTACTCCAGATTATTTAAGAATTTCTTTTCTGGATTAATATTGAAAAATACGGAAGCCCATGTCCACGAGGGTGGGCACAGGGTAGGAGGAGAATAGGAGCCAGCACTCCAGCTGATGCGGCGTTGTTGCAATAGACGATCATCAAGAAACGCCACAAAGGGGTAAAATAACAAAGTAAGACTGCAGCTGGTTGGTCTTGATTCATCTTCAAATAACTTTTTCAGCGCAAGAAACGACAACGACGACGACAAAGAAGCAGACACGGACAAAATTATTCTGTCTGTTTTGATTACTAAATTGCACAGTAATTGTAGGTTGTAATCATCATCATCATCATCGTCAATTCTGACTCAATTGAATGGTTATTGTACAAGGCGCGAACGCCAAAGGGGAAAGGCGCATGTGTGACAGGAAAAAGAGAAAAAAAGCAAGAAAAGCACGAAAGCCAAGGCACTCTGTTTAGCTCCTTGTGCGTGTACCTGAAAAATCCTATCACCTTATCACTTAAGGAAATAGAAGGCTGGCCGATACACTGTGCACTGTTCATGCTAACGTGGCGTGACTCTAAAATATATATTCTGCTCTTGTCGCTGTGCCAGTCTAGAATTAATGTGTTACTAAGCAGTGGCTCGCATTGATGCTTTGTGCAGTGCGCTACAAGGTGTCAGAATCGGTCCTCCTTTTTCATTTTTCTCTGGTGTTCTCTTAATCTGACGTTCGCACATGTACCAGTTTGTCCATTATAGCTGCTGCCGCTGGACAGATGCACCTGATAAGATTTGTTGCACAGGGAACGAACGGGCTTCTGTGTTTAACAGTACACTTTTCCTTCTTTTTAGAGTCGCCTTCATCCTCGGGTTTCACAAGCGCGCAAATGCTTTCCAGCTTATTGGCGGCTGTGAAAACAACGTTCACACTATAGCGGGGCGCGGCATTCTTTAAAATTTGTGCAAGCTTATGAAGATACGGCAGTGCTGCAAGCTGATTTTGCACCCTCATTCTGCACGAACATTTAGTTTCAGTGAACACTTTTATGCGGGACAGGTACGTTTAGCAACTACGACCTGATTAACAGTGATTAATCCAAAGCTTTCCGCACCAGCTTCGCCCATAAGTCATTGTGCATCCTTAGGACGCTATATCCCCACCAATCAATTTTACTTTGCGAGGAATGTTGCCATTCCTATTTATTTCTCTTGGGAATTTCTAGCACACCGAGCCTCTGCTTTAGGCGAAAGCGGCCACGTTTAAATTATGGGATCTTACGTAGCAAAACCACCACCTGATTATGAGGCACGCCGTAGTGGGAGACTCCGGATTAATTGGACCACCTGGGGTTCTTTCACGTGCACCTAAATCTAAGTACACGGGTGCTTTCTGTATTTCGCCCCCATCGAAATGCGGCCGCCGTGGCTGGGATTCGATACCGCGACCTCATGCTCAGCATCCCAACACCATAACCACTGAGCAACCACGGCGCGTTAAGCGGCCACGTTTCTATTTGAGAAATGCAGTGCGTCTGCCAATATTAATATGTATTTCTGTCCTGCTCCCCTAGCGTATAAAAAACAGGCTTTATCCTCAAAACGCAGCTAGACGTCAAAACTCTATTACGTGCGATTGTTCTAAGAAATACCAATTGGTAGTCAATTATACGGCGTGGCGAGTCTTAAGAAAGAAAGAAGGAAAAAAGAAAACGCTTTTGATTTTGAACGCGCATATTATAACCGGAGACGCAAATCTGTTTGTTATACAAGTTTACGCAACATATAGAGTGCGCAGTGTTCACCGGAAGCTGTTATTTCGGGTCCTTGTTAAAGAAGAGCACGTCATTTTAAGAGGTAGATCCTGGAAAAATTGGACTTCCGCATCGGGCCCATCGACCGGGAAGGCCGGCTTTTATTATCCGGCTGTAATGACGAATGACACGAGATGTAAGAAAGGCGGCACAGGGAAACAGCGGCTAAAGGCAGCTGTTTTGCACAGACTCCATTTTATGCATAGATATTGACACGTATACATGTTTATGTTTCACCGGTGGCCGCTTTCAACCGGCTAACAAATGTTAAACGTTATCTCTCGGCGCAGGACGCGCCTGTATCGGAAGTTTCTAGAACGTTATCGATGCTTCTTTCCATTGCCTGTTTTCACCGACGCTTATGTTATCTGATTGCATGACTGACGCGAATTGTCTAGAACTTTCTGGAAGACACGCGGGCATCAGGGATTAATCTAGAACCTTCGATGACTCAGGTATAAAAGCCGACGCGTTTCGCCGCTGATCAGATTTTCGACGATCGCCGACTGTGTTCGCCGCTATCGTTGTGCTTTGAGTGTACCTTGATTTTGTGGGCACAGGTTCGCCCAATAAACAACCAGTTTCGTCGTACACAGTTTTACGACTGTTTTCTTCAGCGTCACTACTACGTGACATCTGGTGGAGGTGCTAGTGCGTTCATGCAGCGAACGCCCCCGCAAAGCCGCGACCCAAGCCCGAAACCGCAGGACAACGCCAACGTCACCAAGGACTTCTGCCGGAGTACGGACTTCTTCCCGAGAAGACCACAGCGATCAAGGCCAAGTCAACGACCTCAATGGCAGCCCCAGCGTCCCCCATCCTGCTGCAACAACCTCGGGAGCCCCCGACCTTCCGTGGATCATCGGCTGAAGACCCTGAAACCTGGCTGGAGACATACGAGCGGACCGCGACTTTCAACAAATGGAGCGACGACGACAAGCTACGCCATGTCTATTTTTCGTTGGATGACGCTGCTCGGACCTGGTTTGAGAACAGAGAGACCACCCTGGCTACGTGGGACCTCTTTCGTGAAAACTTCGTGAGGACCTTCACGAGTGTCGTACGAAAGGAGAGGGCAGAAGTTCTCTTAGAAACCAGAGTGCAATTGCCGAACGAGAACATCGCGATCTTCACGGAGGAGATGACTCGCCTCTTCCGCCACGCCGACCCCGACATGTCTGAAGAAAAGAAAGTTCGGTTCTTGATGCGGGGTGTCAAAGACCAACTATTCGCCGGATTGATGCGCAACCCGCCCAAGACTGTCGCCGAATTTCTTTCCGAGGCTACAACGATCGAGAAGACGCTTGAAATGCGCGTCAGGCAATACAACCGCCGTGCCCTGACCAACTACGCCGACGCTCAAGCGCTAGGCGCCGACGACCTGCGCGAGACCATCAGAGCGGTCGTTCGCGAGGAGCTGCATAAGCTCTTTCCCCGGTCGCAGCCTCACGTGGCATCTATCGCCGACGTCGTCAAAGACGAACTTCAGCGCTCACTTGGAGTTCCCGATGTGCAGCCACAATCGCCGCAACCCCAGCCGGAAGCGCTGACCTACGCCGCCGTCGCCCGTCGTCAAGGCCCCCCTCCGCGCTCGCGCCAGGGCCCCGTAACGCCGCAGTTCCGTCGTCCGCCGCCGCCAGCACGCCCGCCCGTCGCCCAGCGCAGCTACCAGAGGAAGACGGACATTTGGCGCGCTCCCGACCACCGCCCGCTCTGCTATCACTGCGGGGAAGCCGGCCATGTCTACCGCCGATGCCCATACCGCGAAATGGGCCTACGAGGGTTCCCCGTCAACGCGCCGCGTCCCGATCGAGGTGAACGACCGCGCGACATCGCCGACTACCTCGCCGGAGCCCAGTGGCAACCCCGACGACCCTCACGATCGCCGTCACCAGGCCGCTACACCTCGCCGCATCGCCGTCAGTACAACGGTCTCACCCGGGGCCGATCTCCCAGCCCTTACCCGGGAAACTAAAGGCAGCAACCGATGGAGGTGCGGTTGCTGTACGACGCAATGCCGAAGATCCTCCGACGCCGCCGACGACGACGATTCGCGATTCATCACAACGAGATATCAGCACGCCGCCTAGCAACAGCCTTGACAACACTTCGCCGCCGAAAGAAGACCTTCCGACGCGACGTAGCAGCAGCAGAGCAAGCCGACGCAGCCGTGATCCGACGCCACGAATTAACCGCAACGCCAGACGCCGGTCTACCGATCTAGACGTGCTCATCGATGGCCATAACGTCACCGCTCTCGTCGACACTGGAGCCGACTATTCCGTCTTCAGTGGCCCGTTCGCCGCCAAGTTGAAGAAGGTGAAAACAGCCTGGCAAGGACCCGATATCCGGACAGCGGGAGGCCACCTAATAACGCCGACTGGAATCTGCACAGCGCGAGTCACGGTAAACAACCGCACTTACCCGGCGAGCTTCGTAATCCTGCAGCACTGCTCCAGGGATGTCATCCTAGGCATGGACTTTCTAAACCAACACGGTGCAGTCATCGACTTAAGGTCCAAGTCGATAACGCTTTCAACGCACAACGCGATACCACCGGATACAAGCATAAGTTACCATGCCTTGAATGTGCTTGAAGAACAAATCACCGTTCCGCCTCGCTCCAGCGTAATGATTTCCGTCGGTACCGTAGTGCCTGTAGACATGGAGGGCGTCATCGAGGGCGATCATCACTTACTGCTCGACCGTGAAATTTGCGTCGCTAGAGGCATAGCTGAGCTACGTGCAGGGAAAGCAAGGGTGATGCTCACGAACTTCAGCCCCGAATACAAGCACATTAACAAAGGCACCACGGTCGCCTACATCGACGAAATAGTACAAGCCAGCAGTGCGTTCGCCTTCACGGATTCCAGTGCACCTGCAACGACGACTATAGTACCTGAACCAACTTTCGACGTCAATCAGAACCTTCCCAGGCACAAGAAAGAACAACTAAAGGCTCTGCTCCTGCAATACAAGGACTGCTTCTCGTCGTCGTCAAAAGTTCGACAAACCCCTGTCGCCAAGCACCGCATCATAACCGACGAAGATGTCCGGCCACTCCGTCAGAGCCCGTACCGAGTTTCGGCGCGCGAACGCGAGGCCATAAGGCAACAAGTCGACGAAATGCTACGCGACGACATCATCCAGCCGTCGAAGAGTCCGTGGGCGTCCCCCGTGGTGTTAGTGAAGAAGAAGGATGGAACCCTACGTTTCTGCGTCGATTATCGTCGCCTCAACAAGATCACGAAGAAGGACGTATACCCCCTCCCACGGATTGACGACGCCTTGGATCGACTCTACAACGCAAAGTATTTTTCGTCGATGGACCTCAAAACCGGCTACTGGCAAATCGAAGTCGACGAGAGGGACCGGGAGAAGACTGCGTTTATAACACCAGACGGACTGTTCGAGTTCAAGGTCATGCCGTTTGGTCTTTGCTCGGCGCCTGCCACTTTCCAACGTGTCATGGATACAGTACTGGCAGGCTTGAAGTGGCAGACTTGCCTCGTCTATTTGGACGACGTCGTTGTGTTTGCCTCAAGCTTCGAGGAACACCTCCGGCGCCTTGAAACAGTTCTTCAAGCAATCAAGACCTCCGGACTCACGTTGAAGCCAGAAAAGTGCCGCTTCGCATATGAGGAGCTCTTGTTTTTGGGCCATGTCATCAACAAGTCTGGAGTGCGCCCCGACCCTCAGAAAACTGCGGCCATCTCCAACTTTCCTCCGCCCGCTGACAAGAAGGCAGTGCGTAGATTTCTTGGACTGTGCGCCTATTACAGGCGCTTCGTCAAGAATTTTTCACGGATCGCTGAGCCACTGACGTATCTCACGAAGGCCGACGTCGAGTTCAAGTGGGAGACGCCGCAAGTCGAAGCATTTGAAGAACTGAAGCGACGCCTGCAATCGCCGCCAATACTTGCGCATTTCGACGAAAATGCCGATACCGAAGTCCACACAGACGCAAGCAGCGTAGGTCTCGGCGCCGTGCTTGTGCAGAGGACTGACGGACTAGAAAGGGTTGTAAGTTACGCTAGCAGGTCGCTATCGAAGGCGGAAGCAAATTATTCCACAACAGAAAAGGAGTGCCTCGCCATCATCTGGGCTACATCAAAGTTTCGCCCCTACCTCTATGGCAGGAACTTTAAAGTTGTAAGCGACCACCACGCCTTATGTTGGCTAGCTAACTTGAAGGATCCTTCAGGTCGCCTCGCACGATGGAGCCTGAGACTTCAAGCATTCGACATCACCGTCGTTTACAAATCCGGGCGAAAGCACGCTGACGCCGATTGTTTGTCTCGCGCCCCCGTCGAACCGCCGCCACAAGACGACCAGGATGACGACACTTTCTTGGGACCCATCAGTGCCGACGAATTCGCCGAACAACAGCGAGCCGACCCGGAACTAAGGAGCCTTGTAGATTACCTGGAAGGCAAGACCGTCATTGTGCCGAAGGCGTTCAGGCGAGGATTGGCGTCGTTCTTCTTGCAAAACGACATTCTCCTAAAGAAGAACTTCTCGCCTCTCCGAGCCAACTACCTCCTCGTGGTACCCTCAGCATTGCGTTCAGAGGTTCTGCAAGCTCTCCATGACGACCCAACGGCTGGACATCTCGGTTTTTCCCGCACTCTCGCGAGGATACAAGAAAAATACTACTGGCCTCGCCTCTATGCTGACGTCGCCCATTACGTAAGGACATGCCGAGACTGTCAGCGACGCAAAACACCGCCGACAAGGCCAGCCGGGCTTCTACAGCCGATCGAGCCACCTCGCCGACCGTTCCAGCAGATCGGGATGGACTTACTGGGGCCTTTTCCGACGTCGACGTCCGGGAATAAATGGATCATCGTAGCTACGGACTACCTCACCCGCTACGCCGAAACAAAAGCCTTGCCCAAAGGCAGTGCCGACGAGGTAGCCCGATTCTTCGTTGAGAACATCCTCCTGCGTCACGGTGCCCCGGAAGTCCTCATCACCGACAGAGGTACGGCCTTTACGGCAGAACTAACTCAAGCCATCCTGCGGTACAGCCAGACAAGCCATCGCCGCACCACCGCCTACCACCCACAGACGAATGGCCTCACCGAGCGCCTAAATAAGACCATCGCCGACATGCTGGCAATGTACGTCGACGTCGAACACAAGACGTGGGATGCCATCCTTCCGTACGTGACCTTCGCATACAACACGGCCGTGCAAGAAACGACGCACATGGTGCCGTTCAACCTGGTCTACGGAAGGAACCCGGCAACGACGCTTGACGCCATGCTACCAGACGTCGCTGACGAAGAAAATCTCGACGTTGCCACCTATTTGCAGCGTGCCGAAGAAGGTCGACAGCTCGCCCGCCTGCGCATCAAGAACCAGCAGAGAACCGACAGCCGACACTACAATCTTCGACGACGCTACGTCGAGTACCAGCCCGGAGACCGTGTTTGGGTCTGGACTCCGATACGCCGACGAGGACTTAGCGAGAAACTCTTACGTCGCTATTTCGGACCATATAAGATCATCCGACGTATCGGCGCACTGGACTATGAGGTCGTGCCAGACGGCATTTCGCAATCACAGCGGCGCCGCGCACGACCCGAAGTCATCCATGTGGTGCGTCTTAAGCCTTTCTACGCCCGCTGACGAACTTAGGTACTTTGTTACTTTATTTTTTTTTCTTTATTACGCGTGGTTTTGTTTTCGCTTTCACATTTATTTGTAGCATCGGGACGATGCTTTTTAAGGGGAGGGTATTGACACGTATACATGTTTATGTTTCACCGGTGGCCGCTTTCAACCGGCTAACAAATGTTAAACGTTATCTCTCGGCGCAGGACGCGCCTGTATCGGAAGTTTCTAGAACGTTATCGATGCTTCTTTCCATTGCCTGTTTTCACCGACGCTTATGTTATCTGATTGCATGACTGACGCGAATTGTCTAAAACTTTCTGGAAGACACGCGGGCATCAGGGATTAATCTAGAACCTTCGATGACTCAGGTATAAAAGCCGACGCGTTTCGCCGCTGATCAGATTTTCGACGATCGCCGACTGTGTTCGCCGCTATCGTTGTGCTTTGAGTGTACCTTGATTTTGTGGGCACAGGTTCGCCCAATAAACAACCAGTTTCGTCGTACACAGTTTTACGACTGTTTTCTTCAGCGTCACTACTACGTGACAATATACAAGGGAGTCGCCAACTCCAAAATTAACAAAAGAAAACATTACGCAGATCCAACGCACATGATGGAATATATGTGAAGCAAAGCTTTAGTAAAGAGGCGAATATAAATGTTTAACAACTAACGGCGATGCCTACAATTTTGTGTGCTTTCATCCCATGCATGCAACGAGTAATCTCACGGAATTTTCTTGTTTATCCACCACAAAGGTCACAATTTCTTGTCATAAAATTTTTATGTTAATGTACTGCATTCTTCACAAGCTATGCCGAAATGCGAACTCCACTTCAGGCGTGAGACGTGTACACAGCGTTGCCACAAAGACGAAAGCGATGCTCAAGGTGCTTGTTCAAGCAAGATCGGTGATGACAGGTGTATGCGCATAAATGTACGACACGTATCGAGTAACATTTAGGGAACTATATACCTCTCGTGTCAGCAGTGAGACATACTCATTCAGGAGGATTGGCCAAGAACGGGCATATTACCAGTGGCACCTGCCAAATGTCTCAATTAAAAAAACCCCCGTAAATCAAAGAATGCGTGAAATATAATTCACCGTTCTATGAACAAATCGGGCTGCTTTAGAGATATCTGCGAGCAGACACGAAATGTACAGGTTTTATGTAGGAATAATAATGGGACAGGTCCATTCTGGAGGTATTGCCAAGAACGGGCCCACGCACATACTTGCAATTGGTGGCTAAATCAAAGAGAATAAAGTAAATCCAAGAATCCGTTTAATATAATTCACCATTCCTTTAATAGATCGGTCTGCTTTAGATATGCCTATGAGCCGACATATGTTAAAGGTTTATGTAAGTAGTTAATATGATAATATAATTATTATCTGCATACTTGGTCAGCATTCAAGGGTAGTATGAGCCAGTTTGCTGGAAGTTTCACATAACCATCGCATATACGCATATCTCCAAACATATGCGCCAAGATAGTGACCCAACTGCACGCAGCAACCGTGCATTCATGCGAAATTCGGGAAAGAAGGTAAAGTAAGCTTCGCTTTACAAGAAAAGAAAGGCGCAGATGCATGAGCGCAGCGGGGGTAAAAACCAACATAAGTGTTATTTTGTTTAAGGACAATTTAAAGAGCCAGGTGAATTACGGAGGCTCGGTGCTCGCCGCGACGTCCTGTATTTGCAAGACCGCTCGTTTGATATTCGCAAAGGAAGAGCCAGTCGTGATAGCGAATTGTCACTCATGGCGGCCAGCCAACGAGAACCATTTCTCACAAACAAAACATTTTAATACAGCCAGATGCCCCGTTTGAAGACAGTACAAAGGGCACATTGCAAGTATCGTGACAACTACATTGGTCACCTGCATGTCCAACCCACCACGTCAATGAGGTACTGCTGAACACGAGGTCGCGGACTGGAAACAAACAGCGCTTGGACGGGACGACGTGAGTACGACAGACAAGGCACTTTCAATGTAATATGTAGGCGAAATACAGAGACGCCCATGTGCGTTGTTCAGGTGCATCCAAAGAAACGCGGGTGGTAAAAATTGTTACGCACTGCTCTAAAGAAAGCCAAATGTAGAAAGCTAAGCCTAAAGACCTCTATTGCTGTTGTAGGTAATATTCATGCTAATCACATAAAATGGGTTGCTGATGTTATTGCGAATGTGCTCCCCTTCATAATTATTCTAATCTTTCAAACGGGTATATATTTCCCAGCATGTTAAGAATAAGTAAGGTAACCCCGGTATTTAAAAAGGGTGATAAATCACTAATTTCCAATTACAGACCTATTTCTATTCTTCCATTCTTTAATAAAGTTATTGAAAAACTAATCCATATCCGTCTGTAATAATATCTTGAAAAATATAACTTAGTTCACCGTAAAGAATTTGGAGTCCGTCACGAGTATTCAAGTAACCATGTTCTTATTTACTTCGCTGATGAATGCTAAATAGCTTTTGATACTTTTGATACAATTATGATATTATATTCTCTAAACTTGGTTCTTATGGCATTGAAGGAACCCCTCTAAATCGCTTTCAGAGTTACTTATCTGATCATGAGCAAATAACATACATTTCTGGCGTTTTTTCTAACAAAGGAATAATTAACATCGGGGTTCCACAAGGCTCAATTCTTGGTCCGCTTTTACTTTTATTGTATATTATGGATCTACCTAAATGCCTAGCTTCACCAACATAATGCATCCTATATGCCGATGACACCACTCTTTTATCTTCTGGTAACTGTTTAAACAATCTTATAACGACCCTTAATGTGACCGTATAGATATGTTGACTTGGTGTGCTAAACACTTTTAATTAATCCTTCCAAAACTAAGTGCATAGTCTTCAGTTCTAGGCCCACTAATGATTCGCAAGTTATGCCAATTTTTCTTGATTTGCATGCTATTTATCCATCCAACCTCTGTTCATTCCTTGGTGTCGAGCTTGACTCGCGCTCAAAATTTAACTTACAGATCAGCGAGGCAAGCCCTCGACGTCCCCTCATGGGAGGCTTAGGCCCGGCCATCTTAAAGTGCTGGTTCCGCAATAAAAGTTTATTCCTCCTCCTCCATGAACTACAAAGAAAACTTCATACGGTATTAGGATTCTACTCAAAGCTAGATGTTATTTTGATTTACATACTCTGGTTACTCTATACTAATTCATTCATAGCCATCTAAACTGTTGCATAACTTTCTGGGGTGAAACCTATCACTCCCATCTTTCTTCCTTAACATGCCTAAAATCATGCAATCTGCGATTAAGAGTAATCGCCGATCACATTTTACTGAAGTGTACCGCGATCTTAACGTACTCTGCATTACTACTCTTGTGAAATTCAATGTTTACATATTTGCGTATCGAGCAATTAAAGACCATCACCTTCCAAAATTTGTTTTCATGCGAGGACTTACCAATAGAAATAATACACGTTTTTCTTTAAGCAACAATCTTTGACTTCCCAAAGTTCGTACTAACTACGGTACTCAAAGAGTTGGTTTTGTTTTAATTAAACTGGGGAATTCTTTGCATTGTAATATTAAAACTGCGGTTTCTGTTTCATCATTTAAACGTTTGCTTCATGATTTTATTTGTAACTAATAACACAATTCGACTAGTGAAATAACCTGACCTTTATCGTTATATGGTGAATAATGAACATTCATTTATTGACTAGAATTATTTGATAACTGAATTGATTGTACTTGTTCAATTGTTGAAATAATAGTTGTGTTACTGCTCGTATTTTATAGTAACTTTTTATTATTATTATTTATTTTGCTGTTTAGTAGTTTTACAGTTCATGTAACATATTATAGAAGGTCTACTTCTACTCTGCCAACAACCGCGCTCGTCGCTCGCCGGCCGCACTGTCTCTTATCTCCACACGGCTCTGACCTTTTCTATGCGCTGTGCATTCGCCGCTCAGTTTCCGTTGAAGCGATAGACCGCACGTACCTTCGCCCGCTGCGACGTATATGCGCTTGCTGCCAGCGTTTTGACAGTCGTTGTCTGCGGTCATTCAGTGTGATCTATTTATGTTTGCTTGTGCGCGCTCACACCACGCTTGTTCATTCAGTTAGTAATAGTCGGGCCACATTTTCCAACGCACGCTACACATGCAATGCTGCCCGGATCGGCAGTGCAGCACTACAGGTGTGTCCCTTCGCACGCGCTGCCCACGGGAAGCGCTTCTCATCAACACCACCGTTTCACACGCGCCTTCTCGTGGTCATCGAGTCTCTCTTCATGTCGGTCTACTTACGCCGCAGCGCACCTGCTTACTTAATCAGCTCATATTTACTACAATTCATATTACTACCAAAGCCGCTCACCTTACTTCGTGTCACATTGCTGTGTTGCTATCGCATTCATTGCTTCGCCCTTAGGACGAAACTGTGACATTTTTTTCAGCTATATACCGTGTATGACTCACCGTTTTCCAACTCACGCAGCGTAGGAGAGGAAATAGCCCTGAAACCTTTGTTGGGATGCTTAAGGGAGACCCGAGTACAGCATGTCATCGCTGACATCTTAAACCACCCGACGCTGACGCGAGCGCTTCTTCCAGTGAGCAAGCAAGAAGCAGCATCGCGAAGTCCTTTCGCTGTCTCTCGCGCAATTTCGACAACGCTGTCTGTGCTTCGATATATCCTCCGATGATGTCAATCCTCGCCGCCCTGTCGTGCACTCTGTGCACCGTCATCTTCCTAGTGGTGACGGATGTCTGGTGCCTGGACAACGGTCTCGCCCTGACGCCTCCCATGGGCTGGTTCACGTGGAGCCGGTTCATGTGCAACGAATGTGCACTGGGTCGCCACGAGAATTGCCTCACATGAGTGACGAGTGGGTTAGAGTATTAGGCTTCGTGCGTTCTACAGTGTTTCGGTCACGTTACAACGATTGCACCAAGAAGTCTTTCCGTATGGCTGCTACCGTATAGGAAAAGGTTAACGTATTACGAGTATAATTTTGTAATGGGAGAATCGATGAAACTCCTTTTGCGGCAGCAGCCCTTAATCAGAAGGCAGACATCGAAAGAAATAATCATCATCATCATCAGTCGCATATCTCCACAGCAGAAGGAGAAATGTTTCCACAAGAGAACTCCAATTACCCATTTTATGATGGACCGAGCCGACCACTTAATACTAGCAAACTTCATAATTTTATCATTCCACCTCAATATACGCCTCCATAAACTGCCGTTGCCTTACCCTTGGCAACAATTTTGTTCTTGTGATAGGCCACCGGTTATGTATTATGCGGATCATACGATTTTTTAAACACGACTTCACGTGCGTATGCTAATCGACATGAAATTATAACCATAAAAAATAGATAGTGTGACGCATTGCTGACCTATTTCTCATTTTGTGAACAAGGCTACCGTGTGCGAGCTGGAACGTTAACCATACTATATCTTTCGTGGTCGCTTTAGGGGTCTCGTTTTATTTCATCATGTTCCATCACGACCTGACGGGATTCCTTCACACCCTCAATTTCATTCCCGACATGCATAGTTGAAGAATGAAGCAAACCAAAGAAACAAAACTAAAGAAAAAGATAAGGAAAGAGGAACCACAACACAGCGCTTGGTGTAGTGCATGAAAAATTTGTATTTCTTCCTCGTGACTTTTAAACGATGCAAGTCTGGTGAAATTGCGAGCAATGTCGCAACAGCACATAAATCGTTCGAGGAAAAGTTTGTTTCAATGAACGCGCGTATATTGAAAGTTGAGGCACAATGTGGAAAAATTGATGATATCAACAAAAGGCTCAGTCTTGCACAAGAGGCAGTGAAAGGCATAGAACGCAAAGGCGATGTTTTCTGCTCACGCCTTGACGACATCGAAGACAGGGCTCGTCGTGATAACTTAATTTTCCATGGTGTTCCAGACAGCAAGGAATCATGGGCACAAACTGAGGAACAAATTGTAAGCCTAATGATGCAGCATATCGACCCGAATCTAAACGACAATATAATTGAACGTGCGCACCGATTGGGTGGTAGCTACCAAGAAAATAGGTGCCGAGCCGTTATAGTCAAGTTTAGTCGTTTTAAGTCCCGGCAACAAGTCCTTTCACTGTAGTAATGTTACCGTCACCGAAGATTTTTCACTATCCACAAGACTTGCGCGGAAAAAAACTACTTGCAAATTCATTGCCCGAGTCGCCAGCCTTCGCGGTTCGGCATGATAAGTTGTATATAGGTAACACCTGTTACATGTATAACATCGCAAGTGATAGCGTGCAGATGAGGCAAACACATAAGAATAAACCTCCCGCCTCAAATGAAACTATAATCCAAGATAGGCCGTCTGATAGTAGCAATGGACCCGCTACTAGCACTCGCAGCCGAAAAAATAATCCGCCTTCTGCTCATTCCAAACATTCTAACAAGTAACAATCAGCAGGGGGTAGGGATGATCATGTTTCTGCACTTTTCAACCTTCCTGTTCTTTTTTCCAACGTAAGAAGCGTTATGAAACACCGGAATCGGCTTAACTCTGTTGTTTCCTCGATGAATGCAAATTTAATCATACTAACCGAGACATGTATCGCTGCGATAGGGAAAGTAGGCAGGGTGGTGGCGTGTTGATAGCCGTATCTCAAACAATTCCTTCCTTTCAAGTAAATGTTTCGTCCGTTCTAGAAACGGTATGGGTAGGAATAGCAAGCAAACACACGAAGATTATTCTGGGCGTATGCTATCGCCCTCCAAACTATGCGTCGCCATTCGTCGATGAATTGCATGACCTTCTCGGCTCTGTCGTAACCCGGTACCCTTCGTCACCGATTTTTCTTTTTGGCGATCTGAACTTTCCTAACATTAGCTGGCAGACTGGTGTTCCTTCGCTCCACCCCTTTTCAACGCAATGTCAACATTTCTTGGCTTTGTGTGATTGTTTTAACTTTACGCAGGTTGTAACCGAACCTACCAGAATAACTAATGAATCAGCTAATACCTTAGACTTGGTTTTGACAACCCACCCTGACCTCATATCGCCAATTACCTATCTTCCTGGTGTGAGTGACCATTTCGATATTACTATGTCATTTTCGCGTGGAACTAAGGAAGATAAATATATCCCGGACTATAGCAAGGCAGATTTTGTCGCTATCAACCAGGAAATGTCTCAGCGCTTAGATACTTCTTGTTCTAATTTTGATCGGCGTAGTGTACAAGAAAACTGGGATTTCTTCAGAAACTTATAAGTCTCTGATCTCACTAAAGCACATGTGCCCCTTCGGCGTGTACGAAGCAATACAAAAACGCCATGGTATAACACGAATTTGAAACGTTTATGTAATAAAAAGAAACGTCTTTTCCCCATGGATAAGTTGCAAAACACTTCAGATCGCTGGTAAGCGTATCACAGTGCAGAAGCAGAGTATACGGAAGCTGTGTATACTGCTAAGAATCATTTTCATAACCATACATTACCTGAGCTTTTATCAAGGAACCCAAAGCAATTTCGGAACGTAATCAATTCCAACGAAAGCACTGAACTTTCAATCAACAATGAGTCTCGCGAGCCGCTTCCAGCATCTGAATGTGCACTTTTATTTAACAATATTTTTTCTGACAATTTCTCGAGAAACACCGCTGTGCCTGTTGACACAGTTGTGTGCCATGAATATTACCCAATGTTTCCTATAATTTTTGAATCTGCTGGAATTGTGCGCTTAATTAAATCCTTAAAAACATGCTCATCATGTGGTACTGACAACATAAACTCAAAGTTTTTGAAACAGACATTTGCATATGCTTCTCTCTTTTTACACAAGATCTTTCAGCAGTCTCTTGATCAAGGAATCTTGCCGCTCGATTGGAGAATTGGTAAGGTAGTTCCAATACGTAAGTCTGGCAATACACACTGCGCTCTTAACTACCGGCCCATCTCATTAACAAGCATTCCGTGTAAACTTATGGAACATATATTGTACTCACATATAGCTAAATTTGTAGAATCGAATTCATTTTTTGCATCGGCCCAACATGGTTTTAGGCGTACATTTTCCTGTGAAACCCAGTTACTTCTGTTCACTCATCATCTGCATACTGTACTTGACAAACACTCCAAGATAGACTGCATTTTTTTAGACTTTGCGAAGGCCTTTGAAAAAGTTAATCACGCCTTACTAATGTTAAAACTCTCCTCACTCAATCTCGACTGTAACATACTGTCTTGGCTCGAATGCTTTCTAACAAACCGCCTCCACTACGTCACAATTAATGGTCATAAGTCACCTGAAGTAAATTTAACATCGGGAGTACCACAGGGTTCAGTTTTAGGCCCACTTTTGTTTTTAATATACATTAATGATTTGCCTAACTGCGTTTCTTCTTCTGTGCATTTGTATGCCGACGACTGTGTACTTTACAGAGAAATACGCAACGATAACGATAAAAATATCTTGCAGACAGACTTAAATAACATTTCAAGTTGGTGCGATAAGTGGCTCATGAATTTAAATCCTGACAAATGCAAACTAATGACTGTTTCTCGACAGTAAGATAGCTCCTCAACGTACAAACTAGGCGACATCGAACTCGACCATGTATAATCATACCGGTACTTGGGGGCTACTATTACCTACAATATAACATGGAATACTCATATTAATATGATCACTAACAGTGCTAACCGCACATTGGGATACTTACGACGTAACTTCAATAAAGCCCAACCTGCCCTTAAAATGCTTCTATACAAAACTCTTGTGCACTCGAAGTTAGAATACGCCACTGCAATCTGGGACCCTCATCACGCAAATTTAATTAGGTCTTTAGAATTAATTCAGAATAACGCCGCACGTTTCATTCTTTCTAATTACCATCGTACAGCAAGTATAACAGCATTGAAACAAGCTCTATCACTGCCATTTCTGTCACTGCGGCGTAAGTATTTCCGCCTTTGCCTCGTTCATAAGGTCTTCCATCATTTATCACTACGTACCGAGGTTATCACGCCACCCACTTATCGCTCATCCCCGATTAACCATAAACACAAAGTTAAAGGCATTTTTTGCCAAACAAACACATTTTCTTTTTCTTTCATACCGCACACATCAAACGATTGGAACCACCTACCTGACGATGTTGTTTCAATTTCTGATAATTCTCTTTTTTACCCCTTCTTTATTTGCGCACCTGCAATGTTATAGCACTGCTTAATCATCTCATGCATCTCTCCTCCCCACTTCTCTCTTTCTGTCTTTTTTTTTTTTTACATGTCGCGATGCCTGCACTTTCGTTTGCTTTTTCACGTTTTTTTTTCTAATGTTTTCTCCCTTTCCCAAATTTCTGTTACGTTCATATTTTGCTACTAGTATTGTATAACATGATGTGTTTATTTCTGTTCTGTTCAGTTCAGTTATATCTGTTTTAGTACCATTCTGTTATATTTCATTTCACTTTTACAATTTGTCGCTAATACTGTATAATGCTGCATGTTTCATTCTGTTCTTTTCTTTATTTATATGTTACCAACTCCCCTCTACAAAGCCTCGGCAATTGAGGGTATCTAAAATAAATAAAAATAAATAGTGGCCCCGTAGAGGTTCTTAAAAAATTACTAGAGGGAACTATGACGCTGTAGGGTCCAAATGCAAGCATGGCATGTTTCTAGCATGAAAATCATGGTTATTAATTACATGGACTTGTTTATGTTTAGTCATTCTGTCGTCAAACGGTAAAGGACGTGTGACCAGTCCATCGTGTACGTCTTGCGGTGGCTGTGAGACACTTCAGCACCTGATATTGGAGTGTCCCGCTTTCAGTGCGCAACGCATATCGCTAGTGAGGGACTATCATCTCCTTGGCCTGCGGTGTACGACACTAGATGAATGTTTATACCCCAGTGGTTGTGCGTCTCGACGTGATCAAGCTCATCGCGCTCTTTTTATTGCGATAGCAATTATATGGACACTCCAAAGCAGATTTCTGCCGTCGCTGTCGCCGTCGCCGTTGCCGTTGCCGTGGGGTTACGTCAGTGGAGATGAAATCGTCGCCGTGCGCCGAGCGCTGTATGTGCGAGCGAAAGGGCGCGAGGGACGCGCGCTTTCACGGGGAGTGAACGCACGGCGAAGAAAAAAAAAAGTTGTCGCAGTTTCACCTGAAAGGCGAAGCATCAATTGCGACAGCAAATTTGTAGAGAGCTATACGGAGTAATGATATTAGCTTTATCAGCTGTATAAACTTGGACATGCAGCAGCACCGGCAACACGCAGAACTATTGTCGACGCCGTCGGCCTTTTGCCCGCGTTCGCTCAAAATGCGTGCGGCGTTGGTGACTGTTGCCGGAGCCTCTGATATAAATAGGCACTTGGTGCCGCAGCTAAACGTCGCCTCCCTTCCCTCCCCCTCCCCCTCCCCCCCTTTCCCACGGCCTCTCGCGCGTCGGAAGAAGGCGCGTTTGCTCTACATATATGGTGATTGTAAAGGAGGAAAGAGGCGCTTACTTCTGCAGCCCTTAAGCGAGCACGGCGCAGAACGCGCGTTTGTTCTCCGCCGTGCGTTGACTCCCCGTGAAAGCGCGCGCCCCTCGCGCCCTTTCACTCGCACATACAGCGTTCGGCGCGCGGCGACGATTTCATCTCCATTGACGTCATACGGAACCTCACGGCGACGGCGACGCCGACGGCAGAAATCTGCTTTTGAGTGTCCATATAATTGCTATCGAAATAAAACGATATCCCCCTTGGCAGTAGGTTTGGGTTGAGGTGACGGCGGGTGCGGTTTGGGTGAGGCGGGCGAAACCTGCCTCGTAGTGGACTTCCTGGTTGGCGGTCCATCCGGAGTTTGGCCTCGTAGGGAAGGCCCGACAGCCCCCGCGTCAGGGTGCGGGGGTGGGGTAGGGTTGGTGGCAGGGGGCTGAGCCCTCTGCGGCGAAGCCCGAGGGCCCGTCTTCTTCGGTTTCCGTGGGCGTCGACGTTTTCGCTTCTTGGGGCCGGCTTGACCCTCCGGTGGAGGAGTGGGTGATTTGGGTGGCGGCGTCCTGTAGCGCTCCTTACAGCACCGGTCCGCGGTGACGTGGGGTCCGGCACATAGAGCGCACCTGGGCGTACATTCGTGAGGGGCGCGGGCGCCATCCGTGAGCGGCACCGCTTTTCCGCAGATGCCGCAGAGGTCTGGTTTGGGGCCGGGGCAGCTGTCGGGCCGATGCCCAACGGAACCGCACCGACCGCAGGCTGGTACAGTTTTCTTGTACGGCTGCACCGGGATCAGCAGGGCGTCGTAAGAGGACGTACCTGGGCTTCACCTTGCCGGAAAAGGTGAGACGCACCTTATTGGAGGTGCCCAATCGCCGGACGTGTAAGATTTCGCCTTCAGGCCAGTAGAGGCTTTCACGAAGAGTGGCTTCGGTGTCGGAGCTGATCCTCCGACACCGAAGCCACTCACCCGCGTCAGGCAAGGACCCCAGGTGAGTGGCTCGGGCGGGGCAGCATCTCCGCCCCCACCATCCATGATCCCTAACCCCAAGCCGCCAACCTCTTCCACTCCCACCCGGGAACAAATTGCAATCCGTCAGTTACAGGCCCAGGTTGCCTCGTTAACGCAGGCGGTGGAGGCGCTCGCGAACCGCTTGCCCTCAGCTAACCCGACACCGTCCGGGCAGGCGCCTGAGGCGATGGATAGTGCTCCATCTGAACACAGGGACACCACAGCACTCTTCGCCCCGATTGAGGCGCGTGTTAGCAGCTTAGAGGCCCATATGGTATCCATAGTGACCACGATTGAGGACCCATTGGCCGCCGCCCTCCAAACCGTTGTCGACCGCATCCCGGGCATGATAGTTGCCCAGTTGCCCAAACACTCTTTCAGCACTAGCCGCCCCAAACTTAAACGGATATCTAAGTCACAAGCACCCCGACCACCCCCCCAGGTGGCCGCGGTTGACAGACAGTCCAAAGTTTCGATCGCAACCTCGGATGTAAGCACCGGATCGAGCAGCGGAGCCCCTGTGGACCTCTCTGCTCTCCTGGAGGCCCCCCAAATTTCTAGCTCCCACGATGGCGGGCAAAGGCTCTAGATCGCGCCGCGGCCGCGCAAATTCGGACGCACTAAGCGGACTGCTCTCCGGCTCCACTTGGAAAGCTATTCACATCTGCCCGCGGTAGCGGCTCTTCAGGAGCCGGGTGAGCACGTCGCCCTCACAAATTATACAGTGTACCAAAGGGATGCGCAAACCGCACTATGCGTGCATCGAAATTACACCGCCAATTCGGTGGATCTCGACTGCGATCCGCTTTACTCGTGTGTTATGGTGACATCTCCTCCCGGTTAGGAAGCAGGACCCGTCCATACACATCCTCAACATCTACAGTTCACCTAAACAGCCTAACGTTACTTACGCCGACGTTTTTAGCAAAGCCCTAACAGTGGCAGGCAGGGAGCCGCTCGTCATAGTAGGCGATTTTAATGCTCCTAGTCCCCACTGGGGTTACCGTAAGGAGGAACGACGTGGTAGGAAACTGGCGGAACTTATTTCCACCATGAGCCTCACCATCCAAACGGACCCTGCACACCCGACCCGCATTGGTAACTCCGTGACTTGAGACACATGTCCCGATCTCACACTCACCAAGAACATCAGACATGCTGAGTGGCTCAATACCGAGGAAACCCTCGGCAGTGACCACTGCATTCTTCTCATCACAATCCGAACGCACCCCCTTACCCGTCCCCACCACCAAGCGAAACTTCCGGACTGGACCAAATTCCGTTCGGATTACACGAATACGACTTCCATAGCTCACCAGGGCTACGCCACTTGGTTTCAAAACCTCGTGACGTCACTTCATCAAACCGAGCAGACGGTTCAGCTCTCAAAGGCCACGCCGGCGGTGGATAACCATCTCCGGCATCTCTGGGAGGCTCGCCATAGCCTAGTCCGCCGATGGCGCCGACAAAAGCATAATCGTCAGCTCAAAATCCGCATCGCAGCCCTCACCCAGGAAGCGGACGAGTACGCGGCCCAGCTCGCCGACTCTAATTGGGTAGAACGCTGTAACACTGCCGCCAAGCAGATGTCAAACCGCAACACGTGGCGTCTCTTCAGGGCCCTCATCGACCCTAGCCAAACGCGCACAGAAACGCAAAAACATCTTCAACGCGCGTTTCACGCCTAAGCGGGTGACGCGGACAAACTAGCACGGGCTCTTAGAGATAGATATCTCTGCAGCCAACAGGACCCCCTCGGACTGGCGTACTCCTATGCAGGCTCGGAGAACGCATACTTGGATCGTTGTTTTCAACTCCACGATCTGAAGGCGGCCATGTCCTAAATGAAGCGAGGAACGGCGCCGGGTCGGGATCGAGTGACTGTTAAGCTTCTAGCCAACCTTCCAGACCCGGCATACCTTCACCTCCTCGACTACTTCAATCAAATCTGGGAGGGGCGCGAGCCACTACCGATTGATTGGAAAACGGCCTTAGTCACTTTCATTCCCAAACCGGGCAAGCTTATAAACATCGAAAATCTCCGACCCATTTCCTTAACCTCGTGTGTGGGGAAGCTTATGGAAACAATGGTTAGAGATAGGCTCTCCGATTACCTCGAGGCCCGCCACACCTTTGCCGACACTATGTACGGCTTTCGTCCACATCGCTCTGCTCAGGACATCCTCCTGCAACTCCATTGTGACGTTATAGAACCGATCGAACATCCCAGTGACGACAAGGTAGACCTCGCCTTAGATCTCAAGGGAGCCTTCGATAACGTCCAGCGTTACCAGAATTGACAGTAGGGACGACGCCAGAAACTCGCTAAAATTTCCCCAGATTTCACCAGAAACTAAAATTGCCGAAAAATTACTAAAAATCATCATTTCTTGTGAATAAACACACTCGCGAAAGTTTTCTTATTTTTATTTTTTGTTGTTGCAACTTTAGCGAGTGTTTGTTTATTCGCAAGAAATGTGCGCGTAAAGTGGGCGCGTTGAACTCTGGACTACAAAATTAACATTCGTCAAGTACTCACTTTATTATTTACAAAGTCATGATGAGGAGCCTTTTATCATCACTTGGAGCATCGTAGATGTCTGAACGAAACCTGCTTAGCATATCGTCTGTGATAGCAAACTTCACGCAACAGCCGTCTCTAGAGGCACACGCTGTGCGAATTCGTACAATGGAATCCCAAGTTTTCAGTGACATCTTGTTTCTGTACTTTGTCTTCACACAAGTGACCTGACTGAAGACACGGTCCACCACTGCATTTGACACTGGGCACGAAAGGCATGCCAGCGAATACAATGCAAGTTCCCTGTAGGGCTTTTCACCCATGGCATTTTCAAACTTGAAAATCCCTGCCCAGAATGTTGCAGAATCCTCTGTAAGTTTGCCTTCGAAGCCGGCCTCCTCAAGATGCATAACCATTCTCCTGTATTGTATTTCAATAACGTCCCGGTTTTCTTCAATGAGATGTTGAAGTGGAAGTTGCAAAACAGAATGTCGTGCAGTTTGAGACAAGACTCGCGAAGGGTGAAGTCCGCTCATGCCCTGAAAAATGGCTTGATTGGAGGGAAGACGCTTTTCCTTCACTCACTTCACTTTAACAGCTGGCCGTCTAGTGAAGCTCCTCATAACTAGACATGCGTTGCACATAGAAGCTTTGGTTGACTGTGCACTCTGACTATGCCCTAGGGGTAGCTTATCAGCCTTACGATCGGGCGGCCATAGGCGCTCCCTAGTGGTACACGTTTGGATGAGCAGCGACGGTGGGCAGTATTTCAGTAGAGTGGTTTTCCCCAGATTTCACCAGATGTTGTCTGGTGTAGAAGTTTGCTAGCCTGGCCACCAAAAGCTCCTGATATTCACCAGATTTTCAAAATCTGGTGACGAGTTTCACCAGATGGCAACGCTGATAACGTCACTCACGACATCATTCTCTCCCACCTGTCCCAAACGGACTGTGGCCATAATGCTTTCAGGTACGTCCGTCAGTTCCTGATGGAACGGCAGGTGTACCTCCGCATTCAAGACAAGGAGCATGGCCCGTACCCTCTTGGTACACGAGGAACACCACAAGGAGCGGTCCTCTCTCCTATCCTGTTCAATCTCGCCATGGCTCACCTCCCCCCATTGCTAAAGGATGTCCCAGGAGTGCAGCACGCTCTGTACGCCGACGACATCACGCTGTGGGCAACCCAGGGTTCCCTTGGTAGTATTGAGGCCTGCCTGCAACAAGCAGCATCGGTCGTGGATGAATACGCCCGACGTTGCCGTCTCGAATGCTCGCCTACTAAATCAGAGTACGTGCATCTTCGCCCCAAACCAAAAGACACAACTCAAATTATACTCTCACTGCATACCGGGCCTATCCCGGAACGCGACGAAATCCGCATCCTGGGGCTCTTCATACACAAGAGTCGAAAAGTCGATACAACCCTGCTCAAGTTACGTATGGTCGGGGATCAGGTGGGCCGCATGGTCCGCCGGGTCTCGAACAAGCGGGGGGTCTTAAGAGTCAAGATGCTCTGCGCCTCGCCAACGCTTTCGTGACCAGTCGAATCCTCTATTCGACACCCTACCTGCGTTTGCGCAAGTGCGATGAGAACATGCTAGAATGTATTCTCCGCAAAATTTACAAACGCGCCCTAGACCTCCCGATCTCGACGTCTAACCAGCGTCTTGCAGACTTGGGCATGACCAACACGTATGGGGAGCTCAAAGAGGCCCATCTCAACAACCAGTACCTGCGACTTACTAAGTCACACGCTGGGAGAACCCTCTTACACCGTCTCCATATCTCTTACACCTATCAGACAGAAGAGCGAACCACAATCCCTGAGGACTGGCGTGGTGCTTTGACCATCCAGCCTCTGCCCTACAACATGGCTAGGGGGACTTACGAAGGCAGGCGAACTGCGCGGGTTACCGCCTTGCAGGGACGCTATGGGTCCCGCCCTGGAGTCTTCTACACGGACGCGTCCGGCCCTCACCACGGCGGGTGGTACACGGCAGCCGTAGTCCATCAAAACGTACCCATTCAAGGGCTCACCTTTCGAGCGCCGGACATTACTCACGCGGAGGAAGTCGCCATAGCCTTCGCCGCAGCGGACCCCGCATCTCGGATTATCATCACCGATTCGCGGAGTGCGTGTCAAAATCTTACTTAAGGTCGCATCACTATTCGCGCCGCTCGTATCCTCAAGCGCTGTGAATATTTAGACCGCCCAAATCCACGTGTCGTCATCTGGACTCCGGCCCACGCAGGGCTAGGTGGTAACGAGGCTGCCGATGCCTCAGCCCGAGCGCTTAACTCCCGGGACCCGCCTCGCCCTCTATCGCCTGACGTTCGAGAACCTAATCCAGTAACTTCCTTTCGAGACATCACGGATATGTACAAAACGAATAGGCTCCGATTTCCGCCACCGGCACCGGACCTGACTAAGACGGAGGAGCGCTGGCTCTTACGTCTATACACCAACACAATATTGTGCCCTGCGATACTTAAGCATTTCAATCCGGCCTTCTCCGGGGAATGCCCGCACTGTGATCATCCGTTCGCGGATCCTTTCCACATGGTGTGGGCATGTACCTCAAACCCGGCGGTCCCGCCAATCCCCTCCCCTTCCCCCCCTACCCGAGAGAGCTGGGAGGCTGCCCTGCTCGGCTGCTCGACCTTGGAGGGCCAGAGAGCCCTCGTGGCCAGGGCACGCGCCGCTGCGGAAGCCACAGGGGTCCCGGACTAGGGACTCCTCCTAGAGTTTGTAAAGGGTCGGCCCTTAAGGCCGCCCCTATCTCTCACTTGTAAATACAGCAAATAAATGTTTTTCACCACCACCACCGCCTTTCAGGTGAAACTGCGACAACTTTTTTTCTTTGATAGTTGTCATCTCGCTCTTTCTTTCCTCTTTCCTTCCCTGCTTTCTATCTTCCATTTCTATGTTTCTGTCTCCTCCTTTCTGAAGAATAGGCAGGCGTTGTGCCCCTTCTGGTGGCAGTTGCCAGCATTGCTCCTCGCTTTCTCTTTCATGCGTATATGTTTACAAATCAAATAATAATAATAAACAGTATTGTGCCACTGAAAATGGATAATTTGAAACAAATTGTTTTAGAAACGTTACAATTCGCCATGATTGTGCTTGCACGCAGTCTTATCGCTTCTATGTTTAGAAAAATCAAATTGCATAGAAATTGAGCCCACCAACGGCAGAAGCGGCTTAGTAAATTACAAACAGAAGATCGTCTCAAGCCACAACCACGAGTGGCAGCTCCAGAGTTCCCTCTGGTAATTTTAGTAAGAGACTCTATGGCTGGTGCAGCTGCCGATACCGTAGTCGTTCGCCGCCGTTTCATTGCGCAGTTTGTCAGTCTGCCGACTCGAAGGATTTTGGGTGTCGTTTCCAGCGTGCGCCTGGCGATGCCGCTTACAAATGCGTCTGATTCGTTTCCGGCAGAGAGGCTGCGACCGCGAAGCCTGTCAGGCGCATCTGTACCGCGCCTTTTTGTTTAAAGAACTTGGAAGCATCTTATCGAGACACTATGAAAATAAAACTGTCGGGTTTTGTACGTCCCAACGCTGGCAAGGTGGGCTTTGAAGGACGCCGTATACTGGAAAGCTCCGGATGGATTAAGTTTTGAACATTAGCGGCTGTTGAAAGGGCATCCAAAGCACAGTACATAAAGAGATGTCTTAATAACCGCGTAGCTCTAGGATCGTTCACCCATTCTTTATCGAGTCCTTGACTAGCCAAGGTATATATATATATATATATATATATATATATATATATATATATATATATATATATATATATATATATAAAGAGAGAGAATAATTAAATAAAATTCTGGGGTTTACTTGCCAAAACTACGACCTGATTATGAGAGACGCCGTAGCGGGGAACTCCGGATTAATTTTGGTCAGCTGGGTATTTTTAATCTACACCCAATGCAGAGCACACGGGAGTTTTTGCATTTCGCCCCCATCGAAATGCTGGCGCCGCGGCCATGATTTGAACCCGCGATCCCGTGCTTAGCAGCAAAACGCCATAGGCGTTAAGCCACCAGGGTGGGAAGAGAGATGGAGTTGAATATCTTAAAGGTTGGCCCAGCGACAAACATATATGCATAATACTCCAGGTGAGTAGGTGAGGGATGGAGGAAAGGAAGTGGGATAGAAAAAAAAAAGAAACCACAGACACATACACTATAGCACAAATGCACTGACACAAAAGTTATTTACAGAGCCTCATTGAGCCCTGTGTCCCGCAAGAATGTTATGAATGCTTTAACCGGGCGCAATTGAGATTCCGGAGATTGCCACGGTCCGAGCACGCCCCGCAGCTGAAATCGCGTGTCGAGCAGCTGCTGCAGCTTCAAGACACGCAGCTGCAAAGGAAAATGTCTGTGACACAAGTGAGGCGCAACAAGTGAAATCGAAATAGCTATACCGCAATTATAACAACGCACCTCATATTGGCACACCCGTCTCCAACTCGCCGTCTCTATTTCAATTCTCCCTGTATCGCTGCCAAGATCCTTGTGCCCGCTGTGGTTCATAGTAAGACTTCCTTCACAGTTATAGCATCATAAACTAGCAAAACCACTAGGAATGAAGCAGGCCGCTCATCATAGTCAAAACAAAATGAGCTATCGAGATTCGTACCGATCTCTTGTTCATAATATTGTTCAGAATTAGCTGCATTAAAATGTTCAACATGGAGTACAAGTCTTCATTCATGACACACCTTTCAACTGAACTATCTTCATGTGCAGTCCATGAGAAATTTCGTATGTATTCCTTACATTTTATTCAAGCGAAGCTTGTATACGCTAACCTGTGCCGGCGATGCAACGCTAAAAAAACAGCTGCTCTCAGAGCTGCACAGGTGGACTACAAGCGCTCGTGCTCGGAACGTGCTCGTGCCACTGCTCTCACGTTAGTCGTCGTCGTCTGTTTCCACAGCTGGCTGCGTTGCCGGTAATCTTTCCAGCGTAGAATTTCACTTCTCTTCTGTCGTCGTAATGAGGAGGCCGCGTTTACGGGGGTATGAGCCATTGCATAAGGGGGTATGATGTATTCATTGTCTTACGTAATGGACAGATTTAATTTTGACGAAATTTCATTGAAATCCATCCAGAATGAACACACTCGGGAAAGGGCTCGTCGTTGATGTGCCCATTCTAGCGTGAAGGCTTCCGAAGCCTAGGCGAAACGTCAGCGTAGAGCCGCGACCCCGAGCTGCGGGAGCGCGATGTTGAGGCCACATGTTAGCGTCGTCTAGCCCTCCAGGAGCCCGACAACGGTGGTGCACGCCTTGGCAAAGCTAGCGCAAACTTCCCCGGTGTGACGGCCGGGTTTCAACGCGAGTTTCTCAACCGGAACTTCGGAGTCAGCTGCAGTGTGCGGGACCGGTTGTGGTTCGAGCACAACGCGGTACTTAGTGCAATTCGTTCGGAGAAACACAGAAGAAACACACGACAAGCTTCGCTTGCCTCCATTTCCGCGACAGGGGAAGGGCTACTGATTTATATTTATTTGGGATAACCTCAGATCCGAAGCATTACAGAGGGGAGTGGTAAAAAACAATACACACTCGAAAAAGAAAATGCAATTATAGATAATACAGGAACAGAATACACATAATAAGGAAAAAGAAGACGCAAATATAAATCCTATTTATGCAATGTTAACTAGGGCCATTCTAAGCAAACAAGATAAACACTAACTATTACTAGTGCAGAAAAAATGTCACAGTTTCGCCCTAAGGGCGAAGCAATGAATGCGATAGCAACACAGCAATCTCATACGAAGTAAGGTGAGCGGCTTTGGTAGCAACAACACGCAGAACTGTTGTCGACGCCATCGGCGTTTTGCCCGCGTTAGCTCTAAATGCGTGCGGCGTTGGTGACTGTTGCTGGAGCCTCTCATATAAATAGGCACTTGGTGCCGCAGCTAAACGTCGCGTCCCTTCCTTCCCCCTCCCCCACGGCCTCTCGCGCGTCTGAAGAAGGCGCGTTTGCTCTACATATATGGTGATTGTAAAGGAGAAACGAGACGCCTAATTCTGCAGCCCTTAAGCGAGCACGGCGCAGAACGCGCGTTTGTTCTCCGCCGTGCGTTCACTCCCCGTGAAAGACGCGCCCCTCGCGGCCTTTCACTCGCACATACAGCGTTCGGCGCGCGGCGACGATTTCATCTCCAAATGACGTCATACGGAACCTCACGGCGACGGCGACGGCGACGGCGACGGCGACGCCGACGGCGACGCCGACGGCAGAAATCTGCTTTTGAGTGTCCATATAATTGCTATCGCAATAAAAGAAACAGGAGCAGAAGGGGATTCTTTTCCTACAATTTTAGGTGGGACCTTTTTTAATGTAGTTGCTGTTTTGAATCGTTGCAAGTTCCGCGGAAAGGTGATTCGCTTTTAATAGATGTGCATGGAGAGAGAGAGAGAGAAGTGACTATTTGCACCCGTCAAATAGATGGCGGGGTAGAGGCTTCAGCCTAAACCCGCACTCATCCTCCCTAACCGTCGGCCGGGATCCCTTGGGACGCGGCGGCGGTCAGGGCGAGACCGATGACTTGTCGTTGAACATTTTCTTCTTCGTTGAGTAGCAAGGACTCCCAGGATTCTCTAGATCTATCTGGCTCATCAAAACTAGGACAGGTCCGAACCATGTGGACTAAGTCCGCTATACCATCACAATGCCTACACCGAGGGCTAACACTGAGGGATGTCATTTGCTCAACAGTTGTGGGTTCGGAAATACCCCCGTTTGCAGCTTCCTCCACATAACTTCCTCGCTTTTAGTAAGGTTCCTATCCGCTCTCAGCTAAGTCTCACGCCCCAGCTTATAATGGTTGAGAATTTCCTGAAAAGTGTTCAGTTCGTCCCCGGTCTATAGGGGTTCCTCGTTTGGGGGCGTTGTCGAGACAGCGTTGGGATCCCGGAAAGTGAGACCTCGGGCCAGCGCGTGCGCCTTCTCGTTCCCTCGCAAACCCTGATGAGCCGGTGTCCAGATTAGCGAAACCTGCTCCGCCGGGGGCTGCCCGACGGCTAATATGTGTACAGCTGCGGCTGAGATCCTGCCCGCATCAAAATTTCTGATTGCAGATTTCGAATGACTAACAATAACTCTCGCATTCTTTTGAGTCAAAGCCAGCGCAATGGCGACTTCTTGCGCCTCCGTTGCTCCTAAATGTCTCACGCTGCAGCACGAGGCAGGGCCTCCGTTTTCGCGTGTAATTACGGCTGCGTATGCTTTGCCTTGCTTGAATTGGGCCGCGTCCGTGTATATCACATCCTGCCTGCCTTCCAGTCTTTTCTGCAGCGCCTCAGCTCTGTCCCTTCGCCCGCCGTCGCGATGCACTGGGTGCATGTTCTTGGGCAACGGGAGTATTCTCAGCCTGTCCATGACTCGTGGTGCGACTTTGCCTGCAGGTCTGCTAGGAACATGCCTGGGGCTCGAACCCCAGCTGCTACAAGATCCTTCTACCAGCCTGACTGTGCAGCAGTCTCTGATATTGCGATATTGTCGCCGCTTCAATGAGCTCCTCTAAGGTGTTGGACACCCCGCATTGAACGCATTTGTGGGTTATCCAACGAGTGACGTTTCAAGTATCTTTAGCGTCTCTGCACAGGCGTGTTTTAAAACGATGATTTATATGGCTAGGCGAAATCGCCTGTTTACAGAACGCTATCATCGTTAGCATTGGCTCGAGCGTCATCGTTTTCTTCCGCAGCTGGCTCGTTGGCGCCCCTCGGGTTGCGCTCGTGCTCGGCACGCGCTCGCACCACTGCTCCCGCGCTTGTTGTCGTCGTCTTCTTCCACAGCTGGCTGCGTTGCCGCTCATCATTCCAGCGTTCTCTTCTGTCGTCGTATAGGGGAGGCCACGTTTGCGGGGGTATGAGCCATTCATTGCCTTACGTAACGGACAGATTAAATTTTGAAGCAATTTAATTTCGAAAATCACAAGCGGCAATGGCGGGCGAATGCTGCTAACCACGCCCCCAAGAACACTCGAGGCATTAAACGCAAGCGACAATGGCGGATTGCGGGTAAACCGTCTGTGACGTCGTTCTCTCCGTCGCAGCCGAACGTGTGTGTAACCTCATAATTGAGAAATACTTTAACGAACCCTCGGGATTAACCCAGTGATAAACACCAGCGCTGCACCTTTCAGCTTTGCTGGTTAGCCACTTTCACGGAGTGGAAGGGCCGACGAATGTTTTCTTGTTTAAGACACATTTGACGTGGGTGTTTTACGATGACGTGTTGTGATTAGCGGTCAAAGTGCGAAAGGGAATGTATTTGTGTGTTGATTCGCTAAGTGTAACAACGAACATGATCCAGTTGACCTGGACGTCGCGGGGGTGGAAATCGTTCACAAATACTTAAAAACACTCGCATAGCTCATTGCTTGTCGCTTTGAAGTTAGCTTGCCTGTAGTTGGGAAATATTTATGATTTTCTTGCAGCTTTTAAACACCGAAGATATGTTTATATCAAATGACAAAAAACTCATAACTCAAAGTGTGCATGTAGGTGATATTGAAACAAGGTCTGGGTGAGTTCTTAAAAGCAGGTCAAGAATGTTGGCGGTGGATGAAGTTGTTCTTGTGGGCTCTTTGTGGTCAAACGTTTTGGTAGAAGTCTCGAAGAGCTGTAGAACTGGGGCACCAAAGTTCCACTGATTGTTTAGAATATTAAAGTCGCCCAACAAAAATAAAGGTAAGGCATTGGTTTCGGGATGAGACAATGTTAGTAGAAACATGAATATCACTGATAAAGCTATATCAGTAGTCAGGGGCACGGTAACAAGTCACAACAGTTATTGTTTAATATAATTAACCGAATACAATCTGAATACATTGCGCTACAATATCCTTGCATACAGCAAACAGTTTCAGTCTGCTGTCGCATTTCCCTGCTTGTTTATATTTTAGCATTTCTGAACGTTTAGTCTACGATGACGTGATAACGTGGCCGATTATTTTCAAGGCAAGTGCTCTTAATTACAAAGGCTCCTTGCACTACTCCCCTCATTACTGTCACGAAGGCGCTATTTTTGCTTTTCAGCTCTGTTTCAGTTCCGAACTCATCTTGAAAATGGCAGAGAGGATGGTTCAAGACGGGTACCTAGATGCCGGCTACGAGTACCTCATCATTGACGATTGCTGAAGCAACGCGACGAGGGGCGAATATGGAAGATTATTCGGTGATCCACGACGCTTCTCAGAAGGGATGAAGAAGCTCGCTCAAAAGGTGTGTATAATTTGCTCAGTGTTGTGCTAATTTGGTCAATAATTACCCGTTTGATACTATACTTTGGCTTGGTTAAGAAGTCCAAGTGGTCTTTTTTGTCGCGTGCTGAGTGTGTTGTTTGGAATAACATGCTCATCGCATCGCAACGGCCTTTAACATCCTTTTCATAGGGGTTAATAAATGCGACACCGAGTCACAAACGGTACAACGTGGTCTGTTCACGGTGTAGATGTAGCTGTCGATCCGGGAACAATGATCGTAGAGGACACAGGGTGAAAACGTTCGAGTCCCACAGGGGCAATGTACATTCACGAGACATTGAGCGCAGCCCAGCCACAGCGTCAGTTCCCGAAAGCGGAATCAAAACACATTCACTGCTTTCATGTGCAGATCAGCGGTTTCATCAGCGTGGTCATTTCCGCCGGTATCGCAGTGTCCTGCAAACCATTGAAAGATTATGTTGTGTCCCCTTGTCATGGCTGCGATGATACATCTCTCGTATTTCTGAGGCCAGTTGTTCATTGGGTCCGTGGCGCATTGGGCTTTGTATGCACTGAAGGGTTGCCTTGGAATCAATAAAAACTGTCCATTGTTGCGGTGGCTCCTGTCTAACAAATTCATGGGCAGCATGGAGTGCAGCAAGCTCTGCAGCCGTCGATATGTACATACATGATGTCTTCAAATTTATTTCTTTAAATTTCGCCAGGATAATGACTGCAGCCGCAGACCTGTTGAGTTTCACCGAGCCATCTGTGTAGACACGTTGTCGGGTTCTGCGCACGTTGTACAACGGCCCTAAGGGTCATTGTAATGCACAGAAGTCATTTCGTCTGTGCTATATACCTAAGTTGTCTGCTGTATAACCGTTTCTCATAAAAGGTTTACATAAGAAAGACAGGGTTGCTTGGACAGATGGCTGCGACAGCATATATAACAATTTGCGCCCCAATTTTTTTTTTGAAAAGCGTGAGCGGTGATCTAGAGGAAGGCTTGGCAACAAAGGACGTAAGGGTCATTGTAATGTGTAGCACAGAAATACTTTTGTATGTGTTACTTGTGTTGTCTGCCGTATAACCGTTTCTTTTAAAAATATTTACAAAGGAAAGACAGGATTGCTTGGACAGATGGCTGCGGCAGCATATGTAACAATTTGCGCCTGAAAAAAAGTTTCAAAAGCATATGCAAAGATCAACAAGAAGGCTTGGCAACAACGGAAATTAGGATCATTGTAATGTGTAGCACAGAAATCCTTTCATCTGTGTTACATGTGTTGTCTCCCATACATCCGTTTCTTGTGAAAATGGCTACATCAGAAAAAGCAGGGTATCGCTTGACCAAATGGCTGCGACACCATACGTAACAACTTCAAAAGTATGCCCAGCTCACTCTATCTGCCCATTGTAGGTCGCGTTAATTCAAGCCTTGATATGAGCGCACACGTGCGTCAACTAGACAAGAAGATCGGGGGATCGTAGAATTGGTCAACATCAGCGGAAATTACGACGTTTGTGTATCAGCGCTGTATAATTTCCCTTCTGATTGGGAAATAGTTTCATTGGAAGACGCCTTGCATTGAGTATACGCGCGCGCAGGCTGGTATTTTGTATTTGTTCTCTGTTCCTGTTAAAATGTCAATTAGTCTGCGCCTGTCCTGTCCCATTATTCTGTTTGCTTACGTCTCGGTTGCGCTGCAGTCAAACTGAAATAATATATCATTTACTTTCGAGGCTCGATCAAATGAACCTCGTTTGTGCGGCGTCCCGTAAGCTGGCGCACAATGACAACGTTGCGATTATAACGATGGGCGCAGACGGAAGTTCTAGTGAACGGGTGCTTATTTTTGTCGCACGCCTAAGCGCTCATCCCCTATAGATAAGTTTTGGGTATGATTTGCTTTTATTGCGAGCGCAATTAAATGGACATTCCAAGCGCATTTCTGCCGTCGTCGTCGCCGTCGCCGTCACCATGAGGTTCCGTATGTAGTCCAACGGCGATAAAATCGTTGGCGAGCGCCGTACGCTGTGGGTGCGACTGAAAGTGGACGAGGGTGAGCCGGCAATCGCGGCTCAATGTAGTGCACGCGAGGGAGGAAGGCAGGCCGGAAGCGCGCGGTCTTTCGCGCGCGAGGCACGGGGGCGAGGCCACGGAGAGGAAGAGGGAGAGGGGGGGTGCGTTATGCTCTGTCAGCTGCTGCTCACGGCGCGGCCGCGCGAGCGCCGTATATTGAAAGCGATCTACGACGTGGGCGAAGTGCTCGCCCGCATGGCCCTCATCTTCAAAGCGATCTGCGATGGGGACAAAGTGCATGCGCCGAGTGTCGGTAGCTTCGTATGCGCTGTGCTTTCGACGTTTAGTTCACGTTGAAACGCGACGAGAGATGGCGCGAAGGTCAATTTGCCCGCTACTGCTGGCGCGCTTTCTCACTCCGGTGTTTTCACAGCGAGTTTCCGCGGTCATCGAGCGAGATGTGTTCATGTTTACCTGTGCGCGCGTGACACCGTGTTTGTCTATTTAGTTAGTAAGCGAATGTTTACAACTTTACACGGCCCATTAAACTACTATCCTTGCTTCGTATAGCTCTCTATAATTTGCTATCGCAATCGTTGCTTCGCCTTTCGCGCGAAACGGCAACTTTTCTTTTTCGTAGCGTAATTCTCAGCGCGCTGCCTCACTAGAGCGACGGACATCCTGTTAATGGTTGACCCAACACAAATTAAAGCACGATTCTTGAGAAACAAGATTAATGGCTTAGCGGTATGTCCTGAGACGAAAGTAAATATGAACATGCGATGTAGTGCGGTGTAAAGCTAGTGCTAAGAATTATGCGTTGGAAATTATTCAACGCAAGGCCGTAAGATTTATTATTTTCGAAACTCCGCTGGCGAACAGCGGATGCGAATTGTCGTATATACAGTTGAAGGTTGTTTTCACCAATGAATGACAAGATAAAACTTTGTTTCGATACGTCGACGCCTACCGCCTGCTAAATATGTTCGAAAGAGGATAATCCGACCGAAAAGAGGTTCTGGCTATATATAGGGTGTCCCAGCTAACGTTAGCCAAGCTATTCAAGGAAAAATAAGACCGAAAAAAAAAACACGGTGTAAGATACAATCTTAACACTTACGGTTTTGTGTAGACAGATAGACAGACCTTTGATGACCGAACACTGTAGGTTTTATAATTGTACCTCGAACTGTGTTTTTAAAATAATTTGTTTCGTTGAACAGCTTGGCTGTAACGTTAGCTGAGACACATGGCAGAATTGCGATTTTCTTTATGTTTTAGCCTGATTACTTATTGTTATATTTTATTCTCATTATAATCAGTACATAAAACATACCATCAATAATTACGCTATAACCATGATCATCGACTGCTAATTGCATTGAAGTCGCCAATCAAAAGATGAATGCACCGCCAATTTTTTCAGTAAAGGTTCGTCAGAAAGGCCTCAAATTTGGCATCTACACGGATGTTGGTCCCAAAACTTGCGACGGATTTCCTGGAAGTTACGGACACTACAAGACCGATGCTCGGACATTCGCCGACTGGGGTGTGGACTACGTAAAAGTGGACGGCTGCAACGTGAAACCGTCGGAGATGGATACGTGTACGTGCAACCATAATTTCACTTAATAGTATCCGATTCATGCAGGGTTGAAACATCTTTAAAAGCCACAGCATTTAGCAACATGGCATTGAAATATATTTTTTTTTCAGCAAGATGCGTAAAATTTATTCGCTGCTTTTATGTTGGAAATCATTCGGTACATTTAAATTTTAAGTTCATTCCAAGAAAAGGACATTTTCTCTTAGGACGTTGTAACGGCCCTTCCCTGATTTTGGTCATCAAGTGCACAATTGAGAGCCTTGTTGAGATTCTTGAAAATACGGTAGTGCACTCAGCTGTCTAACTACTTGGAAAGATGGTGGCGAAACTACAATTAGTTAACTAACGCGACAGCTCTTCATAGCACCACGCAGTTATATGGGCTGCGACGCCACCACCACTGGAGCGCGTGCTCCAGCTTCCTGAGAGTTGCTTCTTCCGTTGAGACCAGTGTGTATGTCGGCAAAGGAGATTCTCGCAAGCGCTTTATGAGCCTAAAAGAAAGGTTGACAAGTAATGATGCATTAGAAAACTAAAATTTTAGCTCCGAAATAAACCGCTATGAAAACTGCCAGCTGGCTTGCACGCAACGCACAGTTGCCAAGATTATGGCATGACGCTTGTCAAATTGGTATTTATAGGGCAGCAGGCGCGTTATTCTGAGTTACGTGCATTATGTGCTGGGAATAAATCTAAGAAATCAGGAAGAAAGAGCGAGCCAGCACAGTAATCGTCATTTTAACAACATATTTTCCGTCGTACTCTGGAAGATTCTATATTGTGGGAAAGCCAGCTTTACAGTTTCGAAATTGTGAGTTGCGACGGGCTTTCCCGCATATGTTAGCCATTTGACGCGAAGGCACTCCGAGATCCAGGCCTGCCATACTGCTATTTTTGTAAAGTAGGCGCACAAATGGACAAAGCGGAATGGTTGTAATACGAGTGCGAATAGGAACGGGGGAGTTCTACTAAACTGAAAAAGCAAGTCCCTTCATCTCGCAGTGTATCCAGCGTTTGGTCAGGCCATTCTTGACTCTGGCTACGACATGGTGTACTCCTGCGAATGGCCGTTTTATCAAATGGTGGCTGGAATCAGGGTAATACACTCCCACTACAGTGGTACAATTGTCGAGAGTGAGCTCGAAATGTGTTTCCTCAGAGTTTAAACTGTACACCACTTCCACAAAGTTGTGTACAAACTTTATATGGCACAGTGAAAAAAAAAAAAAAGCGTCCGCAAAATCGAATATTGTTCAAATATCTCAAGTAGGACAAAAAACTCAAACGAAAACAAAATAGGCTAATGACAACATACGCTTGAGTTAAAACGAAACTTAAAAAGAAAGAAGAAAGAAAAAAAAAACTGCCATGAGCGAGGCATATTTTGCTGTCCCTCTGCTTTCCGGGAAACATGAGTGGCGGGTGTGCGGTAAGCAGAGCCGGCATTTACACCGACATTAAATCCCGCAATACCTGTTAAAGGCAACTTGAAGTCGGGTCGCAGAAATGCAGATACGTCGCGGATGATGCACACTACAACAATAGAAAAGAAATTGTGGGGATTTAGCGGTAAATGCGAGAGAAATGCCTTAGAATTACGTCGCGCCTCTTTGAGGTCCCACATCGATGATTAAAACCGCTTTCACCACATTGCAAAGCGTTGTGCAGGAGCTCACTCGACACACGTCCTGGCTCGTTGGAGCAGCGAAGTGCAACTAACGGTGATCCGGAGCAGACCACCGGCAGTTGCACTTCGCTCCTCGAACGAGCCAGGTCGTGTGTCGAGTGAGCTACTGAACAACACTTTACTGTTTCCGTACGTGTTCTCCTTCTTCCTAAAACCTCCCTCTCTCCGTATATATATATATATATATATATATATATATATATATATATATATATATATATATATATATATATATACCGGGTGTTTGAGCGAACACTATCAATTTTGTTAAAGTTTCCTTTGGTAGACAGTACAACCCTTGTTCATGAGCTAGTCTACTCGAAGGGGCGGACATTACTTGCACAAAAAATAATATGCATAATCGACTAATTAACGAAAATTCACTAATTCAGTTTTAAATTAATTACCTTATGGCACATATTGCAATTTACAAATTCAAGCCGGGGAGTTCGCAAGGATCCCACTTGGCACAAATTGTCAGGATGACACCAGTTTCGAGATCTTAATTCCCGAGCTTTGCTGAAAAATGCATTGGTGTTTCAGTTACTTTTGTGCTTCGGTGCACAAAACGACATTTTGATAAGAAAGTAAGTGGAACGACAGTGCATTTTTTACCTCAACTTTGACGGCGCATATCTCCTAAATGGTGTCATCGACACGATTCCGTTCAAGTGGATATGCCTTGCAGTCTCCCCCGCTAGAATTTGCCGGTAAGACAACTGCGTCAGCAGGTGGAGCGACACCTGCTGCCGCAGTAGGGCGCCAGTTGTTGCGTGAGGAAGAGAGCATCGCCGCGACGCCACGTCACCCTCGCTCTCGCTCTGGGATGCCTGTGTTATTCACGCGTTCCTTGTCCGCGCAAGCTCTCGCCTGCGTTCTAACTGCGCCTCGGTAAGGCCAAATCAAAACGCGCCAAGCGTCTCAACACGCTCGCTTGCCCGCGAGGAGTTCATAACTCGAAGGGCCGCTCAGCGGCGTTCAATTCGACATTAATGCTTTCGCATTCACAACTCATAAGAGGTGCTTAGGTGTCCTCGGATTTTGGCGAAGAATGTCGCTCGCTTCGACAAGTCCCTGAAGAGTCATGTACCGATTCTCAATTCAAGATACTCTTATTAGCCACCTTTCAGAATTGTGTCCCAGACATTTACGTACAAAGCGTTCAACATCGTCATTCACATGGCCAATAGTAGACCGGGGATCATTCAACGGGAAAAATGTTATATAGAAAGTGTTTCGTGAATGCGTAACCGAGCCGCAGATGGTGCACTGCTGCTTCAAAGAAAATCGGCTAGTATTCACTCTCTGCGAGATATTAAATTCAAGGCAAGAGTCAATCTTAAAGAAAGCAGCTTAAGAACCAGAATTTTAATCAAGCCATGCGCTTTTGCAACCACGAGTTGAAGATCGCCTTAATATACGGTGCAATTAGTCTGGAGAAAGTAGCGATATTATGACCTCTTGGGATATTTCTTCAGTCGGAGCACCGCTAATGTCCTCGCCTTCCAAAGCATTAAAGCATTAACCGTGCAATGGGGGGCACACTACATGGCGCACAATCAGCCTGGGTCACAGGTCAATTAAGCTGCAAGGTTTGACAAAGCGTACGCATGAACATGATTGCTAAACTTCCATTTGATCAGTTTTTTATTTATTGCTGTCGATTTGATTGGACGGATATTTTTAGCAATATACAATAGGGTAGCTATTTCCTAAGAGTCCAAGTCTCTACTGGTCCTACATTCATCGTATGCCATTTATTTCCCCGTTTTAGCCAAACGACAAGAACATATGCAGGAACTGCAATTTGTGGAGAAACTATGACCACATAAATTACTCCTGGAACCATATCATCGGCACAGTTAATCATGAGGCAACCCTCCAAGACATATTGGTGAATGTATCTGGTCCTAGTGTGTGGACAGACCCTGACATGGTACGTTGTACGCACCACCACTGCTGTAATAAACATGGCACATGAGCAAGAAAATATAATAATGAGAAGACTGAAGCTCTCAGCTGCTCAATGTTATCATTTTCTGGCGATGTTGCTATGCGTCAAGGTATCATTATTTACTATCATAACGATACGCCTAAAATTTCTTGAATATTTCGAACTAATATATTTGTATACAAATTGGAAATGTTCTCGCTGTTATCGAAACATAATATAAAGATATATTGTACAAAAATGTGGTGATTTTTGCTTCATATTTGACAAAGTAGCTTTGAGCCGAAGACTAAGGCAGCCAGTGGCAAGTACAGTGCTGAGAATATCCTACTATGTTTACAGCTTACGCCAGTAGAAACACTTACGCCTGACTAATACTTGGAAGTATTTCTACGTTTTATCCTGATATTGATTTGTTATGCGCAAAAATTATGTTGGGTTATATGAGCCCCGAGTACAAAAGTGCCAAGTACCTTCATTCATACAAATATTTACCGTTGCGTAGAAGCTGGTGTCATATTTGCTGCCAACATTTCCAATATCGTGTTGCATGAATCGGCTAACAAGAGTGCATATTTTGTGAGCAAATGTACTGAGTTGTGAATACCATTAAAGTGATTGTCATAATATTATGTGCGTGTAGCACCAATCTAATGGTATTAAAGCTTCGAACATAAGTTCCTTGTCATTTATTCAGCTCTCATGGGAGTGGTGTAAGGGTTGCGTTGAATGTAAACTCCTTTCAAAGCACTTGCGAATGATAAAATGCTGTTTCGGTTTTCAGCTTGTTATCGGTAACTTCGGCTTGACGAGCGACAACGTCTACAGATGGCACATTGGGCCATTGTGGCCGCACCGCTAGTCCTGTCTAATGACCTGCGAGACGTACCCCAGGAATCCAAACAACTGCTTCTGAACAAGTACATAATCGCTGTCGACCAAGACGAACTCGGATTGATTGGAAAGCGTGTCTGCAAGGTATGTCGTCTTTTCTCTTGATACACCAAATTGTAAAGCATTTTGCGTGCAAGGGAAATCAAGCTGTTACACAAGTTAAGTCGGAAAGAAGAGTGAAAGCAAATAAAAATCAACTTTTCACTCCGGCCCCAAGACTTCTCACGTGATCGCTCGCTGTACCTACACGAAATGTATCCATGCTCTCATGCGAGCTGAGCATACTTTACGAGCACCCTATTTAAAATTCGCTTTTTGTCGTTATTTCCAGAATGAACAATTTGGGTGTGCGGTCTCGTGGGGTGATTCCGCAACTTGCGAACGGAGAGAAATCTCTGGCCGTGCTGATCCACAACACAAAGGTGCTGGGTGGTCCAGTCGAGGAATGCATCATCATTTTTGAGCCTTGGCCTCGATAGTGCCAGCGGTTACCTGGTCACCGACCTCGTGCGCAACAACACTGTTGTGGGAAAGTTCTTTCCAGGAGAAAGCGTCAATGCAACCATAGCGCCTATGGGATCTTTTCTTCTTCAACGCGACGATACTCTAAATCGTGTTCACAGTGAATCGTTCTGGAGACGACCCTGCTTGTTAAGCTATTATATAAACATTTCGCTACTGAGTAGACCAGTTCTCATGACCGTGGAAACGCGATGTAGATGTTCGGGACATGCCGCGTGACAAAAAAAAAAAAAAAAAAAAAAAAAAAAAAGGACGAAGAAACAGAGGCAAGCTCTTCTTAAGCATTTGTGGGCAGTGTAATGCGATTGTTTATTGCACCGTATCACAGAGTAGTCCTTTTATTCACAAAGTGCTGCGAAGCGGCAGTTCCTCTGTGTGCTTATAAAGAGAAGCACACGTGACTAACTTGAGTAACAACGATCCAGCCTTTACTTTCGGAATGGAATACTGCTGAGTTTACGTTTAGACGACACAAGTGCCTTATCGCTCGAAATGCCACGAATAACGAATGCTAAACTTCTTAAAAGAGCCGAGAGCGTTGCACGATTTGAAAATTCGCTTGTTTAATAATAGACGCGAAGCGGTCACACAGCCGAGAAGCAGGAAGATTCGTTCTTAGGTGGCGTCGTTGGAGGTGCAGCTTATAGCACACTTCCCTCTCTCTCGCCCTCTTCTATTTCTTCAAGACGCAGTGGACCACAACGACACGACAAGGACAGCGAACTTGGCCCAAACAGGTAAGTGAAAAAAAGAAAAAGAGACGTCACTAAGGATACTAATAAGAGAGCCCTTTTATTTCACACTGGACCTTGTCAATCAAATTCATGCTGCAGCTGCAGACTATAGACTGCCTGAATGTGCCTGTGGACAAAGACAACCAGCCAGACTGCATGAATTTATACAGCACATCAGTTCTGCCAGAATCCGCTAGCTGGAGGGCGTTTCAAGAAAAATAAAAATTATCATCCACTCAGATATCAAGGCACCTTTTTTCTCAACTGCGACGCTCTCTCTCCGATAAACCTGGACGAGTTGTCTTTATAACTTGGTGCTACTGTTGAGTTGATGAGATTTATTTTCCTTTAGTTAAATAATTTATCTTGACAACCAAAGAGTTCGTTCAGGGGCCATACTGTTGTTCCTCACATATTTAGTTGCTAGGGGGTGAACTACAAGTATGTCGCATCCGTGTTTACAATATGTTACGAGCACAAGAACATTGTTCGACAAACTACGCATAAGATACACGAGCTCGAACTTTTTTAATTACGTTCCCTGATCTTCCAGCAAGTCTGTCGCGAGACATGTGCGGCTCCCGTTATATTAAGCTGAAACAAAGAAGTTAAGGACGCCTGCTTGCCTTTAAGTTTCGTCTCTGCAACATCCGCGCATATAAGTGGAGAATCCAACAGCTTCTACTTATGCAGCGTAGGGTATACGAGAACGCAGATGATTGCATGACGCGAGCGAGATGCGCTTTTCTTGAACGCATCATGTGCGAGTGGTGTACGCTCTGAGCACGCCATCCTCTGCGCGCGAAAACCGCGCATCCCGCTGTCAGCACTTCATGAAGGACAGTTATTTGCTCGTGTGCGCATCCCACCGCAATAACCATTACCGGGAGTAGAACGGCGGACCACCTCGAGCATAAACGACCGCACGTGTGAGTCCTCGAGAGCTCAGCGCGTACTAAGCCTCAGGGGCCTCTCGCCTTGTGCGCCACTCACGAGCTCATGGCTGCTGAAAGTTAATCAAAAACTGAGTTTGTACCGGCGCAAGCTTGCCAACTGGGTCCACCGGACGTTCAAGGCCATGACCATCATTCAAGAGTCCAAATGAAAGCAGGTTCTCTCATTTTTGCCTGGATATAGTCCTCAGCTCTCAATATCGGAGAAAGACAAGCATATTCTGCGTTATCGAACATGTTAATCAGATCAGTCATTTTTGCCGTCAGTAGCACCTAGGACTGTGTTATGCAAGGATTTTTTTTCATTTTCTCGTCTTTTTTTGTAGCGAGAAAAAGTCGATCCCGGCTATCGCTGAGATTGGCAACTCGGCAAGGCGGACGATACGAAGTCAAAATCGAACGAATGCGGCCTTTATTTATTTCCTGTTGCAAAGGAGGGGCTGAGGTATAAAATACCTCGGCTACTTTACTTTTTGTGCATATCCTACAGGAAAAAAAAGAAAGAATAATAAGTCGACAAATAAATAAATAAATAAATAAATAAATAAATAAATAAATAAATAAATAAATAAATAAATAAATAAATAAATAAATAAATAAATAAATAAATAATAAATAAATAAATAAATAAAAAGTACACTGTCAAAAATAAATGCGAAAAGGAAACTGAACGTTGCTGCAGAAAAATTTATTTAATGAACGAAACAGGCTGTTTAATTTCAAAATATGAATTTTTTTTCTGCTTATGGTCAAAGACAGCTTTTCTTGATTTTAACGGAAATTGGTCCAAAATGGTAAAGTGAAAATTTGTTATCAATATTGTGCGCAAAATGACATTTGTTCGTCGCTTTACTATCCTCAATAAACATTTGTGCGCGATTTCACTAGCCACGCAAGTATAAGCAGATAGATCTCGTACGCGCGCGAGCCAAATGGTCTAATATGTAAACAGTACATATTAACAGCGAAGCTGTCACTGCGACTAGAAACACTCGGACACGTTATATACGAGTTCTCGCGGTGTGCTGAAAGAGCTACATTTTTCATCAAGTTTATATTTCAAGGAAACAAAGTGAACGTTAAGGGCTACATGCGGCGAAATTTTGAAGTGTGTGAGTCAATTATTGGCTAAATGAAAATTGCTAAACACTCGTTTACTGCCTGATTAGACGCGTTATATATAACGCTCACAAAGCTTCCCGCTGTCCTGGGAGAACCAAAAGGGGTAGCAATTCTATTGTAAAGAACGACGTGACGGCTGCCGACGTGGCGTGCTCTCGTTATTACATTTATGAACGAAGCGCGAGGGCGAAGCGACGAGCGGAGCGGCGACTTCGGCGGTCAGCCCGACGGAGAAGGAGAGCGCGTGTCTCTCGTGGCTCGTGCCACGTGCATATGCGCGACGGTGATGATTAAGGCGGAGAGGACTCGTGGTGATGAAGATAACGCTGCACTATATTAGAAGGTTGGTTAACCTGAGATGTTATGGTTGACCAGTGCAGAACGTTTGAAGTATAAATGTTAATTACAGTGTTAGCGTGCGGCAGATTACCTATACAAGTGTTCAGAAAAGGAAGTGTTTCATACTTCTCCCAACGAGGTGCCTTTTGGGAGCAACATTAAAGGCTATTTTCTCCCTTGCCGTTACCAAGCCTACAACGTCCGAAGACGTGAACCTCCTCGCCGAGACGTGGGAGGCCAAGATCTCCACCCCGGCCCTGGACGAACAACGACGTCTTGTCGCCAGAGCCCGGGATGCAACACTCCAATTGCTAGAAGATACAGCGCTCGACCGCTGACGCCACGCTGCGTCGTTCGCGCGTACCGCGTTTCTAGGTGGTTTCTTTCGCCGAGGGCGCTCGAACGCAATCTTATGGTTCGCATGAATGCAACCCTTGCAAGCGTTTATGTTATTAGGACTGTATTCATTATGGAGAAGCCGAATGATCGACAGACATGCCGAGCCACCCCGCTCGACAAGGTCTGTCTTTCGAGAAGAGGCTGCTCAAGTGCGGAGTGTGGTTGCAACCTTTGACCCCGTTCCTGAATGGATTTCGTATCTGGACGCTTGTGTTTGTTTACCCGATTTTTGAACTTTCATTGGACTGCCTAGCGTGTGTGAATTTGTTTTTCATGTATGTATATATGTAACACAACTAATTTTCGCATATAACTACTAATATTTCCATGCAATAAAGAAAAAAAAGTGGCTGTATGGCTGAGTGGTTACGGCGCCCGCTTCGGGATCATGCGTACGCGGGTTCGAATCCCGCCCTGAATTTTTTTCTTAAATATCACGCTTTTTCTTTTTTTTTCCTCTCTGTTTGCCAGCGCGGTCAGTTGAACCCCGGTGCCACGGCGGCAGCCGTGGTGCCGGGCGCCGGCGGGAAGCGGCGGTCGTTGGGGTGTTGCGGAGCGCAGCGTAGCAACACCCCAAATAAAAAAAATACTGCTCCAGTCAGGTAGACTGCTCCCTCCCTGATAGTGAGATTACATTTGGATCATCAAAACAGTGATGCGTTTATAATACCACCGATCCCAACAGCAGGCTAGTCACCACCAGCACAGCGTTTTCTCCGTCAACGCCTCCTCCGTTCCAAGGGCGGCGGCTAGAAACATGGTACGCGCGAGCGGCGCAGCGTGGCGCCAGCGGCGCAGCGTGGCGCCAGCGGTCGAGCGCTGTATCTACTAGCAATTGGAAATACGGGCCCGGGATGCTATCGCCGCCAGAGGATTCCTGGAATGAGGGACCCTCCCACCTAGAGTGATCCACAGCTCAAACGCTCGGGAACACTGTCTCGAAAATTAAAGTTTATTTCATCATCATCTCTCTTGCTCAGAGCTTTACAAGCGAAGCACGTAGGAAGTTCGCCTAATGGCCTGAAAGAACAAAGTTATAATTTCGAGGAAATAAGGGGCTACTTATGGATGACGTGAGGGCAAAGTTTAAAGAACTTCAGTTAATTACAGGCAACTGGAATTTTTTAATGCAACTGCTTGAAAGGAATATTTGAGCTCTGATTCCGCAAAGTCGCACAAGTGTCCAGTCACGGCCCGTCCCGTCCCGTCTCGCCCGTCCGTCCGTCCGTGACGCCTCAGTTACTCAAACACGCAAAAAATAATTACTTGGTAATTTAAGGAAACCGGTTTAAAAAGCACGCCGAATGTTTCACGGCTTCGTAGCGTAGTGATTACTAAGCAGAACTGCTCGTTACGTCATGGAAATTGGAGATGGTGGTGACGTGGTGTCACAAACCATTGTTGTGACACCACTCTCATCACTCTATCATCTTCTCAATCTTGTATCTCGCTGAGTGCTTAACATATACGCCAGCTTAAGGCTACATAGATGGTCAGGCTGTGCCCTGCAACCACAGCAGAAGTTAGGCCACCTCTGCACTAGTTGAAATGCACGTAACCGGGCTGACCGCCCCGCGCATCAGCAGTGGCTTCAGTTACCACGTGACCACAGCTCCGATTTTCATTTTAACATGCCAGGAGCCGCGCTCCACTTGGCGCGTGCTTTGAAGTGGCCTCGTTAAACAAAAGAAAAAAGTATACAATTAGTACTTTTTGTTAAATTCTACTGAATTGGTACCCATGCCGTAAGCAGAGTCGGTAGTAAGGAAAAAATCAAGCAACAAAACGTTTGTGTGAGTATATGAGACTCCGTCCACTCCGTGCACTCGGTTCACTCGTCATTCATTCTTATATGTATATTAAAAAAGTATCGTTCACACTCTGTATTACGCCTTTATGTTACCGCCCTCCGCGTTTTAGATCGTAAAGGTATGCGCAAGTTCGCGCACCCGAAGACACTTGAAGACGGCTTGTAGACGTTTTCATGCAATTCCAAGGCCTACTTTTAACTTTACTTTCTTTCACCCCACGAAAGAGTTTGAATCAGAACGTGTTGACACTGCACAGCGGTTAATCAGAATATGCGCTGACGAGTTGGAATGGCAGATTAAATGATAATTTGCAGAAGAACGGCAAACAGTCCTTGCAATATTTAATGATATATCTGCATATATATGCCAAATTTAGCACAAACAATATGTAGTTTTGTCACCCAGTTCTGTATTCGAAGATTACCTTGTCCAAATACTGGCTGTGTAATTAAACCACAACACCGTATTTGGATTAATATAACGCGACTTTATTTTCTAGAAATTTCCGGCTTCATAACGTGCCTCACGTTTTATTCGGGTTCGTGACGCGTAAAAACGTAATATATATTTTCCTTTTTCGGCGATACCGAAAGTCTTCCCTCGCGTTGTATTTGTGGTAGCGTTATTTACGCGCAAATACGGTAGGTGGTTATAGATCGTATTTGCCAGCTGTGCCGTAATATTAAGTTACGTTATGTCAGTACTGACACAATACTCCTCCGCTCAGAGGATTTATCATGGGAGACACCCCAAGGATACTTCTGCGATTTGTTGTGAAGCACCTGGAAACGATTCAGCACTTCAAAATCAGCAGGCAACTTCTGTACATTCAGGATTATTTGTAGAACGTTTGTTGGTTTCAAGGAAAGTCATTGCGTTGTCTGAAATTCTTGCTCGTTTAACAAATAGAAACAGGCGACAAAGCGGATGCTGTGGCTCACGTATACAGCGCTGTCCTCTTGTGAGCCATAACCACGTTTGTGGTCTGCTTTCTCGTATAACATGCAAGTTTAACAATGTAAATCTAATGAATACTAGCCAATAGTTTCCCACATTAGTGTAACAAATGCACAGCATATAATCTAGGATTTGATGCTACATGCGGAGCGTATGAAACTGATGTCCCAGATAAGCAATTTCGGTGTCGTTCAACGTCCTAGACTTCATGCTGAAGGATACACTAAGTCCGCGAAGACAAAGGATACGGCATCTGGGTTGCACTCAATTTTTCCATCTGTGCCTGGCGTTTCGAAGTTTATTTATAAACGAGTGCGCGCAAAGGCGCTATGCCGTTTTTTTTTTTCATGATTACAAACAAAACTCAGCTCTAAGCGAAGGGCCGAGGAACAAAGAAGTGCACGACAGGAGCGCTTCAGACACGACACGACGTTTCGTTTCTTTCCGTCCGATTGTGCTTTACACACAATAGCTACCCCGTCTGTTCAGTGGGGAATGCCTGTGCTCAATTCTTATAATAGCTTCGAAGGGATAATCCACAACCTAAAAAAGTTATTTTATACCAAGAACTTGGTCATTTGTGGCATTTAGTATTTAACCTGGGGCTGCAATGATTGTCACTGCGAATAACTACTATGTGCTACTCAACAGTTACTATGTGCCTTTGAAACAGATGATCAATCTGAACAAGGTTGTTCGTCGATAAACAATGAGCAGTAGCGACTGGCAAGATTAAAACGTCATAATTTATTGTCTGAAAATTTTTCCACACTTATTTTTGATGCTTTTTCCGACTGGCTATTCGCAGCCTCCAGAAAGCGCAGAAAACAGCTTAGCTCTGCCAGCAGTGCGTCGATTCGCACATCGGTAGGCAATCTAGAATCTGTTTAGATGTTGTGTGCTAGGTTCTCTTAACAAGCCGTGCTGCGTCCAGCGGTGTCTTTTATTGAAGTTACTGATCTTGAAAAAAAAAGAGTCTGTAAACGAGTACATTTATCTAGGTCAACTACTCACAGGGGACCCTGATCATGAGAAGAAAATTTACAGAAGACTACAGAAGTCATTGCCAAATCTTGACTGGGAGCTTACCACTGTCGTTGAAAAGAAAAGTGCACAATCATTGTATTCTACCTGCGCTAATATATGGGACAGACACTTGGAGGTTCACAAAGAAGCTCGAGAACAAGTTAAGGACTGCTCAAAGAGTGATGGAACGAAATATGTTAGACCATTGGCCATTCTTATTGGGCACCCTGCACACGGGGGACGGGTAAGGGGGATTCCGACTGAAGTGGGTCTCGTGTACAGTTACAGATGCGTTAGGTTCGTATATGCGTTTCCGCAAATAGCAGCGGCGTGGATGAGTATCCTACATGAAAGTCAAGTCGCCTATAGCATAGGTGCAAGTTGGGAAAGAAAGCTCCACTACAATATAGCAAAAGGTTAAGGTAGGAACAAGTGATAGCAAGGAGATGCAAATAACAAGAAGAAAAAAAAAACGGCAGGCCAACAATACTTGTAGTTCTTATACTAAAAGCTCGCTTGTATATCTTTTTTATGTACTCTCTCCAGCAGCTATACTTTCACCCTCATTCATTACTCTCCTTCCACAACAGATGCGTAAGAAGCACGCTCGTCAAGGTCTCGTAGTGCTGGCTTCTGTTAAAACGCTCAGGCGGAGCCCGGTCCGCCTCAGTGTCAAGACGCATCTTCTTACGTATTGCGCTCGACAGTCGCTGCTACAGCTATAGGTATATAGGCCTGTCGCAACCGCTAATCTTTCCTGCCGCCGCTTCGCCGCACTGACGGATGCCGGTCGCGCATTATTGTTACGGTCGCCCAGCTGTCAATCCTCCGCGTGCCTTATAGCCAGTCTCTCCACCACCCGTCTCCATCGCCCGACGTAACAGTTACTGGTATTCGTGCTAAGAGGATTCCAAGTCTCTCCACAAGCTTCCACGACATCGTGGCGTGTGTACGTGTAAACAGCCAGGACTTTCTCTCTCCCACCTTTACTCATTTCACACTTTTCCTCTCCCCTCGCGAGAGTTTCCATTCTTTCATAGCACACCGGCAAGCGTCCAGGTTTTTGGCTGGCTAACTTCGCCGCCATCGACTACGTCGAGAGCAGCGCCCACTTTTCCGTGGCGCAGACAACCCCGCATTCGTCGTGTCCACGCTCACAGCGTCCACATGGGACGACGACCGGCAGCTGCTGCCGTCGGCGCGACCGCGACGCCGACCCCGAGGTGGCCGAGTCGGACTCTACGGCTCGCGCTTCTCCTGCTTATCGGAGCGCACTCGGCTCACTGCTTGGAGAATGGCCTTGCCAGGACGCCACCCATGGGATGGCTGTCCTGGGAGCGTTTCCGATGCAACATTGACTGCGTCAATGATCCCGACAACTGCATCAGGTTAGTGCGCTTGTATAGCGGTTTGCGTGAATGCCGGACGGTTTTTCGAGAGAAGTGCTGCGCACGCTTCCAGCTGGATTGCTTTAACGCAGTAACCTCACGACGCATATATTTTCGACGTATTTACGGCACTCAAGCGTCAATTACACACTGCGCCATCCGCATGCATGTCGTTGCCAGAAGCCAAAATGCGTCTATATGAACCGATTATATATGTAACTACACGGGATCCACTTAGGTCGAAATTGAAGTGCTGCTCTCGCGCTACACATATTAAACGAGGCGACGTCGGGCAAGGACACGCTGCAAATACGTCAGAAATGCGCTTCATGTGGTTGCCGCATAATGGCTGTCGAAAACATATCTTAGTACAGTCTCACGCTGAACGTGACCCAGCTAGGCTCTCCAAAGCTAGCTCAAGCTCTCCTGATTGCACTGGTTATCATACCTTTCGGAAGAAGTGAGCACTTTCGGCGAAGGAGTCAAAATTTGATCAGCCTCTCACTTTCTTTAAAAAAGAAAGCATTGTCGCATTTTGTGGTTGATTAATATATATCGATCATCATCAAAGTGCTTCCGGTTACAGTCCGCACCGGTGGCATTTAAATGAAGGCACTTCTCGAGAGTAACGAATACCTTGGATGTTCTCTCGTATGTTGCAACTGCTAACTACACATTCTACAAAAGAAGGTTCTCCGCTTCATCGAAAACTAAACAATCCTTTTTTTTTCTGTAGATAACAAGATTTTGACTATTTTTGATCTATTTATAATCAGCATTTACCAATTGGATAATCTAAACACATTAGGAAAGACGGAACTGCAATTCCGGATTCCTAGATTCGCCCAGAGGGCCGCTACAAACTACGGCAGGTAGCATTTGTCTGGAGAAGAACCTGAACTTCATACGTTCTGCAATCATTTATTCGTCACATACCGGATTTCATTAACACTCAACCTGAAATTGTCAAACTGGCTGTGTCATGCAGTAGTGTATGTGCTTACAAAAGAAAAGTTAGAAACGTTTTACTGTTAATAGTTGAAGTATTAACTTTAGTTTTGGGCTTGTTTTATTACGAATGTAACACCTGCATTACGTTTGAAAGTATAGTGCACTGTCTTGTTCTCCATTCAAGTTGTATCATCTGTATTTTTATTCAAGTTTGTGTCGATGTGGTCTTCTATGTCCATGATGGTGTAATCTAAAATTCTTATCAAGTATTGTTTCTTTTTCTTTTCTTCTTCTTCCTTTTCCGTAAACGCGATCGCCGTTCTTCCCCGTTGTTAATTGCTGTTTGCAATGCATGGTAACGAAGGTTTTTCATGTAACCTATCGCCTTTAACCTTAGTTTCCTGGCCGAAGTATTGTACTGATAATGCTGAATGCTGTGGATTTCATGTAATATGCTGTCTGAAATAAATATTACAAATATTATTATAAATATTGTAGCCTTGCAAACACACGCTTTCTAAACGACTGATTTCTATTTGCGGCCTGACTCATTCATATTGTGAAGAAGTTGGCAAGGTCGTGTTTTGCGCTACCACGAAAGTTAACTTTCACCGTTGAGAAAGTGCATGCAAAGGCACCGCACGGTTAAGCCGGGCAAATGACAGAAGCTACTACACGATGTCTGTGGTGTGTGCAGTGAGCGGCTGTTCAAGGAGATGGCCGACGCTCTCATATATGAGGGATACCGGAAAGTCGGCTACGAGTACGTCAACATCGACGACTGCTGGATGACTAAGGAACGAGACGTGAACGGAAGGCTTCAGGCGAATAGCACCCGATTCCCCAATGGAATTAAGTACCTCGCCGACTTCGTGAGTACCTTCACAAGGTCGATGACCCCCCCCGATGACATTCAAAAACACGAAACCTAGAAAGCTAGACCAAAAATGTCGCAGTATTCTTCTCCGAAAATTAACTACGGGGACGTGACATAATTTCCGCGTTACGGTGCAATATGACACGACTAATAAGTTTGTACATCATTACAGTATTAGTGCATTGCACTTTATTACATTAGTACGTTACATTTATGTGACGAAATCGTTCGGGTTAATTGCTGTCTTCCGTAGACAATTCCCTGACCATGAGAGCGTTTAAGAGGAAGCTTTAGCTCGGGAGCGGCTATGTAAATACATGGGATGAAGAAATTGTTTTCCTCGTATGAAAATTGTTCCTCGAATTTGATCAGATTTGTGGTATTTAAGAGAAAAACTTAAAATTTAGTGACTGAAGGAATCGGGTGCCGAATTCACAAAGCTTATCATTCGTATGTGCTTGTTGCCATTGACAGGCCGCGCTCGCTAATAGTATGTCCAGCATCAGAATTGGCTCAGATTTTCTCTGATGAACACTCCTAACTTAAGAGCATTTTGTGAATTTGGGCCCCGATTTTATTGCGATATCAATTATATGGGCTTTACAAGCGAATTTTCGCCGTCATCTTCGCCGTTGACGTTGTCGTGAGGTACCATATATATATATATATATATATATATATATATATATATATATATATATATATATACAGGGTGTCCCAGCTATCACGCAGCACGATTTAAAAAAAGAGGAACGGCGTTACGCGAAGCAAACCTAGTGCGTATTGTTTCCAGTGCAGTGGAGTAGCCGCGAGTAATTTTTTCGTTACGGAGATTTAATTAATTAATTGTAATTAATTATCTAACTCGGGAAGTACTGTCCTAATTGTCAAAGTGTCAATGAGAAAATTGTAGAGCAACACGAAAAACTCCCGATACAGCTTTCTGTTGCTCAGTACGTGCTACATAAAAGTGTTTTTCCGAGTGCGAAAGAAGCCCGTGAATACACGCCAAGGGCCTCGAGTGACCAGTCGCGCGGCAATTCTGCGTGTATTCACGGGCTTCTTTCGCGCTCGGAAAAACACCTTTATGTAGTACGTACTGAGCAACAGAAAGCTGTATCGGGAGTTTTTCATGTGGCTCTACAATGTTCTCATTGACACTTTGACAATTATAGCAGCACTTCCAGAGTTAGATAATTACAAATAATTAATTAAATCTCCGTAACGAAAAAATTACTCGCGGCTACTCCACTGCACTGGAAACAATACGCACTAGGTTTGCTTCGCGTAACGCCGTTCCTCTTTTTTTTGATAATCGTGCTGCGTGATAGCTGGGACACCTTTATATATATATATATATATATATATATATATATATATATATATAGGTATAAGTAAGCTATATGTTTGTGTTTCCGTATATGCAAGGTAGATCGTATACTATTCAACCGCCAAAGCTGCCCAAACCAAGTCTTATGTTCTTGACTGAATTATTCCTAAGAATGTTTTTCAAATGACAGCCTGCAAACAAATGTTCTAAACATCATTCGCAGCGCATGGTTTTTATCTTTAATCTGCTCAGGTTCATCATCATCATCAGCCTATATTTATGTCCACTGCAGGACGAAGGCCTCTCCCTGCGATCTCCAATTACCCCTGTCTTGCGCTAGCGTATTCCAACTTGCGCCTGCGAATTTCCTGACCTCATCATCCTGCTCAGGTTATTAAGCATTAAAAGTGCAAACTAATGTCGGTGCTCAAACCTCAAAGTCACGTAATCTTACTGGCGCGGCCCTTTACGGGCAGCATGGTGTGCGATGCCATTGCAGGCCCTGCTCGGTGTTTATTTTCCTTGCGCTATGTACAGGAAGACACAAACGGGGACAAAACGAACACTGCTTGTAAAGAGGACACGAAGTGACAAGGGGGAGCGCGAATGAATGCACACTCACTAGCCCAGTTCATCGCTCTTTTAAACGTTTCTACACGGTGTGTAAAAACGTTTAAGGGTGCCAGAAATTTTGGCGCACCCGTGTATGCCGTGTCCGCTTTAGTCGGACCCACGTATAGCTGGAACACAGTCCGAGAAGTTCAATTGCAACGCTAAACCTTGCTATCTCTGTCAGTGCTTCGCTCTTTGGGCGAAACGGCCAACTGAGTAATACAGCCATCAGCTGCTTTTACAAAAATAGTTGAAAATTGAAAAAAGAAATAATCAGGCACCAAGTTCTTAACTCTGTAACTCAATAATAAGTATCAGCTCTCTCGCTCTGTGTACATTATATATATATATATATATATATATATATATATATATATATATATATATATATATATATATATATATCAGTGAAGTAAAGAGTAACCGGGGTCCGGCCTTCATCAAGAGTGCGTGTACAAGCATACAGAGCTCAATTTATACCTTTTTGCCGTAAGGGTGAAAAGAGACAAGAAAAAAATACAAAGTGAAAAAAAATAAAAAATATATATATATACAAAGTAAAAAAGAATACAACGAACACGTAAATGGAAAACTGCGCGTGCACAGAGTGGAATTATTAAAAAAAAGTGAATACAACAAGGCTGTGAAAACAAGCTCCATTCACGTGTTGCACGTGTTGACATCCATGACGACGCGAAATCTGTGCACACCTGAGGTCATGGGCTACTCACGATTTAGGAGCTTGTTTTCACAGCCTTGTTGTATTCACTTTTTTAAATAATTCCACTCTGTGCACGCGCAGTTTTCCATTTACGTGTTCGTTGTATTCTTTTTTACTTTGTCTTTATTTATTTTTATTTTTTTCACTTTCTATTTTTTTCTTGTCTCTTTTCACCCTTACGGCAAAAAGGTATAAATTGAGCTCTGTATGCTTGTACACGCACTCTTGATGAAGGCCGGACCCCGGCCGAAACGTCAGTAAAGTCTTGTTATGTTTTTCCTACGTGCTTCTATTTTTTGAACTAATATATATATATATATATATATATATATATATATATGCGCACTTTGACACCTAATGGGAACGCATTAAATAAAGTATGCGCACAATCCTTGCATATAGCCATTCAGGTGACAGTATTTCTTTCTTATGCATGTCGCTTTGCAACCTCGGGGAATAAATGGAGTCGGACTTCTTTTTTTTTTTCTTCGTTAAGTAGGTGCAATTCGCACACGGCTTTCTCGTGTATCGAGATATCCTAGGAATCCTAAGAATTCACGACGACACCAGTGTATTATAAGAATGTGACTATACTGCGGGAACCTTACTGCATTATCTCTCTCTTTCTTTTTTAATTTTTTTGCTTGTCTGGTCATATTAGATGCACATTCGTGGCTTGAATCTGGGGATCTACGGCGACGTAGGGACAAAGACGTGCGGAGGCTACTGTGGCAGCAAAGGTCACCTGCGCGAGGACGCTCAGACCTTCGCGGATTGGAATGTGGACATGGTCAAGATGGATGGCTGCTTCGCCAGCATCCGAGACTACGAGAGCCGTAAGGCTTCTCTTTCATTTCCATTAAAAACGAAAATATGCAGATCCAACGCACATCTTGGAATCTATGTGAAGCGAAGCTTTCGTGAAGTGATTAATCAAATGCTCTAAATTTGCTTAATTCATTGCTGCATCTTTGACCTAAAGGAAGTTGGCGCGCGTGTGTTCTCGCGAACCCGTGCTTTGCAATGTGACACATGCGGCGATAGCCTTAAAGAGCTTAGTTGGCGTGATAAACGTATATAAGTGCTGTTATGGCCCAATGGCGCAGCAGCCCGATGCGACATCGGGCAGCTGTGCTTGGGTACCGAGATTCGATCCGCCATATTGGACGTAATGTTTTTTTTTTTTTTTTCAAGTGCGACTTATTCGGCAAGGCAGCAGCGCAGCCACCAGCCACGGTCAGGCAAGTGCGAGAGGATCCGCAAATAATAAGGCTTCTAATGCCATCACAAACGCGTTGAACGCCTAGCTCCACACCCTACATCGCTTAGTTGCGGTTGACCAGTACGTACGCTGACGTCATGTGTGGGCTTGTGTTAATAAGTTTAGGATCATAGCGTTCGCCTATACGCGAGAAGACGAAAACGCTAACATTTGGGGAGTAACTATAGGTTCAAGGAAATCTTCACCTCCCTTTCACAGTATTGCATCATGTCAGCGAGTCCTTATACTGTTTCTCGCGTGCGCGTAGGGCATGGCGCCGGAGCAACATCTTCCAGATGACAAACGACCCGCGTGCACTGACTGTCACGTCACCTAGATAGACTAAGCTCTAATTGAAAATCATTGCATGTTATTAAAGCCTCTGAATTTCGTTGTAGGAAACAAGCGTCACTTGCTTCCTCTCGGCCTTCGCAGATGACGTCATTGCTCAAAGAGCCCAGACTTTTCATCTACGAGGTGTTGGCCAAAGCTAGAATACCAGCGACGGCCAGAAGTACACGCCAATTCAGTATACCGGTATATGCCAGGAAACTTTGTGCAAAGCGACTTCGTCTAGACTGCGCCGTTGAACAATAGCGTAACCGCCGTGAATGCAAATTGCGCAAGCATGAACGCTGGTAAGGTTGTCTGCTCGCTCGAAGAGCATTGAGCGACGTGCTTGTGGGTCAGGGAAGAGTGTCGTATATAACTCTAAGCACGCGTCCAAGCTCCTTTTTTGCCATATGTTGCCCCACACGACTAGCGTTTCTTGCGATACCAAATGCGGCTAAAGAGTATAACTGTTTAGCTGTCTTCGTGCGCAACATCGTTGGCACCTGTCCAGTGACACTTGGCGACTTTGGACATGATTGCGTTGCATCTTTATTTTCTTTCTCTTCTAGAAGCACTTGCAGCGCATTTTTATGCACCTTTAAGATGTATGCACTCTTAAGAGAAGAGGAGCAGCCTGCGCAGCCTGCAGGCGTAGATATTTTCCTTTAAACACATCTAACAGAGAATTATTTTTCGCTTGAGAGAATGAGGCATCTCCTTTTTAGATGCAGCACTGCAACAAATGTAAATTTACATTTTGTTAGAGAATGAAAAACCCCGTCATCAGTACTGGCCTGGCTATTTAAACTACCCGCGCCATCATCAAGGTATCGCTGAATTTATTTTATCGCTTACAGGGCATATCATTTGAATGCGATTAGCTTTCTTTGCCAATACTTCAGGCACTTTGAATCTATCTATCTATCTATCTATCTATCTATCTATCTATCTATCTATCTATCTATCTATCTATCTATCTATCTATCTATCTATCTATCTATCTATCTATCTATCTATCTATCTATCTATCTATCTATCTATCTATCTATCTATCTATCTATCTATCTATCTATCTATCTATCTATCTATCTATCTATCTATCTATCTATCTATCTATCTATCTATCTATCTATCTATCTATCTATCTATCTATCTATCTATCTATCTATCTATCTATCTACTATCTATCTATCTATCTATCTATCTATCTATCTATCTATCTATCTATCTATCTATCTATCTATCTATCTATCTATCTATCTATCTATCTATCTATCTATCTATCTATCTATCTATCTATCTATCTATCTATCTATCTATCTATCTATCTATCTATCTATCTAATCAAATCTAATCTAACCACCCGCCGTAATGGCTTAGTGGCTATGGCGTTGCACCGCTAATTAAGCACGAGGTCACGGGATCAGATCTCGGCCATGGCGGCCGCACTGCGATTGGGGCGGAATACAAAAATGCTCGTGTACCGTGCATTGGGTGCACGTTAACGTACCGCAGGTGGTCAAAAGTAATCCGGAGTGCGCGCTAGCGCGCGCCCTAAAGGACACTAATAAAGTTCTTCATCCATCCATCCATCCCCAACTACGTTGTGCCGCAGAGTAAGATCGTGGTTTTGACAAGTAAAACCCAATAATAATATAATAAAATTAATTATCTATCTAGCTAGGCGCTTGAAAGGGAAAATTGTCATCCACCCCAATGTAGCACGAATCTACCAAGCTACATTCGGGTGGATGAGAATTTTCTCTTTCATGACACTTCCTTCACCTTGTGGATTCCGCAGAACTGATTTGCCTCATCTAGCCTCTTACGCCGACCCAGTGACCCAAATTGTCTAGAGCTTGGGTCATCCCGTCGTCATCAAAACCGCCGTCAGCATGCTGTCATCGTTTAATCGTAATCATGCCGCCATTGTCATGCCATCGTCATCATGCAATCGTTTTCATGCATTCATTGTCATGTGACGCCGTCGTGCCGGTCTTCCCATCGTCGTCATCCAATTGTCGTCATGCCATGACCGTTGTACTGCCCTAGTCTTTCCACCGACGTTATTCCTTTTCGTCATTCAATCGTTATCATGATGTCGTCTGTCAATCATCATCATTCCGCCGTTGTTATGCCATCGTAGTCATTGTTATGCCATCGTCATACATTCCTTGTCATACCGTCGTCAAAAAACCGCCGTCATAGAGTTGTCATCCTAGTGTCGTACACAGCCTTGGCAATTTCATGACGGCATTCCATCGTAATCATGCTGTCTTCAATTAATCGTGATTATGCCACCGTTGCCACGCCCTCCTCGCAATTCCGTCGTCGTCATGACAAACGCGCGCCAAGTCACCATGAAAGAAAAGCCGAATGCCATGAACGCATGGCATAGCTTTGCTTGTGACGCTTTCAACCGGGCAAATTATACGCGAGCGTAGATTATTATTGTGTCTGTTTATTTCTATCTTAACCACTACATGCAACGCACGAGGCTAACCTGGAGACTGATAAATGCTCTTAGCACTGAAAAACTCATCCACAGACCCCGATAAGTTGGAGCTTGCTGTATTTTTTTTTAAAGACGCGATGAGAATGTTGCATTTCCTGACCCAGAGATGATCATATTGCATGCTTTGATATTATTGCGATAGCAATTATATGGATACTCCAAGCACATTTTCGCCGCTGCCAACTTTTTTATTGTGAATATCTCTTGCGTTATGAAGAAGCGCATATAAAGTAACTGCATAAGCAATGTTGTCCACGAAAAACTTGCGAGGACGCTTAAGCTTCGAAGAGTGGAACGGCGATACTCTTGCGCTAGCTGATTCTAACTTGAGCCTGCAAATTACATCACCCCACCTTACCCCACTCAACTTTCTGCCGTCCTCGACTGTGCTTCCCTTGCCATCCATTCTGTAACTCTAATGGTCCACCGGTTATCTGCCCTACGCATTACATGGCCTGCCTATATAGCTCCATTTCTTTTTACAGCGCAGCGTTCTATGGCTAGGATCCCGGGATTTCTTCGTGGCGTAACGCCGACAGAAAACAATGATGGGCTGATCCCGGCGGCAGTGCAGGGCAGAGTAATAACTCGTACCCTCGTAATGCAGAGGCTCCAAGAAGTGACTCTTCGCAAGCAAAAATGTGTTCGTGTGTGAGTTTCAGCATAACAGAATTGTGTTTTTTAGTAAATTCAAATTACAATCCGACGCTATCATGTTTTAAGGTTGTGTGTAGGTCTTACTTTACAAAGGTTCTGGCACATTTACTTTGAGAAATTCAGTTAGTTCAGTAACGCCTATGCGCCACGCGCAGGGCCTGCGTGGTTGTGATTCGGGATTATCTTTTGGGTTAATAACCCGTGACTAAACTCATTAGTGCTTCGGTGGATTTCCTATTGCTAAATAGGGACATTGATCGAGTTGTAAAAATATGCAGCTTTAGCGTTCAATTTAGGTTCTGCGGCTTTGCGTGCCAAAACCACGATTATGAGGTAAGGCGGGGTGGGGGACTCCGGATTAAATTTGACCAATTTGAACCCTAAATTTAGGGTTTTTTAACCTGCATTCATTGCATGGTACACGAACGTTTTTGCATTTCGTCCGCATCGAAATGTGACCGCCTCGGCTGGAAATCGAACTGGTGACCTCGTGATTAGTAGCGCAGCGCCATAGCCGATAAGCCACAGCAGCGGATTTAGCGTTCAAACAACCTTAGCTTGCATCACAAGGCTTAAGTAGACTACATTGCAGTATTTCTGCATTTTGAATCCACTTCCTGTCTCCATGAAGTCGCTTATTGCATTGACACGAATGATGGCTCCTTTTGCATCCCCCACAGTGTACCCAGATTTCGGTGACGCTATCAACCGGACTGGGCGACCGATGGTCTACTCGTGCAGTTGGCCTGCCTATACAAATTTGCGTAATATTACTGTAAGTTCACCTTCTGTGGTCACCGCTTACTGCTGTGTTTGATATCCTAATTAGAGGCGTGAATACCTTGCAGATTTCTTAATTAAAAGGAGCCTTGAAACACTTTTTGAACATGGTAAGAAAACGTTGGCGATCTGTCGACGAGGCTCTTGTGAACATGTGATCCAAATATCCCTGCACTGCATGCAGCAAGGAATTCGCGATCTTGTGCCTTCTGTCTGGGGTTTTACGTGCCAAAACCAGTTCTGATTATGAGGCACGCCGTAGTGGAGGGCTCCGGATTAATTTTGACCACCTGGGGTTCTTTAACGTGCACTACAATGCAAGCACATGGGCATTTTTGCATTTAGCCTCCATCAAAATCATGATCTTGTGTCAAAAAAAAAAAAAAGAAAACGCTCATGTGTTTAGATTTAAGCGCATGTTGAAGAGTCACAGGTGGTAAAAATTAATACGGCGTCTCTCACTATGGCGTGCCTCGTAATCAGGTCGTAATTTTGGCACCGTAAAGCCCCGGAATTTCACCGTCGGTTCAAAGTGGAGCAACTCATTAACCTGGTCTCGAGAGAAAAGAATGCGTGAGTGTTCAGCCGCACGGAACTGCGATAAGTGAAATTATTTATGCCTATCCCACGCACTGCGGGAATCGTTGAAAGCGAAGCTTCCGTGAGCCAGCCAGGTAATTCTATGATATCATATATGACATTTGTATTTATGGTATATGAATATATGGCAGTGATATATTCTAATCACTAAGGGAAACCAACTACCCAATTTTATCACCCTCCTTTACACCCTTGGGCTTCTCATTCTTTTTTTTTCTTTTTCAGACAAACTACACGTTAATCGGCCACCACTGCAACATGTGGCGGTACAACTACGACATAGACGACATTTGGCGAAGCGTGGAGGGTGTCATCGACTACTATGCCAAGAATCAGATTGTTCTGGTCCCCGCAGCCGCACCGGGACGCTGGAACGACCCGGATATGGTGATCACGAAATTATGTGTGTTGTAACGTCAGTATTTCAACGGCATAGAATGCTTGTAGAGTGTCCGTATAGACCTACCGCAAGTTTACCAACAAATACGGCGCTGCGGTTCGTGTATAGAGGGCTGCGGTGGTCACGTTGCCGTCTTCTTCATCCCGCCTTGTTTGGCAACTCACTTTTGTACACTACGCGGAAAGCACCAGGCTAGCGTCAAATGTAGCGATTTCAAAATTGGCCGATTATTTGTTACCTTCGGGCTTCTTTACATTTGCTTACACCTGATCAGTTTTGTTTTCAGAAAAATAAATCAGCTGTACTGTTGCTGCTGGAGCAAAAAGAGTATATACATACACAATTTGAAAATAAGGTGTTCGTTCTTGGTATCTTTATCGATTTTTCCAAGGCCTTTGGTTGAGTAAATCATAAAATATTGTTAAACAAATTGCATTGCTGTGGTATTCGTGGACAGACCTTATCACTTATTGACTCTTATTTATCCAACAGCTAACATGTAGCAACTCTTATTCCGGCGTGAAAGTTTTGCAATGTGGAGTGCCTCAGAGCAGAATTTTAGGACCATTGTTATTTACCGCCTATCTAAATGACATTGTAGATATAAATTGCGAAGCCAAATACATTATAAAGGCTGATGATACAAGTATATTTTTTTCAGAGCATGATATTCACGCGATAGTAAGAGCTTGTAATCACACAATGACAACACTCGAAAGATGGTCAACAGCAAATGCTATGCATATTAACGAAAGTAAAACAAAAGCTGTTATATTCGACTAAAGAATAAAATAATTGCATCTCATCAAGACATAGTACTCAGTACAAACACTATTGAAAAGTGTTGAAGATTTTAAATGTCTGGGCACAATGTTTTCCGTGAATATGAGCGGTGATTGTCATGTAGGTCATGTCCTGCAAAATTTAGCTCAGGTGACAGGTGCAATTGGTCGGCTTCAATACTTGCTTTCAAATGGAATCAAGCTTCTGCTCTACCACTAGCTTTTTAGCTCTCGTTTAAATTATTACCAGCCAGTATGGAATACAATGAAGGTCACTAAACTTAATCAAATGTACTTGGTTCAGAAAAAAATGTACTGGCCATATTTTCAATGCACATTTTGCGACATCCACTAACGTTTTATCCTGAAATTCCAGAATATTTACAGTACACCAGAGAGAGAGAGAGCAAGCGAGAGAGGAAAGGCAGGGAGGTTAACCAGAAGTCAGTTTCCGGTTTGCTACCCTACACTGGGGTGGGGGATAAAGGGGTTGGAGAGAGTGCAAAGAGAGAGAGAGAGAGAGCGAAAAAAAAAACAGAAAAAAAAAACACAGGCATTGGTAACAAAGGAGGCGTTCCAGTCACAGACGTTCATACAGTACACCAAATATACAACTATACATTAGGCAGGAAATTCAATTTAGAAACTTGTAACGTAACAAACTTGCACGTTTTAGTCAACTTACGAGTTAGGCATTTAAATTATCCCACGTGTCATGGATAAAATTGGGAGGGAGACACAGTACGATTAAACTCCGTAAAAGAGCGCCTGTCCTACACTCTTCCCTCCATTCTAAATCACCATGACCTCAACAACTCTGACTTGTTTTATTGTTCATATCAGAATATCCACAAGTTATATACAGTGATGCATAACTCTGAGATTTCGACTACTTAGCTCTTGTTTCTATTACGAAATTTGTCTCAGTGTCAAATTGATATTCTTATATCTAATTGTTTCATTTAGTTGTATGTAGCTGCTTGTGATAATTTGATTTCTATATCTTTTTTGTTATGCAGTGTACTTGTTCCAGATATTTGTAACTGAATAGCATTCAGGTTTTCATTTTTCTAAAAAAATAATTGTTTCATTTTTCTATTACGCAGATTGTAATATTTGATTAAAAATCTTCCGTAACTAAGTTTTAGCTTTACATTTACATTCTTTAGTGTGTGTATGCCCTGTTGCTTATTGCTTTACGCTGTCTGTTGCGCTCAGTGCTTTCCTTTTTTCCTTAGTATTTTCCTTTTTTATTTACCGTAGTGCTGTTACCGCTCCGAACTTTTTCTATGGGGTTGTGAACTAGTCAAGCTGTTAAAAAAAACAGCTTTCTTTTTTCACAGTCCTTCTTTCTGTATGTTGGTAGAATGAAAATAAACTTGATTTCATTGGATTTGATTTGAGATGATTTACCCACACTTGTGCTTTATCTCGCAGCTGGTCATTGGCAATTTCGGGTTGAGCTACGACCAGAGTAAGGCCCAGATGGCGCTCTGGGCTATCATGGCCGCTCCTCTGCTCATGTCCAACGACCTGCGCCGTACGCGCCCCGAGTTCAAGGAGATTCTGCAGAATAAGGCCATCATTGCTGTGAACCAGGATCCACTGGGGCTATTGGGAAGGAAAGTAAAGACGGTGAGCTCTCGAACGTCTTTTCTCGTTTCGCCCGGTTAAAGCGTTCAAGAAGACTTTAGCGATGCTTTCTCAGATGCACGCTATCTAATGGTCTAGTTGGCGCTACCTGAGTTAATTACTAAATTTCCTCGCTCACAGGTATGCGCATTTTCTGTTATGAACCGTTTCTTGCTCGCGTTATAGTGCGCAATTTTCTGTGCAATCTCCAGCAAGATATTTCCTTGCATCTAGCACAGAGATTTCCAAACTACTGCCCGCGGGCCGGATCTGGCCCGCGGAGGCTTCTGGACCGGCCCGCGGCCAGCGGCAGTCAATCTGATGACGGCCGCAGGCGGGCCGCTTTTCCCCGCAAAACCTCCGCTTCGCCTCCTGCTGAAAGCGGGGTTTCTCCCAAAAACTATGCAAACACATCTGCATCAGAAACGGCTCACCTTAATAGATCTTGCTAACCTAAAGGATAACACAGGCAGTTATACTTTCAGAAACCAAGAATTTTGGTGTATACCATTTTGTTGAACGGAAATTCGTAGACAAATGATCCGCTATACTTTGCCACGACATCTGAACACGCTAAGAAACGACAATATTGTTGTGGAAAATTGCACTACACCAGATATTAAACGGCATATTTTATATCTGATTTTCGAACTTCAGTGCCCAGTATATAGGTATGTCTATGTAATATATATATATATATATATATATATATATATATATATATATATATATATATATATATATGTGTGTGTGTGTGTGTGTGTGTGTGTGTGCATATGCGTATATATACGTGTACGTGTGTGTATGTGTGGATATATATGTGTTTATATATTTAAGGTTATTTAAGGTTATTTGAGGTTATTCGAAATGGTATATGCAGTGAACTATTGATGAGGTCTGTAGGATCAGTGCTGTAAGAATGCATTTTTTTGTACAACTTCGTTTGTATGCTTATCGTAGTTCTGTACCCACTTTTTGTTGCTGTCTAGAAATATTTGAGTATTTGCATTTGCTGTATGCCACGTACAAGGGGGCTTAGGTTTTCTTCAAGCGAATTTGTCGCTTTTTGCCTGGGCCATCCCGCATCATCCTGATGTAAACAAATAAACAGATCACATCAAGATATTGCGCTAATGCGCTTCTTCCTGGGAGCTGGCTTCACTGCATTTACAAGTTTATGCCCCGACATCGCCTGGTTTGAGGCAGCGTCGACGAATCATGAGCCTAATGCGACCGTCGCGGGAGGAGCGTGTGCGTCTCTGGTTGGCCAGTCTCAGCCATGACGCGCCGAAGATCTGTGAATTTCGCCCAGGCGCGCTAAGCCAGAGAGCTTTCGCCAGTGTTTGGTCCGTGAAACTACAGCACGTGTAGTTTAATAATAATAATAACTGTGTACATTATAAAGCTACTATGTTCGATCTACAGCATGCAGCAAGCTTCAGTCTAAAGCATGCGTGATGGTATGGTAACAGGAAAGGACATTTTCAAAGAATTAGAAAAAGACTGTCAGCGTACAACATGTAGTGGCGAAAACGGAAATCTGTCACAATTATTAAAAGGGGGGGGGGGGGACATGACCGGAGTTAGAAAAGGATATGTAGGACAAATTCGAAAAGCTGCCGAAGTTGACGGATTCTCCAAGCCGATGTTATTGTACTACATGATTCGTGAGCGCAATGCGAGCTCCTTGGGAAATGCGTAGGCATATCTGAAACTTGTTTCAGCTGCTTATGCTATGATGTCGCATGAGTTCAACGAATGCTAGTTTCGTAAATTTCTGAAGGCGATGAAATATGAGTTCGTAGACTCAGATTTCGAACTGACGTACTAAACGGCAGTTCAATTACTGACCTGAGGAAACTTTTTGCCTCCTTTATTTAACTTTAGGGGGAAAAAAATAAAAACTTCCTAGCGCAGAAGGATTGCTCCGAGCCACTTGCGTCTAGTTTTGAGTGGCTCTGGAAGTTGTCTTTTTTTTTTTTTTTTGTCCACTGAACGCATGACATGAATCAGTGTGAAGCTGCATGGAGAGAAGCATGCACCTCTTTCATGCCCTGTGCATGGACATAGCTAAAAGGGTTCAGGGCAAAACTACAGATTTTTTTTAAAAGTAGGTGCAAAAGCGATAGTGGGAGCATTTCCGCTGCTGTTCAAGGATTAGTGCGGAGACTAAGAAGACGTTTCCTCCCATATTTGCGGCAAGAATTCGCAGCACACACAATTTTGCGAGTGATTTCATGACCTTGATGCCACGAAGGAGCAAATACAAATGTTCTAAAATCTATTTTGTTGAAGTTTGGATGCAATGCCAGATCTTGAAGGACAAGTACAAAGAAAATTGAAGCAATGTCTATAAATTACTATGCTTTTTTACTATTTCCCAGGTTTACTACTTCCCAAATTTAAAGCAATTTGTGCACCGGCACATGTCAATTTTTGGCAATACCTATCTTTGTAAGCAAAGCTTTCCAGAATGAAAAGTGGGATGTCAGAAGGACTAAATTATCCGAAGAACACCTGACTTCTCTGCTTAATATTGGCTCATCAGGATTGCCACAATAGTCGACTCAAAATAATAAAGTCAAAGCATCAGGTACACCACTCACATTAGCCATCGTGGTACGTAGACTAATGTGACGCAATGCAACGCAATACAGGATGTAATTCGTATGCATTCAAATACAGCACATTCTGGTTAGCGCCCTGTGCCGAGTTAAGCTGTCGTCACATACTTCCCCATTAGTAGATATATGTTAGTAGTGCAAATATGTAACATTATAAGGTAAATATGTAAATATTTTCTTCGGCCATGAACTTCATTGCTGAGAGTTGTACTCTACTTTTATTTATTGAAGTGATGATCACCTTTGATATTTTTAATCGACTGCTTCTTTTTTATTATGTTGAAATTTTCATATATTTTGACTGCTGTTATTCTGACGGTACTGTTATTTTTATTTATTTATTTATTTATTTATTTATTTACAAATACTGCAGCCCTGGAGGGCTATTGCAGGAGTGGGTGAATACAATGTGACAAATACAAATCACAAAAAGAAGCATATATGAAAACATGGTTAAAGGGAGTTCTCAATAGCATCTCCAAATTCTTTATGTGGTAAACAACGGATAGAACCAGGCAGATCATTCCAGAGTTCAATAGTCCTAGGAAAGAAACTGTATTTAAAAGTGTTGGTGCGAGCAAAAAAGACTGATAAGTTTAATTTATTGCTGTTTCTCGTATTCAGGGGCTTTGCACGGGTCAGATATGTGTTAGGGGAGGCATAATACGGAGAGTGAAATAAAGAGTGCAGAAGTTTCAGGGAATTGATGTGACGCCGGTGGGAGAGAGGGGTTAAACCAAGCATATGCAGATGAGATGAGGGTGAAAACATTCTGTCGTAGCGGCGGTATATGAAACGAACCGCCTTTTTCTGAACAGATTCAATTTTCTGATTGTCCGAAATTTTGTAAGGGTTCCATATGGTAGCCGCATATTCGAGAATAGGTCTTACAAGTGATTTGTATGTAAGGAGTTTAGTTTCTTTCGGGGCAACACGTAGGGTTCGGGTCAGGTAACCAAGTTTTTTCAATGCTTTGTTGCAAGTTGTTAGAATATGATCTGACCAGGATAACTTTGGAGTGAAAAGGAGGCCTAAATACTTATATTCATATGCGCGCGGCACAAAAGTGGATTTATAGGAGTAATTAAAAAATGAGCAATTAGCATGCTTGTGAAAGGACATGACGACTGTTTTTTTAAAGTTGATGTTCATTTGCCAGCGTACACACCATTCACAAAAGTTTATAAAAGATTGATTCAGAGTGTTATGATCATTAGGTGTAGAAATGACGTTGTAAAGAACGCAGTCGTCTGCGTAAAGCCGAATTTTTACCGAAACAGAGTTTGGAATGTCGTTAATGTAAAGCAAAAAAAGCAAAGGCCCTAAAATAGAACCTTGGGGTACTCCGGAAGATACTGATGCGTCAGGGGAGTTTGATAAATTAAAGGAAAAATACTGTGAACGATTATAAAGAAAACTACGGATCCAGTCAACAAGAAGAGGGTTATTAAGGATAAGGCTTAGTTTATGTAAAAGTTTATGATGTGGTACAGTATCAAATGCTTTGGAGAAATCAATGAAGAGCGCATCTACTTGATGACCTAAATCAAGAGCAAAAGCGATGTCATGAGTAAATTCAGTTAATTGAGTGATTGTGCTAAAACCACTACGAAATCCATGCTGAGCGCTGCACAAAATGTTATTAGAATCGAGAAAAGTGATAATGTGTTTATAAATTATGTGTTCGAGGAGTTTGCATGTATGAGAAGATAAAGAAATGGGTCTGTAATTTAGAAAAGATTGTTTCTGCCCTGATTTGAACAATGGATATATATTCAATATATATATTCAACAATATATATTGCACATTACAGTCAGCAGCCACCATCGCTTTTAATCCAAAATTAAAAGCCTTCATAATTATGAGAATTTTCCGGGTAAACATTACGTTTATATAAGCTGCAGTTGCCGGGAAGTGAGAAGCAGTCAGGGATCTTTGAATGCTATCGCGTTCCACTCTTAAAGGGGAAGCTTAAGCGTACTCCAAATTTTATTTATTTATTTTGTTCCGTGCACTTGCCGCAAGGTATATGAACAAAAGAAATTGAAAAATACGTCAAATAATACTTCAGTGTTGTCGCACGTTGTCAAGGCCGTAAGTCCCATTTCAATTCATCAACTATTCTAATCAAAATTTTTTGAGATTCCTACGCATACTAGAAGCCTTTAATTATGCTCGATATGTTCTTTGTTACGACTGTAGAATGTGGTTATTATCTAAAAAGGGCATACCCTCATAAATCATGTTAACCACCTGCTCCAGATTGTATTTTTAACGCCCCACATGAAAATCTGCGATGAAAGATTCACCGTATTTGCACTTAAATAACGCGACCGCAAATATAGCACGAGGGGGGACTTCCAGTCCCTCCGAAAAAGAAAAGATATATTACGTTTATACGTGTCACGAACCCGAATACAACACGAGGCACGTTCTGAGCCGAGAGATTTGTAGGGAAAAAAAAAAAAACGTCGCGTTATAATAATGCAAATACGGTAGTTTTTGGAAATTAACCACTTGATCAATTAGCTATTGACTAACTTATTTTATGACTCAGTCATCGTTAATAGTTCGTCCACGGTTATCGGTTCAACCGTGCAAGAAAATTAGCTTAGCGTGCTATCCGAAAAAAACTTGTGCGCAACTTCAGATATCTTTCGAAGTCACTTGTCTTCTTAAAGAGTACGGTATCCAGTACATCACCGGTTATTCATCATAAATAGTATACTGCAAAATATAGCAATTAAGGCTGCATGGCCAGAATCACAGAAATAAGAAAGAAAGAAGCTGGGGTGCCTTTTCATATGCGTAGTCTTCTATATTAGGATAACCCTATGCTTCCACTTGCACGAGTCGTCTTTTCTGGCAGCTCCTAAACAGTAAACATCGTCAGCTACGAAGTAGCGCAATACAGAGGACAGAGAGCAAGACGAAACACGAGCGCCCTCTGAACTGGTCTACGTTTCTCCACTACGTAAACAATATATGCACAAAAGGCAACACGGAATCGGAAAAATACCGGAGTTGCGGTGACGACGCGCCACTAATACAAAGGTCCCTTTGTAAAGAATGGTTACGCTCCCCAGAACGCTTCAACATGCTGTAGGTAGTTGCTTGGTGCAGATAAAATCACAGTGAAGAAGCCAACAACTGCGTTCTACCGGAAAAAACGTGAACGAGCTTGTTTGCCACCACGAATGTTTAATGCTACTTCAAATAGATACACCGACGGAGACTTAGCGGTAAAATCGAAATTTTAGACTTAAAAGCCAAATTCTACACTTCAATCAAAAACTAAAAACAATTTCTCCTCTACTTTCCTTGGCTTCATTATCTGTTGGCTTCGTATGGTTGCAGGTAACAACCATCGGTTGTTAGCTAACAACCATTGCTCGTTTGAACTTCATAAAAGAAGGCCCGCGCAATTAACTAAAATAAGAAATTATTTGGGAAAAAAACGTCCAATTACAGGAACGTTTTTGGTCTACGCCCAGTACCGTTACTTAAGATTAATAATTTATTTTCACTAATGTTTATATGATTCGTTGAAGTCCGGCCCTCGACACTGCCACCGGTTACCGATCCGGCCCACTGGCGAAAATGTTTGGAGACCCCTGCTCTAGCATGCTTAGCGATGACATGTCTGTTATAGACATGCCATGTCTATAATGTCTATAACTTAATGTGAAGTATTCTTTACCTAATACTAGTCGCTTTGTTGTAAGTAGGTTCTTGTCTCGCATCGTTTCGGGTCTTAGAACGAGTGAAACTTGAGCAAGTTGGTGGGAGTCATGTTACTGAAAGGCAGACATGCTAACATGGGCACAAGTTGGAAAGAAAAGGACAACACAGACGCTGACCATCACCTGAAAGGTTGCACAATTGCGGAAAGGAAGATACAAAGCTTATCTGAGCATGCTCTAGGGAAGGCAGATCCAAGCTGTCAATCAACGTGCGGGCACCCGCTGAAAATAACCGTTCAAGCATAATTCTTTGTGCAAGTTAATCGAGGGCTGACTTACGCATGCGCTGACACTATTAAAGATGTGCCGAGCCTAGACCATAAGGTGAACTTTTTAACGATTTTATCAAGCAAGGCACCAGCCTTCTTAACTTCTCGCCCCGGATGTACCCCTCGCATCCGTAGCGGATCACGTGACGTACAACGATAGGCGCGCAGTCCGTATTTGTACCGTTGATACTAAGACAGGACATCAACCAGAAGGGGTTAAAAATAGTCTTTAACGTTCTGGATTGCGAACAAGGCTCGCCCAGGGAGCCTTGTTAAACGCTAGAAGAGATTTTAAATCCTTTTCTGGTTAGGGTGCTCGCCCCTTCCTTTAAAAATGTATCATGCCGACCAGATGGGCTTTCGTCACACACTCGACTTTATACCAGGACAGCATGGCGGAAGCGGCTTTCTTTTCTTTTTCTTTTTTTGTCCGTTAGAGTGCCCTTTTAGAGGGTATATGCACTGAAGTCATCGAGGTTGCCGTATTATTTTCTACACATTATCTTGATTCACCTGTCTTCAGCAGCACACCGGAAACTGTGAATAGGACGATATGACGTATGTGACGTCTCGTGAATACTACTTTCAATGAAGTTGTATCACAATAATAGAAAGGCTAATTAGCGCAATATCGGAAGCCTAAATATACGCTATCGGTGACATCACAGTTGGGGTGCAAGCGGCTGGCATGAAATGTGTGCAACCGATGGAGGAACGCATACACTAGATATGATAAATACATTAAAAAAACAGGAATCTGTTAAAAGTTGCAGAAAATAAATGCGACCCTCACGAGTCACTAAGACAATGTGCAAGCTGAAAGGTGGACCTTCTGTTACATGAGCTCACTCGCTACCAGAAATATGAACGAATTTGAGAACACGCAAAATGTTTAATTATCGTATCATTATCAGTAACCAGGAAGCCGTTGGCCACGAAAAAAGAATGCTCACCTGTAAACTTAAGACGTGGACGGAACGCTTGGAGCCGGTTGCATTCTGGGAATTCTATAAATAGACGGGTCATTCCACGCAAATTGACTCAAACGTATCGCTCGACCATCTAAGCCTTTTTTTTTTTTTAATCGTGGCCATTCGATGTTCTGCGTAGTCTATTCGAAAAATGATTTTTCTGAAAAAATGTTTTCTCGTCACGTAATGTACGTTGTAAATTTGGTGCAGTACGGTGGAGGACGGTGCCACACTCTGACGGTTATATTGTAGTGTAGTGATGCACAACTATGCCTGTGGATTCGGCAGATTCCTTTTGGTGTTTATAGCAAACTTCGGTAGGCAAATGTTCTGTAAGAGCCCCAAGTCATTAGGACAGTCTACTAAAAAACAACTCAATAGAAATAGTAAGAAATAGTCATTTTGGCAGATTTTAGTAAAAATTTGGTACTCCTAAAGGGACGCTAAAGAGAAAAATGAATTCTTCTGTATCAATCAACCACCCTTCTACAATATCAAAAACATCACTCTTACCACGACAAGACGCTTGGTAAGCTAGAAAGAGCGCAATAACAAAAGACGGGTAGCAATGCCTCCTTGAAGCTCCAGCACCAGCTCGCTGTGACGTCATGGATTTTGACAACGTTTTCTAGAGCCTAGTTAATTATTTAGTGGTAAAGTTTGACGACATTGTGTTCTAAATCAGCCAAAGGTTTAACGTGGCTAGTTTCAGGAACTTTTGCTGAGCCAACGTGGCCTAAATAAAAAAAAAAATATTTGAAATCTGTGACGTCACAGTGACGTACCGGCGTTGGGGAGTCGGCGTGAAATTCAAGAACTGAAACTTTGACCTTCATTTTCTATTCTAATAATCAACCTATTATTTCGAAATTAACGACAACCGAGTTCACAAAGAACGCGTTATCTATCTATACTGTTTTAGTGTTTCCCTTTAGTGTCCCTTTAAGGACCATTTCAACGCAGAAGTTGCGCATAAACGTTTTTAACCGCACTCCCGTGGGCGCCTGTGAATTTGATCACGTGGTGACGTGTCTATTGCAAGGTCAATTCACTACCTTGTCCATTGCTTCAGCCGGCCTCCGCTGCCTTTGTTTTCGCTTTTCGTTTTTTTAGAAATAATTTTTCTAGCAAAAATATTTTGGCAGGATGCCAGACCGTAAATAGCTTGAGTTTTTAGAGGGAAATCTGAGATGGTTGAGCAACACGTGTGGGACATTTGGCAAGGAATGACGCAGCATGTTTTAGCCGGCCAATTTTTGGTACATACTATCTCTGTCGTTTTTTTTCTCGTTTATTTCTTTTATCAGACCACTTTTTTTAGTACCGTTTGCCCAAGAAACAAGGAGTAGCGGGCACGACCCATGATGCCAACCTATCGTACAGATACATTCATTTAAAAAATGACGCAGTTCCTCCGCCGTGGCGTCCAGGGTGGCACAGTTTCTGAAAACCGAGTACGGGCAGTGTTTAATTAGAGCTAAGAAGTGAAGCGTGCAGGCTGTATTTAGTCGTACACGATAACACAAACCATCACGCAGTTCATTCAGTGAGAATAGCCGGTGCTGACCGAACGCTTTTGCAACCTTACAATTAACCAGGCGTCCCTACACAGAATTAGCCACAGTATCAATCGGAGGTATCTGGCACTTCAGAGCTGCCGCCTGGAAGCTGAGCGACCTTTTCTTTTTGAGTTTTCTTTTATTTCCACCTTTCTTCCGAACAGAAAGGCAGAGTGGAGACGTGGATCCGTCCGGTGACCCCCATGGTGGGCGAGTCCGTCTACTCGTATGCGCTGGTTTTCTTCAATCGAAACAACGGAGGCAACACCCGAAAGCACGTCACGCAGCTAAAGGCTTTGGGACTTGACCACCCGCTTGGGTACCGCGTGACCGACCTCTTCAAAAACAGGTGACCTTTATGCGGGAGCAGTTTCTCGAACTTTGGAATTGTGTATGAGTGTGCGTGTGTGTGGGGGGAGTTTCGTGTGCGCGCGTATGTGTTGGTAGAATACAACCGGGGTGTTAGCTTTAAGGTTGATGTCCGCTTTGCTAAATATGTAAGCCTGCAAGCTCATGCTATGCATACTATAGCAGATCCTGAAAAGCATACTTGTTTGGAAGTCAGTGGCATCAAGTCCGCATCGCCGAGAAACATGAGAAGTAGAGGCAACAGACACAGAACCATGTCACTGACTAGCTTCTTCTAGAAATAAATTGGCATCGATGCGTTTGGTGAGGCGTTTGAGAATACTTACCGCTTCCGCATTCTTAACTTTAATCCAGATAAAATCACAAGCAACATTCTGAGCGTGACGCAGGTCTTCGATTACATCCAAGAGAATCTGACACTTTTACCTTCGTTTCTTTCATTCCATGTCATCATTTCTGCTGACATTACATTGCGACTTGTATATAATTACTTGAAAGATAACCAGGGTTGATTGAAGTTTAGTATGCTTATATTACGACGATTATGAGGCAGTTATAATTTCTGCACGTCGTCTTAGTCTATGTGAGCGTTAAAAAAAAGAAAGAAGGGCAGCGTCTTCGACAGGTTCCGTGAATGAGCGGCGAGCGTGTCAAGACGTAATTGTGGGCTGAGAGTTGGCGAACCATAACCATTCTGGTCTGCTGTTGCGTAGCGTGCTCGCCGTGGTTAGTCAGTGACTATGGCGTTCTGCTGCAGATTACGAGGTCGCGGGTTTGATGCCCGGCAACGATGGCTGCATTCTGACGGCGATGGAGTGCAAAAACGAGATTTAGATGCTCTTGTGAGGCACTCCACCCTGATCCATCGAATATTTTGGTTCTACACCGAAAACTTGCAAAGCGCAGCCTAGGGAGCATGTTACCGCAAATTAGTTCAATATTAGAGGAGATTGCAAATATTGAAGTGTCGCGTTTCCATGCTGCCAGGACGCGAGCTTCACTGTCTACATAGACACGCTCTCTCTCCTAGCCTCGACTATTATAGCGCTCGCTAGCTTTATTGCTATTCCTTTCCGGCCTTCTCCCGAACCGGAGCCGAGGGACCGCGTCAAGTTTACGTCAAGCGTTCCCCGTATCCTTTACGGCACTGCGCACTTCCAGTGGCGGTATTGTTCGTTCTGCAGTGGATGATTTACTGAAGTCACACGCCACAATCGGTGACATTGCAGGCAGTGCTCCACACGTAGAGGCACAGGCGCACAAAATTTACGCCGAGCCTTTTGTCAAGCGGAGTTGCTGACTACTAGCGAGTACGACGGGCGCCTTGAACGTATCATGGTTTCAGAGGCAGCATGCGCATACGTACGTAGCGCAATTCGAATACATTCTATTCGCAAGAAGCGTTTACTTCCTCATTACCGTGCGGCCACGGATGCACGAAGGCGAGGGCCATCTGGCGGTGCCACAAGGAACTCAGCGGGGCGGGTGCTCCGCTGTGATTGGTTGGCCTATTCGGCAAGGGAACTGCCAGTCCTCTGCGCCCACGCTCACGAAACCTGGCGAGGTTCGCAAAGAAAAGCTTGGCATTAAAAAAAAAAAAGTTGGTAACATGTGTGTAAGTATGCCTTCTACCATGCTAACGGCAGCTTTTCTTCGGGGGCCAATACGGGTTACGTAGATGTGATAATTTGTAAGTTCTGGCTGGTTTCCTAGCGCTGCGCAATAACGGGGTCTGATTTGGCCGTGGTCTATAAGTAGTAACGGGTCCACAAGAATAAACTACTGGAAGCCTTACAATTTGTTGTAGCGTAGGCAGAACGACAAGGATATAGAAGACACATCAGACAACATACAGTGCTAACAACTTAGAGGCTGACCCACCAACAAACTAATTTAGCTACCCTCTATTACATCTATTTACTCCAAGTCGCTCATTTCCGTGTGTGCGTTCACACTTGTGATCTCATTAATTTTAAGTCACGGCAAAAAAAAAAAAAAATGAATCCGAGTACACCTAAGCACTTCTGAGTTGTGAATGTGAAAGCATCAATGTCCAATTGAACGCCGCTGAGCGGTCATTCAAGTTATGAACTCTTCCCGGGCAAGCGAGCGCGTTGAGACGCTTGGCGCGTTTTGATTTGGCCTTACGGAGACCCAGTCGGAACGCAGGCGAGAGGTTGCGCGGACAAGGAACGCACGGATAACACACGGCTCCGAGAGCGAGGGTGACGTGGCGTCGCGACGATGCCCTCTCCCTTCACGCAACACCGTAGCAACAGGTGTTCGATGGAGGCGAAATGCAAAAACGCCCGTGTACTTGCATTGTAGTGCACGTTAAAGAACCCCAGGTGGTCAAAATTATTCCGGAGCCCTCCACTATGGCGTGCCTCATAATCAGAACTGGCTTTGGCACGTAAAACCCCAGAAAGAAGAAGAAACTTCTATTGTAAACTAAAAAAAAAAAAGAAATTGCGTAGCTTGCACTGGAGTCGCAATTAACAATTAAACTATGGGGTTTTACGTGCCAAAGCCACGATCTGATTATGAGGCACGCCGTAGTGGAGGACTCCGGAAATTTGGACCACCTGGGGTTCTTTAATGTGCACCTAAATACACGGGTGTTTTCGCATTTCGCCGCCATCGAAATGCGGCCGCCGTGGCCGGGATTCGACCCCGCGACCTCGTGCTCAGCAGCCCAACACCATAGCCACTGAGCAACCACGGCGGGTGGAGTCGCAATGCTAAAGAGACAGCGGAGCTGATGGGCACCTAGATAGTCGTAGCGTTTGGGCTAGGCTAAGCACTACCAAGTCATTCCCAGCATTTTGCGTAATTTTTGATTATTGATCGATTATCGATTAGCTATTGATTGGCTATTCATTGGCTATCGCAAGGTATTGGCCACGTATTAGGGCTAGGCTATGCATTACCAAGTCATCCCCAGCATTTTCTGGAATTTAGTGATTTTTGATGGATTATCGATTAGCTATTGATTGGCTATTGGCTATCGATTGGCTATCGATGACTGACTAAGCTTAAGTAGTCCCAACTATGCTTAGCTACACTTAGCCAGGCTCAGCTTCGCTAGTTCACAGGGGTATGTGCCATTGCGCTTGGACCCTTTCTGCACTACCGCCAGGATCGGCCCATATTTTTTCCGACGCGTCACAGACTTACGGCCGGCTTAAACAGCTCCACTGTTAAAAATTATTTTTCTTTTTTTAGCATCATGATAACACCACAAAAGTTGGATACCGTTTGTGTCACTTGAGCGCAGCCATTTTACAGCGATGGCTTTTAATGGTTCACCCTCTACTCATTATGATTTCATGTTGCCGTCTGTCGCTGTAATCAGAAAGTCGTATGCCCGGAAATTGCAACGAAAAATTGTCCTCTATGGTAGGATACAAAAAAAAAAAAAAAATACAGCAGTTGGCAACAAAGGCACACGGACCGCGCGGGGTTGTTTTACTCCGCCAGCCAATATCAGAAGCCAATATCGCCGTCAGGCGACCTTTTCAAAATGGCGTCTGTACTTGTCGTACTTGTACGTTCCACTATAATGGACAAATGAAAACGTGTAAAATTACTCGCTTATAATTTTACTTATGTGGTTACCGCCTTATGTAGGTAACAGGGAAAGTTTGAAGTACGAACTATTTGCAGCCTCGCGGACGAGCTGGCGGTTAAGAGGGCGTGGGTGGGGCTTCACTGCAGACTTAAGGTGTATTCGACTATACGATTCGTACTTACCACCAACAGGTTGGCAGTCCAAGATTCTACATCTCAGCCATTCTGCTGTTTTTCTTTCGTGGTATTTATATCAGGCCTAAATGACGTTTGCAGGAAAAATAAACAGATAAACGGGCTAAGGGACCTCTTCCACTTGCACGGTGACGCAGACACGTACAAAAAGCACCATAGAGTTCCTACCCATCCTTCAAACGTGCCTTCCAGATCACAGTCGAACTTCGCAAGATGCGCTGAAATGGTGGTAAGGATAAGCACCTAACCAATACAGAATACCAATCTGGGCGAAATTTGGTTTGTTCGTATAAATCTTCAGTTGCACGAGTATTTGAATGAAATGAATTGCTACTTAAATTACAGGTTCGGTCTTTCGATCTAACATGCGTGTCTTTCACGGGCTATGCATTCCAATGAGTAGAAATATATCAAAAGGTGCATCGTCATAGATAGTAGGCACCAGATATCGCACAGAATGAGGAATGGGCATCAACGAACTCAGAAAAAAAAAATACTTCAGCCGCCCTGCCGTTTTTTTCTTTTCTTCTCTGTCATGGTATTTGTTACAGCGTATAAAATGGTGTACGTACGTACAGAAACAATTTACAATATTGTGAGCACCAGATGGTCATAACTTTTGAATAGGCGTTTAGCTTCTCCTTTTAGCTTTTATTGCGAGGAAGGGCGTTGCTTCTTTGTTTGCTTCTTTCTTTCTTTGTGTGTTTGTCTGTCTGTTTGTTTGCCTCCAAGAGTGGCTCTTACCCACTATAGGGGATTGGCCAACAATCAGGTGAGTTAAGAAAATAATGCTCAGTATGACGTCAATTTTCTTTGTATGCACTGCTCGTCCTCTACCGATGCTGCAGCACTGGAGAATACTGAATCCTCCATGGAGAGACTACTAGCAGCTTCTATAACTGGTTAACGCCCGCTCAACATCTGTGTACTGTATAGAACAGGCGTCCGCGCCTGCGCAAAAAGCGCGTCGTCCTCCCAGTTGCGGAGGCGGTTTTAAATTAAGTTTCCTTCTACATGTAATGACAATGATTGAGCAAGCCTGTTTCGTCTTCATTGGTCTTCTTCTAGCGCTCATTTTATATTTACTGGGTGGCGCTGACGCATGACGTCGTCTTGTTTTCTTCAACGGTATCGTAAAGGCTATTTATGGGGCCGCTCAAATATAATTTCGAGAAGAGATGAACGAATTCAGCAGTAAGACGCTAAAGGGTTATTTTAGTAGAGACCAGTGGCTAAGTTCGGATAGGTAAGAGCAGGAAGAAGAGCCGAGTATTTCCAGTTCACCACCGGGAGGCGCAGCTTTCGCAAACGAATACGACTCGCGGACTACTTCTAGTTCTCGAAAGAACATTGCTTGCTCGCACCTGCAAATGTTCACTGCAACAAACACCACACCGAGACAGTTTAACAACGTTTACTGGTCATTATACTTGTATTTCGCCAGCTATTGCGTCAATGCTTGGAGTTACGGTAGAAACATTTTTTTTTCAGCCCAGTTACAAAAAATCGTGATGGTGTACGCATCTATCGCCACGTCAACATATATGCCGCCTCGCAGTCCTAAAAACACAAAAACAGTTTGAGCAATTCCTAAGATGAACGCTTTATCATATATTCAGCCACAACCGACGTTCTACAATCATTGCACGCAGGTTTATGGGCGTGTACCGCCCCGACGATTACCTGAAGGTGCGAGTCAACCCGTCGGGTGGCGTCGTCATGGTCAAGGCGGAGGCCGTGAACCTGGCGCCTTCCATCCATCCAACACCGCCACTGAATTTCTTGCCACAGCAAGGGCTGCCCGTGGGAGGTACCGGAATTACGGGCGGCACCACGCAGCCACCACAGCTACAGTACCTGCCCCCTCAGAGCATCGGAAACGGAATCGACGCGCCGTCTGGTTCCGCTGTGGGCGCCGAAAGTTTGAAGCAGAGGCTCTAGTTTCCTAAGGTTCAGAGCATGGCGTCTACGGGAAGCGTCTGAAGTCAGCCACCATCGACATAGCGTCGTTGCTTGAGGGTGTGGACTCCGCGATGAAAAACTTTCGACTAATGTGCTCTCCACAGATGGCTGTAGAGCGTTGAACAGTGTTTGCTGACAAGGAGTCATTTTAACGCGACAGCGTTAAGGGCGCGGTGTCGCAGAAAATCCGGCGTCGGCGCCGGCGTGGATGTCGGCGTCCGTGGCAGAGAAAAGCATCCCCAACCACCCCGACCCCCGACCGCGCAGGCCCTCTGCGTGGCGGAAGGTGTTAGTGAACAAAAATTGAATTTCTCAGAATGAAATCCGTCAGGAAAATGGTAAAGTACGGCTTAACCACAACCTACAGACATGGTGGCGTCGGATTTCAATTTGAATCTACGAGAAAACATAATTCTCTTACGAGGAAACTCAAACACAAACCCCTTTTCCAGCATTTCTACCATACCAACAGCGGCGCGCTCGAATAGGTTAGTTGCGAAATTCATATCCGGATGGCGCTCGCATCTTCGGTAGGTCAAATTGGGACTTCGCCTGCCTAATGCGTTTTGGACACGCGCGCGCGTCGGGGCAATAGCAAATAATTAATAAAATAATAAATAATAGAAAAGGGCTAGGGCCTTCACATTTTAATATAAGACGAGTTATATTGCCCCTGAAAAAAAGTATTTCCTGCAATGCATTTTTGTTTAAAAGTGAAGCCGACTTTAAGCGGGTCGGTGTAAGCTTGATCTTTGTAAGCTGGCTTTCTCACGTTCTGTGTTGCAGAGAAGAGTACTCAAAGTAAAATGCGATGCGTACAGGGCCCAATAACGCTATCGCGTTCCTCTCTTAAAGGCGAAGCTCAAGGGTCCTCCAATTTTTATTTGCCCTAGATCATGACTTGGGCTAGACAGATAGATGTTAGTGAGGCAACTAGAATTGACCTTAGTGAGGAAGGTATGTAGCTGGTTGAAAGTTTGCTTGTTCGCGTTACATTTCTCGCTATTTCCAACAAGGCATCACTCAGGCTAATTATGATCGGTCACTGCACGTACTATTGAATAAGTTAAAAAAATGACAAAAGTGAGGATTTAAAAAAATGTGATTACGAATAGAATAACGTGCGCCATTGCTCTATTGGTCGTTACCTTCATTGGATAGCTTCACTAGCAGACGAGCAGTGTGCGAACGTAAACCTTAAGTTGTGTTCAGTGCTAGTACACATTGTTCGGTGGTCTGTTCGATACAGCGAACAAGGGTCCTTTGTCCGGTTGCGGTTGATTGCCTCGGTCTCATAAGCTATGAAATTGAATTTAACTTCTGCTACTTGATGCGGCGGGCATACCAAACAGCCACTGAATCAACAGAACGTTTAAACGTCAAAGTCAGTAAAGTGGTCGCTGTATGGTTTGGTAGCGATGTCATAAGATGTTTGTTGACCTAAATAGTCGAATCTGAGCTGCCAAAGCTCACAACGATAAAATCATGCGTGACTGCTTGAAGTCTGCTGGTGACGGCAGTCGACCGCTTCGATAGTCGTAGAAAAGCCATACTTTGTTCTTTCGCCACAAACTGATACTTCGATTGGACCTACTTCGATTGCGGACACCAGTGACGAGATGTGATACTCGGGAAAGAAAGGGGATTTGTTTGACTGACGCTGTATTCACTGCTTTCTTCGCTGTCTTTGTTATAGTTTTCTTTTGACACTGCTGTTTTGATTTTGAAGGCCAGCAGGCTCCCTTGACGCCAGTTTCGAATGTTAACTAGATTCTTGAATAAAGTGCGTTGACTCGATCGTTCACATAATCTCTTGTCTATGAGTCTCTTGTCTTGTCTCATGTCTCTTGTCTTGTCTATGAGTGGAGCTCATTGCAGTGGAAGTATGCAGAAGTGGAGCTTTGCAGCCAGATTTATTCTTAAAAGCTCGATTCACACAGCAGTATTTGCTGCAGTGTCGACAGAACTTCTTTAAACCCTACATTGGTGCAAATTTTCTTTCATGGGGCCTCCTTCTGTAAAACTTTCGTTGTGCTGTTTGTGATAACATTGCATTATCAAATGTCAATCTCAAAATTTTTTTCCTCTACTGACCGACCAAAATAATTGCTTCTCTCTCTTCGGTGATGGTGTTCGTAATATATGTGTGTCGCCGGCAATATATCGCCGGTAATATATGTGTGTCGCCGTTGAAGAAACAATTTTTTTCAGCTTTGAATGTTAAATGGAGGAAAGCCCAAACTAAAAGTGAAAATTAATTCAGTTGACAGTGATTCGGGCCCTCCTTTGCGAGGCATATAGTAGTAGGAACCAGAAATACATTTACCTCCAATAAAGAAATTTCCGAGAGCTAGAAACATCGAAACATATCAGGATACTTGTCACTGTCGATACATTTCACTATCGAAGTTAAAGGCACTAATTATTCTTGTACTTACTATATTTGAAAAAAAAAAGGAGATACAGAGAATCACACAATTCAAGTAAAATGCATATAGGCATTCAGACAAGCACATAAACGCAGAACAAAATGGTATCACGGACACGTCACGAGAAAATATTATAGTGTGTCTTAACGGACCGTGCTTATCTTCATCCCTCTACCTTGGCTGTTAGAGCATGATTTAATTGAAAAGGAGCATTTGTGCCATGGAATGTGAACTGTCGGCGTGTTACGGTATCTGGTTCCTACCGTTGAAAATTAATGAGTGGTGCGCCTTACAATTTATTTATGCTACTGGGACTGAATTCTATAGGAGCAGCCGTGTAATCGACACATACGCCGAACCACCTTTGTCGAAAAGGACTATCTTCCGAAAAGAGGCCGCTCAAGCACGTAGCGCTCTTGCCCTCTTCTAACCCATTCTTTATAATCAAGTACTATGTAAATACCATTCACCTTACGTTTATCGCAACATTTCAATGCAGTAAAAAAAAAGCGGTTGTGAAGTAAAGATAGAACACCTGTCCCAGAGTGGAGTTGGTTCAAACTCGCGTCCTTTCCTGAATTATTTTCTTACATTATTTTCGTTTCTGATACTTCGAACGTAATTTTACAACCAGCCGTCATGTTTCTGTGATATCCCGATACCTAGCTCATGACTTATTAGCGCAATAAAATGCATTCTGTTCAATGCGGGACAATGATGAGTACAACTTTCATTACCAAAATCACAAAAGCAAGATATGGAGTTAACGGTTGCATACAGAAGTTGTAGAGATTCAATGGTGATGGAGCTTCGCTGACTGTAGCTCTTGTGCCGATGAGGGACTACGACAGTAAATATGGCAGATGAAACGAATAGGTTTTCTTTGCGCAGGCTCAATGTTTGTAAGGGTACCAAACCATAGAGGCATAGTGAATAATGGGAGTGAAAAGAGTGCTACATAAAAGCTGTTTAGTATCGTGTGGAATTGGAAAACATGGCACAGGTAACCTATGTTGGTTTAGGTAAACTATATAACTAAGTAACGCAGGTTCTTAACTGCTTCCCTGTTCAGGTAATTCGAATCAAGTTTTATTGTTTTCCAGCAAGAAACGTTGAGGGGTCCCACAGGCCACTTGGAAGTGCCTTAGTACCCGAAGAGAGGCAACGGGTACACCAACTTCCGTGTTCACAGCTAACGCAGCTAAACACCGTGACAAAGGTTTAAATGTCATAAAACGCGAACATTTACATTGGAAGCTACGTCATAACCAACAAAGAGATACCAAGTCGCATGCTAATAACAAAATATAGGACTAGGCTTTTTGACAACAACAAATTCGAGCTAATATAGACAAATTAAGAACAATACAAAAAGAACTGATAAAGGTCCTGAACAGTTGACAAGGAAGTGAAGCTAATAGGAAAGAAAACAAACAAAACGTTATCGAGAATATATAAACAACTTCATTATTTGCCTTCTTTGTAAGCCCTGAGACTATCGTCATACTGAGACTGGAGCACACAGACCTCCCTCTTTCCCCCCGGCCCCTCCCCTTTCTTAAAAAGGGAAATAAATGTTTATTCAATCATTCATTTCACATTTATTTAGTGAGAAAGGTGACACAAAAGGAAGTCCACATGACCCATTTGCCTGTATTCATTGCGTGTACGTATAGGTCGGCGGCACGGTGAATACGTACTTAAGACATTTTCTCAAACAAGCCTTCTCTTGGTCGATCACATATGGAAGAAAGAATAAAGAACTGGAAAATCAAATATTTCTTTCACACTTATAACATTGCATCGTAAGAACACCAACTCCAGTGAGCAAGAAGTTTGTATATTATCGATACACCGAAGGGCTTTCTTCTGCAGAACAAAAATTGTGTCTATGTTCCACGCAGTATTCGTGTCCAAAAGTAGCGTAGAATAGTTAATGTGTGTGGTATATATATATATATATATATATATATATATATATACAGAGAGAGAGAGTAGAGAGAAACAGAGTTACCTCCCCTGCTCTTGCAGAAGATATAGCAGTGGCATGTTCATTATTGATGTCTATGGGCTTTAGGGTATATCTATATGGGTTTATATGGGTATATATATATATATATATATATATATATATATATATATATATACGCTGCTTTGTTTTTTCTGGGAATAAGTGTCTACAACACGAAAGTACACCTGTTTCACCATAGTAAGCGCATCGCTTATAGAAGCCCATAGAAATCAATAATGAACATGCCGCTGCTATATCTGCAAGAGCAGGGGAGATAACTCTGTCTGTACATCGGACAGCTAATATCGTTCATCTAAGGCAACTGCAGCTTATCCGATACCTCGATAACAAGCGACAGGATGAGCGACCCGCCTTCGACCTCTCACAGAGCGCCGAGTGAGTCGTGCTTGCCATTTAGAAACGCGGCAATGGCATTCTTGCGAGTTCTATGGTTTCCGTGGACGCTCGTTTTCCTGCTCGCGCTGGAAGCCGAGTGCCTGGAAAACGGCCTGGCTCGCACTCCACCGATGGGCTGGATCACATGGACGAGATTCATGTGCAATCAATGCGCCCTCGGCCGCTACGAAAACTGCCTCACGTGAGTTGGCATGCGGCCCGCGAAATCCGATAATATTGCAATGAAAGAGTGTGTGACTGCGCAGTACTTATGATCAACAGCCGGTGAACAGGAGAATCCTGAGCACGGACTCAAAGTTTCGACAACCTATCTGCGCCGTGAGACTTACATTCTCCAGGTATTCGTCAGGCTGACGAATGTCCCTTGTCAGATCATTGGATCGAGCTCGCTCTTTCATGTCTCGTTCTCCCACTGTCAACCTATTCAAGTTTCCATCTTCCCGTGTCCCTTTCTTGTGCAGCACCTACGCCATTTGAAGACTAATTTACTGCTGAGTCCGAACCAGATAAAATGTCAAGACGTGTCGCCTGTGTTCAACAGGTATCTCGGTGATCTAGACATTGTAAAGACACCCGCATGGGGGCAATGCTGCATAACCTTTAGTTTTATCTATTAAGTGGCCCACCTTAACCTCACTACCTAAATTGTACTTAACTGAAGGAACCAATAAAGAAGCATGGATACGGTCTGATACTTCCCGCATAGGAAGAGAAACGCGAAGTTGTGATGATAATAGCGACGAAAAGTTACAATGAACCAGACAGAGATGTTATTTCCTGACGTAAAGGCAGTATTGAGAAATGCGTTTCCTCCGTAACGCTCATCGTTTCTAAATACTAGATATTTGAGCGGTGAGCATCGCAATCCGTCATCTCATCGCTGATTTATTCTCATTTAGCTTTGTGGCTGCGCACGCCGCATCCTGCATTTCATTTGGGTAATGCGTGTTTTGTATAACTTATCTTTATTTACTTTCTCTTACTCTAGCCACAGCCTTATCACCGAAATGGCTGACCGCCTAATGTACGATGGCTACAAGGCTGCTGGCTACGAGTACGTAATTATCGATGACTGCTGGAGCTTCTATTACCGCAGCCAAGGGAAGCTGATTGGAGACACGCGGCGTTTTCCGCGGGGCATAAAAGCAGTCGCTGATGAGGTATCATGATATTAATTTATTCGGTTGTGATAGCTTGTTGCGATTGCATCACAGCTTAGTATCGTTCTTTTTCTTCTGGGTTCAGGTTCACGGCAGGGGACTCAAGTTTGGTATCTACACTGACATTGGGATGAAAACATGCGGAGGCTACCCCGGAAGCTTCGGCTACTACAAAACTGACGCTCAGACGTTCGCTGATTGGGGAGTGGATTACGTCAAAGTTGACGGCTGTTCGGCAGATCCAAAGCAAATGGATGATTGTAAGATTTTACTGGTGGCTTAAAGGCAGTGCGCTCATTTGCACCACCCAGGTTCGACTGAAGCTTCGACCTTGTCTCAAACAACAGGCTTTTGTGAAAGTATACTTGCTATCCTGATAAGCAACTCATATACTGCAAAGTTGGAAACTCTTTATTGCCTTGCTTGTCCGTTCCCTAAGTGCTGAAACCTCTACAAGCGGACACAATATCAAACCTACTGTTCATGTAGCTTTTGATAGCGGGTTAACCAGGGCTACAATTGAGCTTAAATGTCGACGACAAGTTTGAAGTGGTAGCGGCTATACCTTGTGCTAGTAGCCACCACTATAAGTGGCTTAAAATTTTGAAAAAAAAAAATATTCTCCCTCACGTTTTCTAATGTGACTGCAGCAAGAACAGGGCTCCCATTCAACCCTCTGTGCTATTTTGTGTCTTTTAATCCGCTGGGCAATCTCTTCAATCCTTTGAAACACATTGCGGAACTTCATGTTTCGGAACGGCCGTGAAAAAAAAAAAAAAAAAAAAACTAAGCCACGCCTGCAGTGATATAGACCCTAGAGGCGAGAAATGATTTGATGTCAACGATGTAAATGACATCGCTGCAGTGTACGTGGAAATGGGTGAGGCTCTCCGGTCAAGTGGAAGGCGAATGGTGTATTCTTGCGAGTGGCCTCTCTACCAGCAGAAAGCTGGAATGATGGTGAGAATGTATTCACTTTATTGTAGGCTGCAATCTTTTTTTTCACCGAAGTATTATTATTAAATGTAAAAAATAGCGCTACTATTCCAGCCATGTGCCAGCTTTGTGCGTGCTTGCTGAGCTGCTCCAGATGTATGTCCAGCGCGATTAGCAAGCACGCTCAAAGCTGGGCCGGAGAGGTAGCGGTAATGGTAGAGAGAGGTAGCTTTAGTGTGATTAAGCACTCTAATAAGGACGTTACGAGAAACCTTGGCATTGGTTCTTCGCCGCGCTTTACGGATACAACTGAGCGGGGTGCACGATATATTTGGTATGATATCTGTTGCAGAAAAAAATGAGGAAATAGTATGTGGCATTTCGTAAATTGGAAAGGAGCTCTAACAAAAGGAAATGTAGTATGCGCAGGTTGAGCAAATATAGAAACATGGTCGCAAGAACAGTTTCTCTGCTCATTGCAAATACTCATCGGCGATATATGTAAAGGCATTGTTCGGCTAACATACACCGATTCAATGTAGAGTTCTTTTTAATGACATTTATTAACTGAATCGTTGATGTGATATTCCACAGTGTTGTAGTAGATAACCTGGTCAAGTCAACAGTGCGAGTGGTGTGATGTGATCGTAGTCATTTATACTGCTCTTCACTATAATATGCCGCATATGCATTGGACATGTGCTGTTGTCTCTTTCGCTCTGCTTAGCCCAACTACAAGAACATATCCAAAACGTGCAACTTGTGGCGGAACTACGACGACATTGGCTATTCCTGGGACAGCATCCACAATACTGTCCAATACGAAGCCGCCAATCAAGAAATCTTGACGGAAGTGTCGGGCCCTGGCGCTTGGACTGATCCCGACGCGGCACGTGATTCGAGAAGTTTTTCTTACTCATTAGATGTACACCAATGGCATGCATGAAAACCTCCCCAACGCCCCATAAATTATTCCCTCTCTAAACCTTTCTAGAAATCCCATATTCATTTTTGAAATGATTTTCCGATCTCTTCAGTGCTAAAAGTGATTCACTAACACAACAAATCATTGAAACAACAAAAATGTCGCCTCTTTCTTTTGCTCTTTCCTCATTGCTTAATGTCGAAGACTTCAGTCAATAAATGTCACTAAATCGATAAGTCATTAAGTGAAAACGCTTTATTTCCCACAGTCTTGGTGCAGTCAGAGGCAGGGTCCTGTATACTGGAAGCAGCATCCCACAGATTTTGTATTACAAGTGTTTCGTTCTGGCTGAGGCGATTATATATATGTAGTGTTTGTGAGAAAATATTAGGGTAAATAAGCAGTATAACGGACATATTGTCAGTGCTTTTATTCGACTGCCGATGTCATCGAAAGCGGACATGGACACCTGTTCCTCTACTGTCCCGCGAGAACATTTATTTTTTAATTTTCTGACTCATTGTAATTATTTTTCGACAATCCATCAATAACTGGCTGGTCGACCTTTACCACAGTCTATGAAATGCGAAAGAACTGTTTCCTGGAACCTCGTAAAGCTTGCGTCGCCTCCCGCATTGATTAGTTTCACATATCAATTTTTAGAGAAAGAAACTGCCACCGGCCAAACGCACCTGTTAAAGCTAGTGTGCTATTCAACTCGAATTTTCATTTCTTTCATGTCCTTCATATACTTGTGACAGTCTATTTCTGCATTTCATTTACGCCTTTCAACAATTGTACTGTGCATTGTGTTCCTCTTAAATTGATAATGCATATTTCAGATTGTTGCTGGAAACTATGGCTTGACAATCGAGCAGGAGCGAATCACAGATGGCTTACTGGGCCATAATGGCAGCACCTATGATCATGTCGAACGACCTCCGAAGTATTCAATAGGGAATCCAAGGAACTGCTCCTCAATAAGTACATAATAGCTGTCAACCAAGATCCACTAGGACTAATGGGAAGGCGCCTGTCTAAGGTAAACTGTGTCGCCTCTTGCAATTAGCAAGGCATGCATGGGTCATAGAACGAATCTTGAAAAACATAGCTTGAATCTTGCTACAATGTCTGCTTTTGAAATTCGAACTTATCTAAATATTTTATAACAAAATTAGCATATCGTCAATAATTACCATAATAAAAACTTAAAATCGTGCGTCGTTATGGCTATTGTTAAAGTATTTCATGATAATCTAGTAAAAAGATTATAATGTTCACCGTACAAAATTTGAAGAAGTGTCAAGCTTTAACGTTACTTAAACATAATATTTATTGTAAAGAAAAATTAAAAAGCAGTGTGCCATCGGGATGAAACAAGCTTGCTGTAGCGCCATACATGAAGCAATATCTTGCAGTAATAGATAAGTGACGTTCCACAACAACGTTTTTTATTGTTTTTTTTTTTGCACGCGTAGTAATTTACAACCTGCGTTTCGCGCCTTAGTCTCGCCTTCCCATTTTGTGATAATGCTTATTGTCTACTGTCCAGATAAATAACACGGAGCTGTGGACCAGATGGGTGACTCCAAAATTGCCCGATGGCCGCATGTCCCTGGCTGTCCTTGTACACAACGCCAATGTTCTTGGTGGACCCTCGAGAATAGTGCTTGGCATCTCGGATCTAGATCTGGATAGCCCAGATGGTTATCAGGTCACCGACTTGGTTCATGGCAACACATTAATCGGAGTCTTCTACCCAGGCCAGAGCCTCACAGTAACCGTGCCACCATCGGATCTTTTCTTCATCAAGGCCACTGTCATCCAAGTTTGAAAAGTTCATGGAACACCTGAATTAGCATGACAGTTGTAGGTGTCCTGGAAAGACATTGGAAACAATTTCGCATCAAATGTTTACAATTTAGGTTAATTCTGCAGATCACTTAATTAATTTTGCAGATAACAGCACCACGAATTACGGCACTGGCACAGCATGAAAGTCCGAGTTCATCTGTGTATTATTTTTGATACCCTGTATCGTTTTGTCACGTCACCGGACGTTGTGCTATGGTGGTGAGGTGAGCTGACAGGGCTTTGTAGCAATACCTGGTACATTTCATTGTGTCACTCTGTGAAGTAAATAATAAAAATAAAAATAAAGGAGCATCATTATTTTTATCTTTAATATTGACATAAACACAAAGGTGCTTGTCTCGACGCTTTTAATAATTTTACAATGTACAGGGTGTCCCGCGAAATTTTAGCCATACTTTAAAAATATATAAATGCCACGTAGCTAGATCGAACAAGGTAATGTTGTTCGCCATCGCTTAGAGATACTCAGATTATTTTTTGTTGCATTGCGCCTAATTACATAATTATTCTTAGTTAATTAATCAACTTCTCAATTATTATACTTAAATGAACGTTGTCAATGAGAAAATTCTAGAGCAACATGAAAAACTCCCGATACAGCTTTCTCTTGCTCAATACGTGCTACATAAAAGTGTTTTTCCGAGCGTGAAAGAAGCCTGCGAATACATGCAAAGGGCCTCGAGCGGCCAGTTGCACGGCAGTTCTGAGTGTATTCGCGGGCTTTTTTCATGCTCGGAAAAGCACTTTTATGTAGCCCGTATTGAGCAATAGAAAGGTGTATCGAGAGTTTTTTCATGTTGCTCTACAATGTTCTCATTGACGCTTTTCATCTGATTATAATATTTGAGTAGTTGCTAAATAATTAAGGCTAACTATGTAATTAGGCGGAATGCAAGAAATAATCTGAGTACCTTCAAGCGACGGCAAGCAACATCACCTTGGTTCTGCCCAACTATGTGGCATTTGCATATTTTTAAAGTTTGGCCCAAGTTAAGTGAAACACTCTCCCAGTACTGGGAAGGCTTAGGAGTTAGCATCAACGGCAAATATCTCAGCAACATTCGGTTTGCAGATTACATTTTCCTATTCAGCCACAATGAGGAGGAATTACAACAAATGATTGAGAACCTTAACCGAGAAAGTGTAAGAGTGGGGTTGAAGATTAATATGCAGAAGACAAAAATAATGATCAATAGCCTGGCAAGGGAACAAGAATTCAGGATCGCCAGTCAGCCTCTAAGAGTCTGCAAAGGAGCGCATTTATCTAGGTCAATTACTCACAGGGGACCCTGATCATGAGAAGGAAATTAACAGATGAATAAAATTGGGTTAGGGCGCATACGGTAGGCATTACCAAATCCTGACTGGGAGATTACCGCTGTCGTTGAAAAGAAAAGTTTACAATCCTTGCGTTCTACCGGTGCTAACATATGGGGCAGAAACTTGGAGGTTAACAAAGAAGCTCGAGACCAAGTTAAAGACCGCCCAAAGAGGGATGGAACGAAAAATGTTAGGCCTAATGTTAAGAGACAGGAAGAGAGCGGATCAGAGAGCAAACGGGGATAGCCGATATTCTAATTGAGATTAAGAGAAAAAAAATGGAAATGGGCAGGCCATTTAATGCGTAGGATGGATAACCGGTGGACCATTAGAATCACAGAATGGCCACCAAGAGAAGGGAAGTGCAGTCGAGTACGGCAGAAATATAGGAGAGGTGATGAAGTTAGGAAATTTGCAGGTGCAAGTTGGAATCAGCTAGCGCAAGACAGGGGTAATTGGAGATCGCAGGAAGAGACCTTCATCCTGCAGTGTACATAAATATAGGCTGTTGATTATATATATATTGTGGGCGTTTATTACGCACGTCTTCTTCATCTGTATATTATCATCATCATCCTACGTTGCGCGATCCTCATCTTCAGTAATGTGTGATCATCATCATCGGGTGTGTGCTTTTGCTGGTTCACTGCCGAGTACTCGGGCCGAATAAACGTCGGGCCAACAGAGACGCCATAATATATATATATATATATATATATATATATATATATATATATATATATAGAGAGAGAGAGAGAGAGAGTTGCACTTCGCTCCTCGAAGAGGCAGGTGGGTTTCGAGTGAGCTTCTGCACAACACTTTGCAATGTGGAGAGCATGGTTTAAATCCTGTATCCGTGACCTCAAAGAGGTGCGACATAATGATAACGCATTTATCTCGCATTTAGGGGAATATCTCCACTGAATTTTATGTCACTCTTCACGCAAGTATTATGTCCTCACCTTTACTAGCTATGACGGTTTGTATACTACCAGTTTACCTCTGTAGTTCTGCTCGAGCTATAACAACGACAAAAAAAAAAAATAATAAATAAATAAAAGAAAAAAATAAAAGGAAACGCAGAGAAAAACCCAACTATTTTGTGAAATTTCTTATTTCAGCAGCATTTTTGGTGGCTCAATTAAACCTTATCGACAGTATAGGTTTTTAGATGGTTTCCCGTTATTAATGTACAGCTTCGTGCCTGCATTCACTTTCGTATTATCAGCATGCACTCTGCCAATTTTGCTCTAATCTGCTTGCCAACCAGAGATAGTGATCAGCAAAGAATGTATTGTATGTTTTATGACGCTCTTTTTCCCAATAGAGAACGTATCAATATGACGACACACGAGACAATACAACCCGCAAGTTTTTTTTTTCTTATTTTCTTTTTTTCTATCAGACACTCAACGGCGAATTACAACAATCGATAGAACTATCTTGTAACTATCGCAGCTCGTACTTGGCATTTCGCCGGGAACAATAATGAGGCGCTGCCTAACGAACCGCATGCCGCTGCGAACCGGCGAAATCTCAATTTGCCGTCCGCATACTACAGGCCTTTCGGATCTCGTTCCAACCGATTTGTCTCCTGCTTCGCATTGCACGTTACAGCGTTTTGACTCGCAGGCAGAAGCACTTCATTAGGTACTATGGATTTCCAGCTGATAACTTTGTTCCTGTCAAGCATGCTTCTCGCGTCAGGGAACTGCCTTGACAACGGGCTCGCTCTATTTCCGCCGATGGGATGGCGAACCTGGCAGAGATTTGGTTGCAATACCGATCAGGTTTGGCACTACGACGAATGCATAAGGTAAGATGCTCACCTAGACAGTCTTCGTGTTTCCTCGTATCATATTGCCTATGTTCTCTGCGCGTAATGAGGTTCGCTTTTTAGATTTGGTTATCGGACGGTGTCTTCCTACGCACAGGTTCATGCGAAGTCCTCGTTCATTACTGACTGAACGTCAGGTCATGTGGCATGAGGAGCAACAAATGTTCGAGTTACCAAACTAAGGTTACTTCTGCCTGGCCCATTACATTGCCATTATATTTTGCTTCAGCATACAGAATTCCTTGTTTAGGTTCTTACCGATGCAGACGGTAGTACAGGAGCATGAAGTCTAGGGTTTGACGAAAACTCGTCTGGCGAGGAAAGAACATGGCTGAATAAACGTACACTCGCCAACTGAAGAACACAAAAACTTGTGTCGCGTGTGTCGTCCTTATTTATACATACGCTCGTACTATCCCAGTGAGCAATATTGTAGTCAGGCACCAGTGAACCTGGCTGAGCCATAACTAACCTTCGGCGGTCTCGCTGTTTATTGTGCACCAGCACTAGTGTCTGATGGCTTGACAATCAAGGGTTCTAAATCAATCAATCAATCAATCAATCAATCAATCAATCGGTCGGTCGGTCAGAAAGCAAACAAATGAACGAACGAACAAACAAATGATATATCGTGCAGTGTACCCATTACGCAAAATTGCGCGTGACATGAATTGTTCATTGCTACGATTCGAGAATGTGAGATAATAATAGTAATAAAAATTTAAAACGCCGAAAAGTTGACACCAAATCCTTCTAGCAAAGGTAGCCTAGCTGGAAGCTCAGACACCTTTGAGCTCATTTTCATAAAGATGTAGGCACTGGTGGGGCAGATTGAGAACATGCACTTGCACCCAATAGTTTTGTTCTATGTTAAGAACTTTCCGCGTGGAATCAGTGATTCCGGCAACTCCTTCCTTTGTATCCCGCGAGCCTTGTGCTGAGCGGTTTATAATAAAGCTTTTGTATATCTATTTGCCGAGATGCAAACTTGGTTAATACGAATAATCAAGCGGAACTAACAGCTTTGACGCAGAAATTTTCAAACGATTGCGTTTCTTATGAAATGCGTGCCGACATCTTCACCGTTGGTGCTCGGTGAAGTCGGACACTTCCGCTGCTAGGTCCTAGCTCTGAATACTTTTGTTCGTCGGCCCAGTCGCGAGGACGCTAACATTTACCTCTGTTTGCGTGATGCTGAGACAACTGGCGCATTCAATCTGGTCAGCACTTCACATTCCTGCACAAACTATTCCTTCGGTTTTTGTCTTCGAGAGAGAATGTTATTTACGTTGGTGGGAACTTCATTGTCTCTCTCTCTTTGCAATTTTGTCGTCCGCTGTGATCGTATGCGGTGCTCGTGACCGGCTGTTATCGTGCGCCTCTGCTCCGAGTCTCTATTTTCTTTGTACCCTGCCTCCCCCTCCCCAGCCCACCAGTGTAGGTTAGCAAACAGAATTTTCGGTTCTGGTAAACCTTCACGCCTTTCTCTTTTCTTTCGTCTCTTTCCTTTACCGGTCGCGATAAATGCTGCAACTTGCATCACTGAGGCTAGTTCCCTGAGTTACATTGCTGTCGTTAGCTTCTGTGCCGCATTTCGTTCCACCATTTTTTCAACACGGAGTATCATTACCTGCACCTGTTTGTTTACGCCAACTCAACATGAACAGATGTTCAAATTGTACCCTAACATCGTGCACACAGCTATTTTTGCCTCTTTCTCTTCACGCTCTTTCATTTAACATGTTTGGGTTCATCTTTTTTTTTTTTTCTTGCTTCAAGTTCTTTTGAAATTCAGGTTTCCAACTCACCAGCTAATCGCCGCTGTGCGTTTGTGCAAGACTTAGGAAGGTTATTACACTTGACGCGGCGTCTTATGAAAGCGTATATAAATTTCTTTCTATCTTCCAGCGAGAGCCTTATCTCAGATATGGCCGACCGTATGCTGATGGATGGTTACCGCCAAGCCGGCTACGAGTATCTGATTGTGGATGACTGCTGGAGTGATAAATCCAGAGATGCCCAGGGGAACCTAGTGGCTGATCCCGGCCGCTTTCCCAGTGGAATGAAGGCGGTCGTAGACTATGTAAGCCCAGCCCGAACGCAGAATTCTTTGAGGACAACCAAGTAGCAATTGAGCAAAACACGATTCATACATCCCAGTTCCGAAATGGCGAGTAGACTGGTCTTTATACCGACAGCTGCGATTAGAAACCCCAGACGACAACATAAAAGCCAAAGAGAGGTGCCAACGAAACCTTTTAAAATTTATGAAGCGGATTTCGGTGACTGTATATTTGCGGTTGTGACTTGCCAAAAGTGCGTAAAAGAAATTTAACCTGTTACCCGTTTTATTATTTTTATTGCGATGGAAATAAACTGGAATCGGCCAAATTTATCTTGCATCGCTACCAAGGTGCATGTGATCGATGCTTTATTGTGTGCGAGCGGAATGCAGAATAAATAAATACAGTGCCTAAGTGCAGCTTTCTGCAAGCCGTCGTTTTGATTTCGTGGTCCTTGCCTTTCGTATCTTTAACTGCGATATCTACTTGGGCCCTGCGGCTGTTCAATGTAAAAGGTATTTTATTTTAGCGTAAGCCGACTTTTCTTTAATCGCATGTTGCATGCAGTCCAAATTTACTCCTTCATTTGACAGGTGCTGCAAATTGAGTGGGTTCGTAAAGTTGCAGGGCGGCGGATAAACAGTGCGAATAGAACGAAGGAGTTTGTTGCTTTCAATGGATTAAAAAACAAAAAAAAAGACCACATTTGTTATCGTTCCTTACTTGTTTATCGTCTGTCGCTGAGTTCGCAGCAATGAATAGACCACCAATATAGCCTGATTTATCGCTCGCCTTTCGCTCTTTAAACGCCTTTTGGATGTTGAAGGTCATCATAATTTCTTTTATTTTTTCTCTCATCTGTCGCATCCCTTTCTCTCTTTCCCGGTACGTAGGGTAACCAACCGGAGATATCCTCTGGTTAACTTCCGTCTTTTCTTTCCCTTTCTTTCTCTCTTTCTCTCCCGACACTGGGAAGGTAGGTAGTTCCCCAACGCCAGGAAGTTTGGGAATAGCGAGGAGCACGGAGCCGCAGTGAGCACGGAGCCGCAGCGGCATGCAGCACGGCTGCCGGCCGCTTGGTGACGTAAGCAAACGTCACCTCGAGGGGCACGGCTTTGCGCTCGCTGCAGCCTCCCAATTTCAGTTTCGCGCACTCTGATAGCCGAAATTCGTCGTGCCACAATTCCGTGGGTAATCCTAATTTTCAAGATCCAAAAGTTGATATGGCTTATACGGAGAGCTCGCTCGAATTTATCAATTACGATGAGCCCGTTTAAACTAAAAGTCTAAAATTATTTTTCTTAATTAACGGCTGATTATCATGCACCACACGTCACCCCGTGATTGCCACCACTGATGGCATGTCTTAGGAGGAACGGTCCTTTTGTTTCAAAACGGATATTTTTAAATAGTACTTAAATCTCCGTAGAAACACCCTGCATACAGCAGAGATATATTTTGTTTAAACAGCTGCGTTTTGGCGGGCACTCTATCCCACATCAACGATTTGGTCCTGCATATGCGATATTGGTTACGCACATTTCTTTTTCATGAAGGTACATTCCAGAGGCCTCAAGTTTGGCATAAACGCGGGCATTGGAGCGATGACGTGCAATAGGTATCCGGGAAGCCTCAATAACTTCGAGCGTGATGCCAAGACGTTCGCAGAGTGGGGCGTCGACTTTGTCAACGTAGACGGTTGCAACATGGACCCCAGGAAGATGGATGAACGTAAGTGTAACCGTAGGAACCCCACGTTGCGGTAGCTATGCGGGTAAACTGCTCTCATGCCCGAGCCTATGTCAGCCGGGCGTCGCACTAAGAAGACTGCCGTGACCCCAAGATCGACTCCATATCCCCCACCTATCACATCTTCCTCCACTACCATCGGCTATCCCGCCGCTTCTACCCCACGCCTAACAGAACCCTCGCTAGAGAAGCAGCCGATGCATGATGGCAGCTACAAACCAGTAGTCTCCCGAACAAAAGCCTATACAATGCATGCCTTTCTACTCCTACAAATACCCCCTTTGTGGCGGGTACGTATCTCTCTACCACTTTACCTGCGCATGCCAAAATATGCCTTCCTATCCCTTTAACTCCCTTTTCCCCTTTGCAGGGTAGCAAACCAAACTTTATCTGGTAAACCTACTTGCGCCTTTCATTTATTTCTCCCTCTTGGTGATTCAAGCGATCTGCGATACCCTTGCCTCTTGCTATTTCATTCCGAAGCCGCAAACGATTTCTCTGAACTGATCCCGTGTGCATCTACGTAAACAATAAAGTGGGCGCTCCAAAGAAAGGTCAGCTGCTTACATCCTTGGCGTTAGTGTAGTTGCGCTTCTTAGTACGGCTTCCCTCTCCCCAAATAAGCTCTCCCCCATTCTAAGTGCCATCCCCGAGCAGTGGGATGCCAGGCTGTCCAGCTTTATCGCACGTGAGCAGCAACAGCTGGTGTGGCCGGTCTGATGTGGCCGCTGCCAAGTTGGTAGAGATCCTGGACTAGCATTCAAAAGCGTCCATTAAGCTAAGACGTCTACCATCCTGCATGCATATACGTTTGCTTTTACACAGAGATTGTTTCGTATATATTAAACATGCGCGTCACTGGAACCAAGTCATATTTGCATATCATTAACACGAAGCGCAGAATACCTCCATGGCTGTGCTTGTGACACATCGAGTTTGTTTGTTGAACATTGTTGCTGAGCAAAACACTTGATTCCTTTGTGCAGCCTGTGTAGGCGTCCATAATTTAAATAAAGCTCTATTTCACTGGGAAGGGGGGAGGGGGTAACTGATGAGCTCTAATGTGTATATTTCGGGGGTCATGTCGTTTGCAAGGCTTGCGTAGTTTAAACCCTCGCATGGAGCCAAGGAACGCAAAGCCCTCAAACTGATGCTTACGGAATTTTCTTTTTTAAGTGTATTCACAATTTGGAAGAGCACTGAATGCTACTGGCCGGCCGATGCTCTACTCTTGCGAATGGCCCATGTATCTGGCGCAGTCCGGTATCACGGTAAGTTTGTCTTACCGGTATGTCTTACCGGTATCACTGGTAAGACATATCTTCGTTGCTGTATACATCTTACCAGACGAATTAATCATGACTACTGCCAGGCATGTTGCAGTTGCAATATCCTTCACAAAGCGACTAGGTACAGATGAACGAAATATATGCACTAATACACGCGCCCCCCTACGCGTGTTTTCAAGCTCACGTATTCGTGAATAAACGTTCAAGTTTCGCGGTGATAACCTCCTTTTTTATATATATAGCGCAAGCACTGCGCAATATAATACTCGTATGCTCTTAGTGAAACGGTTGAGAATGAACTTCGTCATCCCGCAAACTTCAGGCTGTCTGTCTCTAATCATCTAATAATCTCTAAGCAGGCTGTCTCTAATCTGATACTTTTCGCGGAAGCATGAAGGATACCTAACTACGTGGTTTAATAACAGATGGCTGTCATTCGTTTCAGCCTAACTACGAGAAAATAGCCGGAACATGCAACATCTGGCGAAACTTCGGCGCCGTGACGTACAACTGGAGCCAAATATACGATGCGGTGCAGTATGAAGCCAAACATCACGACGTTCTGGCGAACGTCACAGGTCCGGGTGCCTGGACTGACTACGGCGCGGTAAAATTCCGTATATGTAGTACTTGCATGGTTACTAATAACCACTCAGTTCTCGACTTAGATCATACGTGATCGTATTTTAGTATGGAAATCAACGCACGATGTGTTACTTGCGAATATTCTAAAACGCATCTGTGCTAGTCGATGCCGTTTTTACGGAACGTGTATGACGATGGCAAAGTCTGCAGCCGGGGCGAACGGTGGAAAGAAACTATCTTACTTTATTTTCTTACTTTCGTCTGGCCTTGAAAACTGTGCAGTGTAGCCATCCTATAGCCAATCTTTTGCTATATGTAGCGGATTTTAGAAGATTCTTCAAACCACAAACAGCGGATTATGGGATCTTGTGTGACGTTTTAGCACAATGCTTGGTAAGAAAGAAAATAAAACATTGAATTCTGAGGTATTACGTGCCAAAACCACAATTTGATTATGAGTCATGCTGTAGTGGGGGAGTCCGGAATGATTCCGACCACCAGGGGATATTTAACATACCCCCCAACACGCGGGACACGGGTGTTTTTGCATTTCGCCACTATCGAAATGTGGCCGGGGTTTGCTCCCGCGATCTCTTGCTAGCAGCGGAACAGCATAGCCGCTAAACCACCGCGGCGGGTAAAAGGCAAGCATTGACGCAGGGTTACTAAATGCTCTGCCTGCGCCCGATTCTTATCTGCTGTGTGTTTCACCGATAACATGAACATTGCTGTAGTGTAGCAAATGAAAATGGAAATACATAATTATTGCTCATTCATATTGTTACCGGGAGGGGCCTCAAAACACTGTTTCATCAAAGTGTATTTGTATGCAGACTATCTGAAGCCGTAACCAGCGGCTTCGCGCCTCCACAGCCCTATAACCAACGCTAGTCGCGAACGTTACTTGAAGCAGTTCGTCACTCAAAATTTCAATTCAGGAGTGTTTCCACTAGAGAGATAGCACAATAGTGCGAGAAGCGTGCATTTGTGAAATATACAGAGGCAACATTACAGAAAGCACAAACTAAAGAAAGAAAGAAAGAAAGAAAGAAAGAAAGAAAGAAAGAAAGAAAGAAAGAAAGAAAGAAAGAAAGATTTGCCAACTCACCCTTTTTGCTCTAGTTTTAAAAGCACAAAGGCTATGCCAATCATAACCGTCGTGACATGTGCGTATAAGCCGTCTTTGATAGATATGGAAACCGCGCTTTCGGAATCGGGTAGTTTAACGGATATATCAGTAGCGTTGAGCGATGTCGCAAGGTGGTTACAAGGTCAATTCACATCGTCTGGAACGCGAGGCTGAAATGCTGTTTCAAGCCAATGACCAGTGACATCAGTTATGGTCGTGCGATTGCAGCGCGACTACATCTCGGGGGGCAAAACGCTAGTTGATGAAAATTATGCTTTCCATATGTCACCAATGAAAACATTTGAAAAAGTACGGACAATGTCCTTAGAATGGGAAAGTGTGAATTCACAGGCTGTGTGCTTCCTTCCACGAATAATTATGAGTACGAAACTGTTCAAGCATTCTGAAGTTTGCTCGTGGCGATGCGTGCTGAGGAGATTTGCCGAGATTGTATTAACGTATTTAACACTATAATGTCTTCAAAAATTACTTATGCGTAGCCATAAAAAGTAATCGCAATATATATATATATATATATATATATATATATATATATAGTAATAGCATTATAAGATTTGATCAGTAACATAATTTTTTACTTTCCTTTTCACCAAATAATATGCTTTAGCTATGTCTTCAGTACCAGGAAAAAACTACAGGTGGCACGCGTGCTGTCTAACTAAAGGTTCGTGTGTGATTTTTGAGAATTATTTCAATGTAATGTTGATTTTATCTTAACGCGGAAATAGCAGATGTGTGTTGGTACTAAGGACGCATGCATGTGGTACTTAGTTTAACATCTGGGTGAAACCATTGCTCTGAATTCATGCAAAGCTCAAGGCTCACCGGTGCAACACCTACCGCTGTAGAATGAGGGCTATAAATACAGATAGGTGTTCGCGCATTCCACTGCGACGCGATGTTGCGGCAAATATACTCACTTAAGCTTCACCTTAAGCCAACCAAGAGAACAGGCTGGCTTCAGGAATGGATATTCTACGATCGATCATATCCATGTCATCAATCAGGTAATAGAGAACTCTGCGGAGTACAATCAGCCTCTCTATATGGCTTTCATAGATTATGAAAAAGCATTTGATTCAGTAGAGATACCAGCAGTCATAGAGGCATTACGCAACCAAGGAGTACAGGATGCATACGTAAATATATTGGCAAATATCTGCAAGGATTGCACAGCAACCTTGCTTCTTCATAAGAAAAGCAGAAAGATACCTATCAAGAAAGGGGTCAGGCAAGGAGACACAATCTCTCCAATGCTATTCCCTGCATGCTTAGATGAAGTATTCAAGCTCTTAGACTGGGAAGGCTTAAGAGTGCGGATCAAAGGCGAATATCTCAGCAACCTTCGGTTTGCAGATGACCTTGTCCTATTCAGCAACAATGGGGACGAATTACAGCAAATGATTGAGGACCTAAACCGAGAAAGTAAGAGTGGGGTTGAAGATTAATATGCAGAAGACAAAGATAATGTCAAATTGCCTGGCAAGGGAACAAGAATTCAGGATTGCCAGTCAGCCTCTAGAGTCTGTAAAGGAGTACGTTTATCTAGGTCATTTACTGACAGGGGACTCTGATCATGAGAAAGAAACTTACAGAAGAATAAAATTGGGTTGGAGTGCATACGGCAGGCATTGCCAAATCCTGACTGGGAGCTTACCACTGTCGTTGAAAAGAAAACTGCACAATCATTGCATTCTACCGGTGCTAACATATGGGGCAGAAACTTGGAGGTTAACAAAGAAGGAAAGAAAGAAGGAAAGAAAGAGAAAGAGTGGAGAAGGAAAAGCAGGGAGATTAACCAGTTTAGCACAACCGGTTTGCTACCATACACTTGGGAGCGTGTGGGGAAGAATGAAAGATGGGCAGAAGAGAGGGAGAGAGAGAGCACATTGCATAGCACACAGTAGTCTAAGTTATTCTGGAGTACCCACTACGGCGTGCCTCATAATCAGATCGTGGTTTCGGCACGTTAAACCCCATAATTAATTACTGTCTATGGTATTAACGTATGTCATCAAAAAGAATGGCTGTCAAGGAAGCGCTGTTACAAATGCTAAGAAACAATAAACTTTCTACGGCTAAGACTCCATACACAATTAATACATAAAACACATATCTTCAGCCGAATGCAAAACAGCTAACAACGCTCGAGCACACATAGCCTGGTACAGAAGTTGAGAGAGCATGCATTATTACCATACTACAAATAGTGAACGTGTACGGCTTTAGAAATAGCCATATTTCTTTGGCAAAACTGGCGCACAATACTCTTTTCAGAAGCCGCTGCGCGCAACCTTCTTAATACATCAACGTGAAACCCTCTGCACCGAACGGCATGTGGTCATAGACATCATTTCTCAACGAACCATTTTACCTTCGAACTTAGTCATCGTTTCGAGCGTGCCTCGCATGCACTAACGCTGCCACGTCGCTGTTATCGTTGGCATCACCACTCATTGCTGCGCAAGTTGAACCTTACAAATGGACAGCAGCTGTTCATGGCTTCAAGGCCGCCATGCCCCCCTCCGTCACTTGTTCATGCGGCTAACGGTGACACAACGAAATACGAAGATAATAAGTCTTTAGCAACGTGCAAAGGAACTTCCTGCGGCCTTACCATGAAACGGCGACGAAGCAGTAGTGTCAGGCACTGGCAGAAGAACCCAACAACGATCCTCGGGCACATTTTACAGAATAACAACGCCGCGAGCCCGGCGACGGGGCCAGGGGGCGGAAACTCCCCATCTTGGAACACTCGGTGCCATGCCGCTACTAAAGCTTTAGCCGATACTAGCCGATACTAAAGTCCCTATATAAGAAAAGTACCGCCATCTACTCTTTCCTCCGCCGCCTCCTCTCCTAAAGCGCTCGCTTTTTTCTTTACTTTTTGTTTGCGAAAGCCAAGTCGACGGTGGCGCAGCTAGAAAGTCCACGTTGAAACTTTCAGGCCGGGCGCGCACCGCCGCCGCCGCCGGCGACTGCGGCTGCGCAGAGGACTTTCAACATGGCTCTGAGGCAGAAAAAAAAAAAGAAAACATAAAGAAGTGAAAAGCGCGCGCTATCATCGTCCAATCGGAGATACAGGCGAGAGAGAAGCGGCGTTTATCAAAGGATGGCGGTACTTTTCTTATATAGGGACTTTAGCCGATACTAAAGCCCTTTAGAGGAGCTTTAGCCGATACGGCAGCAGCACCGCTTCCACCACTGGCGGTTGCCGGATAACCTACTGGCAATAATTCACAAAGAAAACAATGCCTCCATAACGTCGCTAATGAGGTCAGAAAGTAGAGGGTGAGGGCGCGCAGCCGGGAGGAGGAGGGTTGCCGCGGAAGCCCTCCTTTCCCACTTCGCATGCAAGTGGGCTGTGCTCGCGCTCTCTTGCTGGTCCGCTGGTCGCGCGGCGACATTGGCCAAATCACGGTACAGAACCCGCTAAAATGTTACCGCTTACCTGTTGTCATTAGAAACCTGAAAGCTTCGCAGAACTGGAAATCCCGGTGTTAGGACACCACACAGCCGCACAAGACATGTGATGCCCCGATTTAGCCATCTTCTTCTAATGCTTGGTTGGCTGGTTTTCTTCTAATGCTTGGTTGGGCTGGTTTCCCGCGTCTTCCGTTCCTTGCACCCCTGATCAAGCTTATCTGTCTTATCTCTCCCATTTTCGTACTTGACACGACAACCGAAGCAGGTGACCGAGCGCGATCCGACTTGTGATACCGCCGAGCGAGTGGCAAGGGTGAGCGTATAGGTAAGCTCGACGGACGTACGAAGACAACCACCAAGGTCAATCTACATAGGTCGCGAAGCTTCGGGCGAAAAGCTGTTCAGAACCAATTGTCACCGACATCAGCAAGGGTGGTTATGGGAGCAGCGATTGAAGCGCTACTATGTTTGGAGGGAATAAACACTGGGAAAGAAAAAAGCGTTTTTAAATTAAAGCGAGACGCAGTTAGAATCATTCAACGAAAATAAAATTCCTAATTCATTTTATATACGCATGACGAGAAAAGATACAACTGTGTTTTACTAGATCATTATCAATAAATACCTTTTTCCAGGGCCCACCGTGAGAGCGCCCATCGATAGCGGTGGGCGTTGACGCTGCTATCACTTGCAATGCCATGCAACTCTTGCAGTGCGTGGAAAGGCGCGCTCGTAAAGTTCACCTGTTACAATACGCCCCCCTCACATGTCGTGTTGTTTTGCATGTCGATGTTTGTCTGAATTAGGTGACGCGGGAACTTTTATTGTTTCTTAACCTGTGCAGTCAATAGTAGTGATTGTTTACTTTAGTTGTTTTCGTGCAACAGCGCTGGCCGACGGGCTTGGCGTCCGACGAAAGGACGAGCACTCTACGCAATCTACGCCCAAAGCGTTCGTCGGCCTCCATAGAAAGTATGTTCTGTGCAGTGATGCGATTTCGACACCCGTACGGCTGATCTTTTCCGGCATCGTTTTTCGCGCTGAAAACTCGGAACGCCCATGAAGTCGAATGGCGGGGCATTTCAATACACAGCTCTAATGGCAGGCCTCCGAAAACAAATTTCGCGCCTATGAGAACAAAATGACGTCACTTCTGTTTTTAACGGATATGACGTCAAATTATTTTTTCTTCCGCCGCAAGTGTTCCCTCCTCACACAGATGGCGCTAAGCCCCATGAACCGCCGGTAAGCAACCATGTTTTGAACGTACGGGCTTCTATGGAAGCTTCGCTAGCAGATGTATTTACCTTGCAACCACTTCCCGCGTTTTGCCCGATTAAAAATTTTCAAAAAGAGAAATGAAAAAAAAAAATCATTTAGAATGTCCGGCAACCGCTAGGAGCACGCATGTTCCTTGAAACCAAAACTAGCACTCACCTTCCAGGGGCTGGTCTAGGAGCGCCGAAGGTTGATAGCTTCGTGTGCGCTGTGTTCTAGCTGCTTAGTTCACGTTGAAGCGAGAGGCAGCGCCAAGGACAATTCGCTCGCGGCTGCTGCCACTCTCTCTCACGCCTGGGCTCAGTCAGCTAAGGCGTTGCGCTGCTGTGCACGAGATCGTGGGATTGAATCCCGGCCGCGGCGGCCTGCATTTCGATGGAGGCGAAGCGCGAAAACGCCCTTGTGCTTGCGTTGTAGTGCACGTTAAATAACCCCAGATGGTGAAAATTAATCCGGAGCCCTCCACTACGGCGTGCCTCATAATCAGAACTAGTTTTGGCACGTAAAACCCAATGAAGAAGAAGATGCTCTATGCGCTTGCTCGTTGCCGCATCGCGCATATGTTATCCGCCACCATTCGAGCGCACAGAACTACGAAACACTCAGCGTAACACGTTGCCGGAAAGCAATCTTGATCGCCTTTCCTTAATAAGCACAGCTCTTACGTGAACCAACGAACGAGAGAAACGTGTTAAGACTACGCACTGGAGGTTTACTGTAAAATGGTGCAAGGTTCCGGGCAGCTTGTTCATAATTTGCGCTTGTAATGTGTCCTAGATATACAAAAACAGCAATTGGGCTGTTTTCTCACAAAGGAGAATACCGCCATCTTACTCTGCCACCATCGATCTGACTCCGTGGACGGAATTAAATACTCACCTAAAATACAGCAAGTGTTATTGCGCATTTGGCGTCATGAATCGCTATAACAAAACATCATGTATGACTGTTTTCTATGTGACAGCAACATCGGTTCACTTACAAAGGCGCATGCTTAAATTAAGCACAAACCGCTTCATCTTGATTTTTACTTAAGTGCATCGACTTGCCGTTGTCCGGTACCTTTTACGGCTAGTGCTACTTCTGTACTCATATGGCAGGCTTTTTTTCCTTCTTCACTCCCCTGCACGCCCTCCAGCTATTTTTTCGTTTTAACAGCGAAGGTGTTTAAGCCAGCCGTAATTTGTTTTTCGTATCAAGAAACTGCCGCGCCATAGCCATGGCAACCAGAAGGAGGAAGAGGAGCGCACGCTGTCTCCTCCTCGCCAGCTCCCTCCCTTCCCAACCCCCGCCTCTCTTCTCTCCGCGGCACGCTGAGCCAGGTGAAAAAGAAAAAAAAGGCGAAAGCTTGCACTAGGCCGCGCAAAGCTCAAGACACAGCGAAGCTGGCCGATTGATATCCAGCGGCTAGCCCCCAACGCGTTCGGCGTCGGCAAGCAACAGCGTTCTTGGCACTGTGCCCACCTTGGTTAGCCTGCCTGCGTTTGTGGCATGTCAGGAACGCTGTAGTTCGTAGGCGCCGATGCGTCCAGCGCTAGTCAGGCGAAATGTCGCGAAAGGCAAGGTACCTACGCAAATGATCGCTCGAGAATACCTTCCCTATACATGGGTACTTAAGTTAAACCAAGTTAAGACCTAGCAGCAACCAAGATAATACCATAGTCCCTTAATAGCTCTCCCATAGAGTGACGGCGGAGTTTCGCGACCAGAAAAGTATTGAGGGACCATGATAATACCTAGCAGTAGCAGCCAGTAAGACTTGAGGATCGACAGTATCGCTGTGCCTAAGCTTTGCACGACCGAGTGCAAATTTGCCCGTTTTTTATTCACATTTTGCCTGTTAGTCGATAGCATCCGTGGCCGCGAGTTTTCCAGTCGCATTTGCAACATATCGCGTTTCACGGGGCGACACGAGCAAAAAAGCTTGCTGTGCTTGACTCACTTTTGCTGCTTACGACGTTTTCGAGGTGATCAATTGGTAACTTGACCGCAAGGCGGTGTGAAATTTTTTTACCCGCACCCAGGGAACAGCGCAAAGGAAGAGAGTGCCTCGGAAAGCGAAGGAAAATAGAGGATGCAAGCGGAGGCAGAGAGCACGGCGGAACATTGGCCACGTTTTATCTCTTGCATTTATCTCTTGCATCGCAATGCATTTGCTGCCCGCAGCAAATGCATTGCGATTGGCTCAGTTCTTTAGGATTCCTCATCTCACACATAATTACAGAGAAAAAATTTGATTTGTTTCTCAGTTAAAGGTTCCCCTGAACTCCTGGTGAGTTTTTAGGGAGTGCTTTACCGTTGGCTATCTTAAATAAAAAGAATTCTAGACAAAATAATATTTGCTCGAGAGACTGCACGCTTATGGTGAAAATCAGAAATTGCGTAATAATCGCTCATTTGATTACCTAAGTTGCACACTATTTACTGTATAGAACAACTATGAGCTAAGAATAGGGATAACCCTGTGGAATCACTCTTGAAACACCTCGACAACGTAAAGATGGAAGTTGCTGCCATTTGTTGCGCTCGAACCAAAACCTCGACGCATGTGATTTCGGGACGCTCTACAACTATACTCCATAAGGGCATTGCATTGCCAGCAAGTTTGGTCGCAGCAACTCCGCGCACGAAGTCCGCAGCCCCGACTCAATGACTATGTTAAGCAGCTCTAAAGCCGTGCGCCCTGACGTCTCCACTATCACTGTGCAATGCCCAGTAACTGTTGCCCCTTTTTGCCTCTGCAAGCGGAGGAAGTCACCTATAAAATAGTGCCTCTGCTTATGTTATCGGTGATGTAGTACAATTTTATCTTCAACAGCACCACCTAAGACAGTAAATGAAGGCTGGATATGTGCTGTCCATATATCTTAACTTGTGCTGTTGAAGATGGATCGTTACCAACTTGCCCAATTTGCGCTCCTAGATCTTGAAACTTGTAGCTCTCAGGCTCGTCAGGATGATGCGCGAGTCGGGAGCCCTTGTCTTGGTGTATAAGTCTTCGGAAAGGGGGTGGGCGTGATGAGTGGAGGGTGTTTTGGACTCACGCATACGTGGCGAACGTTTTATCGCAGCTGGTGGTGGGCAACTACGGTCTGTCCGAGTCCCTGCAGCGTTCTCAGATCGCGTACTGGGCCGTGGCGCCCTCCCCAACGATCCTGTCGGTGGACTTGCGCAGTGTGGGCTTACGCGGCACGCACCCTGCTGCTCAGCCCGTACGTGATCGCCGTCATCCAGGACCCACTGCGCGCCAAGGCAAGCCGACTTCCACAGGTGACAACCACAATAAGCAAACGATAGTTATAGAGAAATCATAAAGTGCGTGACGTTTTGTGAAACGTAAAAATATTCGGTGGAACCAATCTAGCGATGACTGTCGACGGTAACGAGTTAAATTTAATTAATATAGTGAGACAACGCATTGTCACCATCGAAACGAGTAATAAATTATGGGGTTTTACGTGCCAAAACCACGATTTGATTATGAGGCACGCCGTAGTGGGGGACGCCGGAAGTTTAGACCACCTGGGGGTTCTTTAACGTGCACCTAAAGCTAAGTACACGGGTGTTTTCGCATTTCGCCCCCGTCGAAACGCGGCCGCCGTGGCCGGGATTCGATCCCGCGACCTCGTGCTCAGCAGTCCAACACCATAGCCACTGAGCAACCACGGCGGGTTCGAAACGAGTAATGTATGAGGTATGTACTGAAGCGCGACTGCTGTTCAGCGCTTCCTTAAGGCGTTGTGTGCCGGTGCGCGCGAACGCTTAAAAACACGCCATGCGGCAGCGGGCCTCGCGCTTTCTAAACGTGCTGCGCCATCTGCAGGCGCTGCCGAGAAGTCCGCGCGTGGCCTCCAAGACGAGAAGTGTGGCACGCCTGTGCGTGCGAACGTCGAGAATTGTTCTCTCGCTTGCCGCACACCCAGTGGCACATACTTAGTTGGCGAGAGGTTCATTGAAGAACGGCGCGTACTGCAGCGCATTCATGGCGCAGCTCGCGAAAGCGTTGGCGTTTAAGACGTTCATTGAAAAGCAACACATACCTATACTCGCGGACAACTTTCTGTGGCAATGAAGGGAAAGCCACGGGCGCGTGGCTGCTGCACATGTGTTACCACGCCAAGTAGTCCGACAGCGTTTGACAGTGCTTTTGGTTGCTCGGAACCAAGGAGGATTAAAAAAAAAACATTTTTTTAATCCTCCTTGCTCGGAACAGACGCTGAATCGACGCAGCTTCCACGTGCGACGGTTTCGCGCCTGTCGAGACGCAGAGGGGAAAACCGCAAAATAAGCAATCTTTTACACTCAGTGGTGTGTTCTGTATTATTTAACTGTTTCTAATAAGGTGTCTATGTTTTCTCTTCTCCAGCCTATACTAACGTGGATTTAAACACGGGACTCTTTTCAGAAGCGCTCTCACTTGTGAGCGCTTTGTCTCCGTAGCTTTCCCTTCATTGCCACAGAAAGTTGTCCGCCAGTATAGTACATTTGTGGCGCAGCCTGCTAATGCTTCGGGTTGCTATGCTCGAGGAACCCGTGCGACGTAGTTTCGATTCCGCCCAGCACCCGAGATATGTAAAATATCTTTTATGTCATTGTAGAGCGGCACACACCTAGTGGCACATAACCAGTGCTTCAAATCGGCGTCAAAGAGCTTTATTAGAGAGCGGCACGTACCCAGTCCCGCATCTACAGTTACCCATGTCGGCGGGAAAGATAATCTTTGAAGAGCGGCGCATACTATACACATTGCCAAATGCTCAGTGACTCAAGTTAGTCCGACGGTTGGTTTCGAACCGTCGGTTCTCAACATTCCAAGGCTCGGTTTTCAACATTCCCCTCAATGTTGCCTAGAACCAAAGTACGGCGAAACACCATCAGAATTATAGGATGCTTAAGCTTCGCCTTTAAGAGTGGAACGCGATAACATTCAAAGATCATTGCTGGCTGCTTATCAGGCTTTTTTCTCGTATATTCCCATTACAATTCGACGCTATCACGTCTGTAGGTTGTCGTTAAGTTGTACGTTACGATTTTTCTGACGGATTTTACTTTGAGAAATTCAATTTTTCTTCACTAACGCCTTGCGCCACGTGAAGGCACCGCCCGGTCGGGGTGGTTCGGGATGATGTGGTTCGGCATGATTATTTCCGCCAGACGCCGACACCGGATTTTCTGCGACACGGGGTCGCGTTAAAAACTCACGTCGTCAGAGCCGATGAGCGCTGGGTTCCTTGAAGCACCACCAGATCGCGCTCGCTCAACACACACACACACACACACACACACACACACACACACACCACACACACACACACACACACACACACACACACACACACACACACCACACACACACACACACACACATATATATATATATATATATATATATATATATATAGAGAGAGAGAGAGAGAGAGAGAGACCAGTAAAGGGCGGAATTAGACCACAAGGAGGTTAGGAAAAGACGCACAAAGGATTAGAAAAGGTGAAATTTGTGACATAAACATGCAGGATTGTTGCAAGCAGGAGAAACGGCTGGAAATACAAACGCAGCTAAATGACGAAGCGATTAGCGCGTACGCCTTGATCGAGACGCATTTACGCGATTTGGCGCAGCCGCCTGTTATTGACAATTTTGTATGGGAAAGGTGCAACAGAATGACCGGGTCAAGGAAAGGTGGAGGCGTAGGCATACTAATTAGGCGAGGTCTGAAGTGGCAAAGGGTAAAAGAACACGTAAGGAGAATTTATGGATTAGCGGCACATGGCAAGGCAAAAAGACGTGGCTAGGAGTAGCTTACCTATGGACAGGTAGTGATAGCAAAGAAAAAATAATAATGAATTGGTTGATTGCATTAGAAGCGATATTAATGAGTTCAAGAAATCGTGACGGGTGATATCAGTGGGGGATATGAACACGCACATGGGCGTTTTAGACGGATGTACTAATCACGACGGTTCTAGTGCTGGATCTGTGTGATGAACAGAACCTTATAGTAGTTAACAGGGAGAATAAGTGTCATGAGCAGGTAACGTGGTAATGCGGAAACAGCAGTCATGTATCGACTACGCCTTTATCTCAGAAATGGTCTAGGAATAGCTAGACCAAATGATATTTTTTTCTATTTTCATCATTCATCATCAGTACAGGAGGAAGTCCCGGAGTTACAAGAACTGTCAGGGGGACCTCCTATTAGTAATTTAACAATGCAGTAAATAATACATTATGGCAACATAGCAGCAACAGACATCAGAATACACGAAGTTAGTGAAGCATATAATCATATACAAGAAAGCTATTGACAATAATTGAATTTCAAAATACAAGCAAATGAAATACATTCAGCGTATGAATAAATAACTACGTAGTAATTGACACGGTTATGAGTAAAATGGGAAAATAATAGAGGAAAATGAGGAAAGCGGAAATAATAGGAAATAATGGAAATGGAAATAACGGAAATAATAGGAAATGGGAAATTATATAGGAAAATCGGAAAGTAATAGAGTAAAATGGGGAAAAATAGCCTGGGTAGCGATCATAGACGTTTAACATTAAAGTTTAAATTGGGAGAGATACTAACGAAAAACACGAACCAATAGCATCAGAATTTCTAAACATGAATGAAGACCAAATAGCAGAGATCGCAAAAGAACTTAGAGGAAATTGAGACTTTTTCTACAGCACACTGCGAATATAAGGCACTGCTAGACGTTATTATTATTATTATTATTATTATTATTATTATTATTATTATTATTATTATTATTATTATTATTATTATTATTATTATTATTATTATTATTATTATTTGGTTTGTGCAAATATAACACAAGGATACGAAGAAAATAGGGAGGGAGCAAGCTGACAACTGCCACCGAGAGGGGCACAACGCCTGCCTGCTCTTTCTGGAGGAGGGAATCTGGTAGACGTTATGCAGTACGAAATAAGACAGACAAGGCAAAAAGAAATGTTGCATTGGAAAGAGAAAACCACGTAAGTGGTGGAACAAGGAAATAAAGCAAGCCATAGAAGAGCGTAAGCAGGCGTCTAGGGATCATCGAGAAGCCAAAAAAGTCGGGATTACACGAAGAAGAGGTACTCCTTAGATGAAACAAATACAGAGCAAAGAAAAGGGTGGCGAGTGAGCTCGTGCAATATAAAATTAAATGCGCAAGTCAACGTTGGGTGCATAACATTCGCAAAAGAGACAAAGGCGCCCCAAAAAGATTCTGGAACCATATAAAAGCACTCGGAGCTCCAACTTACAACTCGTAAACGGCTATAAGGGATGAAGACAGTAAGATTTGCGAAGGAGACGATGTGCTGCAGTACATAACAAACGTCATTAGGGATAACTTCGGCACGAAAGAAAGGGTAGTTCAGACAACAGGGAAGCCTGAGAGATCAAAATTTAGCTTAGAAAGCTTTTATTAGAAAAAGGCCGCAGAAAATGTCCCTAATAACACGGCAGCAGGACCCGATGAAATCCTGCAGTTAATCAAAAACCTCGGTCCAAAGAGCAAGGCACTGCTGACTAATGCCATAGAGCAAGTGATTAGAACAAAGAAAATTTCAATTGAATGGCGCGAAAGCAAGATGAACCTCATCTACAAAGGTAAATGGGATGGGGATATGACGAGCTCGTACAGGCCAGTTACAGTAACGTTGGTGATATACATATAGGATGGCAATGCAAGCCATAAAATTAGAACTGTCGAAGTGGGTGGAGAAAAATGATGTACTGGGGGACTACAGAATGAGTTCCGGCCAGGCAGACGCTTAGAGGATAATATGTTTGTACGAACTCAGTGCATAGAGGTTTCAGTAGCTTAGAATAGACCTTTATCGATAGTATTTCTAGATATTAAAGGAGCCGATGACAACGCTAGACAGGGAATTGTTGTGGGATATTCTGAAGCACGAAGGCATATATGACTGATTTCTTAGAGTTGCTGAGGGAGATTATATAGAGAAAACCGAGTACAAGTTGTATGGGAAGGTCGAAGAGGTAATGAAGGGGTGGGAATTCACCAATGACAGAAGCAAGGATGTCCTCTCTCTCCATTGTTCACGCTTTATGTTAAGGGCATAGAAAGACGACTGGAAAACAGCGAATTTAGGCTGTGATTTATCGTACACGCGTAATGGACAAATGGTACAACTGAAGGTCCCTGGACTGATGTATCCAGACGACATAGGGCTACTAATGACAATCCAAGAGATTTACAGACACTTGCGAATATCTGTGGCAACGCAGCGACAAATCTAGGCCTCAAGTTTACAACAGAGAAATCAGGAATTATGATCTTTAATGAAGAGACGAGCAATTACGTGGTGTCAATTCAACAGCACTACTACTAGAACTAACCCTGGGAGTGTTAGCCAGCGCCACCACTCATAGTTTGGCGGCGGATGTGGAACATGCTTTCTGCCACAGGCGTCACGAGTACGTGATCCTTTTTGGGTGAAGGCAACTGGACAATCAACCCATGCATGCCACCTGAAGGCATCAATTTTGCTGGATTCGAGACCCTAGTTAAGATACTGTAAATACCCCAGAAAGTGGATGGGAAAACGGTGCCGCGGTAGCACAATTGATAAGAGCATCGCACGCGTAATGTGAAGACGTGGGATCGTTCCCCACCTGCGGCAAGTCGTTTTTATTGCGATAGCAATTATATGGACACTTCAAAGCAGATTTCTGCCGTCGGCGTCGCCGTCGCCGTCCCCGTGAGGTTCCGTATGACGTCAAAGGCGTTGAAATTGTCGCCGCGCGCCGAACGATGTTATGTGCGAGTGAAAGCGCGCGTCCCGGGGAGCGAACGCACGGCGGAGAACAAACGCGCGTTCTGCGCCGTGCTCCCTTAAGGGCTGCAGAATTAAGCGTCTCTTTCCTCCTTTACAATAACCATATATGTAGAGCAAACGCGACTTCTTCAGACACGCGAAAGGCCGGGGGGGGAAGGGAGGCGACGTTTAGCTGCGGCACAAACTGCCTATTTATATAAAAAATTCACAGCATATCCACGGGGTGAATGATGAGTGGGCGAAGCTCCGGAGGGAATCATCGGATCTCCCGCTTAAGGGGACGCTAGCACAAACGCGTTAGAAACGTGCAGTACTCTCTTGTAAGGGGGAGCGGCCACATCGTCTTACGCAGCCATTTACACATGCCGGAACGTGCACCGCGTTTGCCGACGCCATCACATGACTGCCGAGCGAGTATACCCCCCGTATTCATAAACGCTCCTCGACTTGAACTTGCCTTGCCACCGCTTTGGGCAGCGCATTCGAAACGCGTTGAAGGTAAGGCGGAGAGGCCACAGCGTCTTACACCAGCTTCTTACACGGACCGTAACGCGCTAGCACAAACGCGTTAGAAACGCGCTAGAAACGCGGCCTTTCGTTAATGTTGGGTATTTATTGCCATCGTGGTGCGTGTGTCCATGTCCGCTTCGTGGCGTAGTGGGCTAACGCCGCGCGCTCGGAAGCGAGGGGTCCCTGGTTCGATTCGAACACAACTTCGGAATTTTTTTTCTCATTTTTCTCAGACTGGTTACACACTACTACTACGACGACGACGACGGGGACGAACGGGTGCCGCTATAAGGAGCTTCGCCCCTAAAACGTTGTGAGGCGAGAAGGTGGTAAAGACGAGTGTCAGCAGGCTGCAGCTGATCTCGTCGAAAACCTCCGAGCCGCTCCCAGAGTTTCCGGCAACAGTCACCAACGCCGCGCGCGTTTTGTGCGAACGCGGGCAAAACGCCGACGGCGTCGACAACAGTTCTGTGTGTTGCCGGTGGTGCTACATGTCCAAGTTTGCACAGCTGATAAAACTACTATTCTTACTCCGTATAGCTCTCTACAAATTTGCTATCGCAATTGATGCTTTACCTTTCGGGTGAAACTGCGACTTTTTTCATCCGCTTTTATTTCCATTAATTTATAATTTCTGTAATTCAATTAGTAAGTACAAATAATTCCCGCTATGTTGTTCTTGGTGTCTTTGTTGGCTTCTTATTATATAATTAATAAAATCAGGCCCCTCGGTTACGTTTCTTCTCACTATACGTGCGTGTGCGTGTGCGCGTGTGTGCGTGTGTGCGTGTGCGTGTGCGTGTGCGTGTGCGTGTGTGTGTGTGTGTGTGTGTGTGTGGTGTGTGTGTGTGTGTGTGTGTGTGTGTGTGTGTGTGTGTGTGTGTGTGTGTGTGTGTGTGTGTGTGTACACTTACAGAGGACGCGGAGGCGAGACCCCTATTTCGTTCCCCTTCTGTTTCCCCACTACCAACTAGCTAGGGTTCCGATGGGAACTTGTTGTTATGCGGTCTCTGAATACGAGTGTAACGCTAACTTCAAACATTATCGTTGGAAGTTCATGCGTTATTCTCGCGTGTTTTTCTCTTGTTTTCGCTACGCTAATAATTCTAAATATTATTTAATTAACCACCTGGGCGCAGAATCTCGGTGGTTTGCTGGCTTTATAGTATTTTGACCTTGAGCACAAGGTAGCCGGTGTGATTCCCCTCCTCGGCTGTCTCCCTTTCAAGTGGTCGGAATGCAGAACGCTCGCTTATGACGAAGGCAGCCAGCCTAACAAATAGACTAAAGAAAAAGAAAGAAATGCAGCAGATCCAACGTGCCCTGTTAGAATCTATGAACAGCGAAGCTTACGAGGCAGTGTTCACGCTCACCTTCTCATCTGGTTTAGGGATAGCCCGAGTGAGGAGCTCATCAATGCAATGCACCTTTGAACGCACACAGCATTATAGGGGTTGAAATAGGCAAGCTGGCTTTCTGCGCCATTTCTTTGGGGTACCCGTGACCTCCCCTTGTAGGCGCATATGCGACGGCCCACGCGGTTGCCAGGTGGTGCAGCGCATGCGCAACGTGAGGTCATCTCCTCCGGTGCCATCACTCCCGTCTCATCGCGGCTCTCTGCGTTGCGGCCCCCTGGCCCTCTCCACCAGCGACCAACGACCCGCAGGCGAAGGCCGGCTTCCCCCCTCTACCTTTCACTACTGCGGGAGAAGTAGTGCGAGCCATCGCGCCTAGATGGCGTCTCCGTCCCCCAGACGAGTGTGAGCTATTCGGCGAGAACGCACGAACAGCAGCAGGCGGCAGCCACGGTCAGCGACAGGCGCAGGGGGGTCCGAAAAAAAAAAAAAAAAAAAAGCTCCGCTTTAAAAGAGGGGAAAGGAAATGTCTGCATGCATCCCTGTGTGGGAGGTTTCGAAGCAATAACCAAGAAACGTTGTATTGTGAGATTTACGAGGAAAGGTAGACGGGTAAAAGAGGGCGAGACTGGCTAAGAATACTTAAATGGCATTCAGACGCAAACAATGGTATAAGATAAATCCTTTAGGTAGACAATGTAGAAAATTCGTCTCTGCAGTAGACAAAGTGCGGGTCACGTAAGTGTGATTAAACCGCGCATCGAGGCACAGTTACTAGCTTTAACATCTGTTAAGGTAAAGTTTTCATTATTTAGCATTCTTGGCATAAAGATAATTTGTGTCTTTTTATTTTCTTGTAACAAACCAAATTTGGCCAGGAACTAAATTCAAGGAGGTCCCTTGACAGCTATGGAGTGTGTGGCAGTTCTTGTCTGCGGCGAAAAATGTTAACATTACATAAGTGCGAAAGACGAAGACCCATTGGATGAAACGACAGAGTGAAACGTCTGTCCTTTTGTTTAGTTAGGGCGCGACTAGCTAAGAATACATAAATGGCATTCATACAGAAAACAATGATATAACATAAATCCTTTAGGTAGACAATGGCGAAAATTCTTCTCTAGGGTAGACAAAGTGCGGGTCACGCAAGTGTGATTAAACCGCGCATAAAGGCATAGTTGCTAGCTTTAAGGTCTGTTAAGGTAAAGTTTTCATTATTTTGCATTCTTGGCATAAAAATAAATTGTGTCTTTTTATTCACCTTGTAATGCACCAGATTTGGCCCAGATTTGGCACCAGACGAAGACCTACGGGATGAAACGACAGAGTCAAGCATTTGTCCTCTTGTTTAGTTCCGTCATATATTCGAATCCAAGTTCATCGACAAGCGAAAAACAATGAACGATCGCATTCACCACTTGGGCCTGCCGCTTAAGGATGCTCGTGAGATCCTTTTCTCGCAAGGTCATGCGAGGCAATATTAACAGGCGTGTCGCAGTTCAGCGCATCGTTCTGAACTTTCTCAGATTGATGAGACTCCTTATTGGCATCATGTAACTTTCAGCGAATGATATCCCATTTGCGTCGTGTTACATCCACCACATCAACATAATTGCGCAAAAGAGGCAATAAAATGTGCTTTCAATCGATCTTTATTTATTCGTTCCTCTTATTGGGTTTGCATACAACAGGTTCAACAGGTTCAACAGGTTTTTTTTTATATTTCAAATAAATACTTTTCTATCTCATCGTGTTGTCAACTTTCGCGCTACTGTCCTATCAGCGACGAACGCCTACTAAGTAGCCTAACTCTCAGGGCTCCGAAACTAAAAATATTTGGAAACCTCCTTAGTGCACTAAAAAAATAATCACGCAACCATTGAAACTACTGGGCGTGATGCGCCTGCGTATCTAAGCTATTATTATTATTATTATTATTATTATTATTATTATTATTATTATTATTATTATTATTATTATTATTATTATTATTATTATTATTATTATTATTATCATCATCATCATCATCGTCGTCGTCGTCGTCGTCGTCGTCGTCGATCTGTATGCAAGGAGATACTGGTGACTTAGAATCCTACCTAAGCTTACCTTTTTTTGATCGCTTCGTTTATCTTTGTTTGTTTTGTTCCGGGAACTTCTGAACACCTTCACGTGGGTAGCGTCAAAGACAACTCTGAACCTGAAAAACCATCAGTGCAGAAGAAAGAAAAATATGTAGGCCTGCATTCTGACACTCGATTTTATCCCACGAGGTGCTACTTGTCTTAAAATTTTTGGATTGTAAACTAATGATTGTGATGATAAACGATGACTGAATCCATGCTCAAACCACAACTTCGATCAACGGCCTTCTTCGATACAAGCGTCAGGAACAGGGTGTCCAAAAGCTTGATGTGAGAGGACGCTTCGCATTTGCTTATTTCATCATCACCATAAGAACTTTATTCTTTCCGGCAAATTGCTGGGTGGGCGCCCGCCTAGGAGCCAGCGGAGAGACCATGTCTCCCGACGGCTTCCTCGGCCTGCTGGAGTGCCCAGAGTTGGTGATCCAGGCCAGAGCGGAACAGTGCGGTCCGCCAGCGCGCCCGGAGGTCTTCATTGGAGGCCACATCCCCAGTGTTGTTTATTAGTGCTTGACAATCCCATAAGACATGTTCTAGTGTAGCTCTGTGTCCGTAGTGTTCGCAGGTGTCTGTTGTGTATATGTCAGGGTATATATACAGGGTGTTTCATTTTAGCTGCACCAAATTTTTAAAAATTGCCTGTGGCAGATAGCACAATTGTAATCCTTGATCTAAGCTACTCGATGAGGCGGCCATTACTTCCACGAGAAATCAAAATGGCTAATAGAATAATTAACATAATTACGCTAATTAATTTCTAAATAATTATTTTACGGCACATCTTTCAATCCACGAATTATAGCTGCTGAGTTCGCAAGGCGTATCCACTTGGAACGAATTCTCAGGACTGAACCAGTTTCGAGATATTAATTTTCAAAGTGTCCGACGAAATGCATGGGCGTTCCAGTTAACTTTTTGAGGAAAATGCTATTTTATGCAATGAAGCACAAAAGTAATTGGAGCACCAATACATTTCGTCGGACACTGAAAATTATTATCTCGAAACTGGTTCAGTCCTGAGAATGCGTTCCAAGGGGATACGCCTTGCGAACTCAGCGGCTATAATTCGTGGATTGAAAGATGTGCCATAAAATAAATAATTAAAAGTTAATTAGCGTAATTATGTTAATTATTTTATTAGGCGTTTTGATTTCTCGTGGAAGTAATGGCCGCCTCATCGAGTAGCTTAGATCAAGGATTACAATTGTGCTATCTGCCACAGGCAATTTTTAAAAATTTGGTGCAGCTAAAATGAAACACCCTGTATATATACCCTGACATATACACAACAGATACCTGCGAACACTACGGACAAAGAGCTACACTAAAACATGTCTTATGGGATTGTCAAGCACTAATAAACAACGCTGGGGATGTGGCCTCCAATGAAGACCTCTGGGCGCGCTGGCGGACCGCACTGTTCCGCTCTGGCCTGGATCACCAACTCTGGGCACTCCAGAGTAGTTTAGATCAAGGATTATAATTGTGCTGTCTGCCACAGGCATTTTTTTTAATTTGGTGCAGCTAAAATGAAACACCCTGTATAGTGCATGAGCACTGGGGTCGTGTAGGAGCGCGTTTGTAATCGTCTTATCTTTTGGTAGACAGCACAGGCCACTCTAGCCACTAAAGTCATCAGAAGAAGTTGACAGAAGCAGCAAAATGTCTGTCTGTTACCGACGCTGTAAGCGCGCAGAGGTTAGGAGGAGATGAATAAGAAAAACGGATAATCAGATCCAAGCCACTGCGCTCAAGCTGCATCCTTTCGCAACGCAAACGGAGAACGGAGGGGGAGCAGTGGAAATGAAGGAAATGAGACACGTACAGCCTTTGCGAAGTATTTCGATGTTGCTGAGCGAGCCGGAAAGGGTGTCTCCTATGGCTCTGCTCCAAGATTGCGTACGTTCCATGAAGTCCAAGGGCAATCAGGAGAACTGCCCCTCTTGATGTTCACAGTTTATGGGCACATGAAGATATACAGGGATCTCACCACGCTTCCCAGTGACAACTCTACCCATGTTCCTCGTAGCTTAATATACATCGCAAATACCCGACACTCAAGCAGGTGCAGCATATCCCCGTGGCATCCCTAAAACGGGAATGTACTTGCAGCCAAGTGTCCAGGCTTGCGACGTACAGAAAGCATAAACCCTTCACCTCAATCTGGTTCGCGCATCTATACGAAATATCCATACCGCACGCCATTGTACACTGCGAAGCGAGGTACGGAGAGAGGTTCGACGAAGGGCATTTCCTTGTGTAAAGCAAACTCCAGCAGCACGCACTAACTCTTCATTTCCTTTGCGATGTTTCGTTATAGTCCAGCTGTGTTCCTTTTACACTCGCAGAAAAATGACCTTGACGTGTGGGTCCGTTGGGTAATGCCCCGGCTTCCCAGCGGCGACAGCTCCATGGTGCTTATGATACACAACCCGAGCATTCGTGGAGGGCCAGCTGCCTTCGAGATTACCATCCGAGACTTAGGCTTGCACAACCCTCGCGGGTACGTGCTGCAGGACGTGCTCAACAACAACGCTCTCATCGGTCTGTTTTACCCGGGGCAGACGCTCAGCGTCGCTGTTCCACCCCTGGACGTCATCCTCTTCAAGGCGACTATCACCGACCGGTGATAGCAGGAGATACAGCACCTCCCTGAGTGGGCGTTACGACGGGCACATACATGGGTTCATCGTTAAGCAAATAAATTGTCACCAATTACTGCTTTTCACTCTTTTCTAATGTTGTAGCGGGTGACAGAGTGACGGAGACGGCCCAAGAGCGAACGCACGACAACCTTTATTTCAGGGAACGAACAATATATATATATAGGCTACTTGCCTATGACGTAACACAAAAGAACCAATCATGTTTGACACGTGTTAGCCGAGCACTTCATATCATCTAATCCTTCGAGTACACGTTTCGTTCAAGACGACACTGACTTAAGATGGACAGCGAGAGTGCCAGATGGCGTAAACGCTTCCATCGACAAGAAACAAGATACAATATATGCCACACGACTGTAAGCGGCTGGTAGAGTATTGCAGATATTGGTGCACTTGCTACAATAGTCGTGACGCAGCAACATTCTAGCAAATACGAGAGGAGTGGGGCAGTGGCACACGGAAATGTTCTGGTACAGCTCCGCCAAAGGGTTTTTGCAAATGTTGCTCGCTCCGCAACTACTGTCACTTGAATGAGAGAGTGAAAGCATGTGAGAAAAGCAGGAATCAATATAAGTAGAAGTTCAGGGTGTGCCTTGGTAGAAATATAAGATCATTGCAGGTTCTTAGGCGGGAAACAAAAGCCGTGCTGGAGATGTTAATCAGGAATTTCTAACAAGCGCCTTTTTTTTTTCGATAAAGAAATAAGATGTTAATCAGGAATTTCTAACAAGCGCCTTTTTTTTCGATAAAGAAATAAAGTCAAGGAACGTATCGGTTCCATCTGATAATTTTTTCAATGATAATTATACTTGCATATGGAGTGATCATTTTTAAGTTCTACGGAATTTGGGAAAATCGCCTGTGGCAGATAGCATAATTCTTGTCCTTCAGCTGGATTATTTGAAGAGGCGGATATTGATACACTAGAAGTCGAAACACATATTTAACGAAAATTGACTAATTAACTTATCAATTATTTTACGACACATATTACAATTTACTAATTGTAGCCGGCGAGCTTGCCAGACGTATCCACTTGAAATGAATTCCCAGGAGGACACTAGTTTGAGATAATATTTCCGTAAGCGTGGGACGAAATACATGGGCGTTCCAGTTAGTTTTGTGCTTCAATGCATGAAAGAGCGCTTTGGTGTGAAAGCATCAAATGGCTCGTTGAGCGAAAAGCCGGCGTCTGTAGCAGTGAAACGGCACCTAAATTCCTATTGGCTGCGACGCCACGTCACGGGTTGCGTGAAACGGTGTTGCGGGAGGGGAGAGGGCATCGCCGCAACGCCACGTCACCAGCGCGCCTCGACGGAGCAGATACGGCAACGCAACGCCCAGGGCGTGAGTGGTTGTCGTCGACGAGGCAGTCGCGTGACGCGTGCGTGCCGCCGTCTCGCTCTCGGAAGCCTCACCCCCACTGGGCTTAGCTGCTGCGCGCGCCTGCCGGCATTGCTGGCCGCTGCTGCTTCCTCGGTCTCTCGTCGCCCAGGAGGTCGGTGGCATGCGGCATTGGCACCGCAGGCTGCTGGTGCTTGCCGGCTCGGGCAGCACGCACCGCTATGGTACATACCCGCAGCGAAAAAGTCGAAGGACCGCTCAGCGGCATTCAATTGGACACTCATGCTTTCGCATTCACAACTCATAAGAAGTGCTTAGGTGTCCTCGGACTTTTTAAAAGAGGAAGTGAAACAACAGTGCCTTGTTACGGCGAGTTTGAGGGCGCCTATTTCCAAACTGGTCTCATCCTGCAAATTCATATGTGAGCTCGGCAGATACTTGACTGTGATTTGGTCTTGCCTGAAAGCTGTATTTCTAGGCAAGCTGAATGTTTATGAACATAGAGAGATATGGCTTGCAAACAGAGCAGGTGACTGCGTAGACACTTCTTTTTCGCTATACTATAACCTTTGCTAGACGAGCTGGGAAAGACACACACACCACACACCACACACACACACACACACACACACACACACACACACACACACACACACACCACACACACACACAACACACACACACACACACACACACACACACACGCACCGCACACGCACACGCACACACACACCACAGCACACGCCCACACACCCACACACACACACACACACACACACACACGCACACGCACGCACGCAAACACACACACACCACACACACACACGCACGCAAACACACACACACACACACCACACACACACACACACACACACACACACACACACACACACACACACACACACACACACACACACTCGCACAGACGCAAGCAAGCGCGTACACCCGCAAGGTAAAGACGTGTCTGTTACGATGAGATGCGGTCTGCGTCTTTCCAGCTGTACAACAAAACGTCAAGGCCTTCATTTTCTTATTGCCATCCGGAGCGCACGGCAGCGGCTATCGTACCGTCCTAGAATTCTCGGCTCGTGTTCGCTACATGCAGCCTGCATTGCAGGTTAATTAAGGAGTTGCCAGGAAACACCGATAATTGCGGCCCACGAGATCGTGGAGGCCAGAAAGAACAAAACAGAAAAAGGGTAAGTGCCTCCGATTTAAGAGGGGCAAGGGCGCCAAGGGAACGCGGGGCGATCGTTTGGCGGTCGCGTGTGGCCGTAAGTGTGCGCGCAACCCAAGAAGATGCAATCAGCGATAGAACCCGCAAGCAACAGCCACGGGGAGACCCTGTCAGCGCTCTCGGAGTCGCAAGATCAGCAGCCTGCGCGGTGCGGCCGTAGACAGCTCGCAGCGGTGCCAGCAGGCCACGCGCAAGGCCCCGAGAGCAAGAGAGGTAAGGAGAGAAAGTTTTGGATGCATGCTTTGAAGGGGATTACTGGGCGAGGAATTCTCGTTGTTTGTTTGTAACTACTGAGCGAGTGACCGAAATTTCGACGGTTCGCACGTGACTATGAAAAAATTATATAAAAAGAAGGCACAAGAAACGATACCACCTCTTAGAAGTTTCGGTTAGGCACTATTCTGCATAACTGGAATGCCATAACTGTATCAGTTTGTAATCAAAAGTGTTAGAACAAGAGGTGTTTCGACAATATTTCACAAGGGAAACTGGTCTTCGTCAGGGACCTGACTTACGCTGAGGAAGACAAGCCCTGTAGCTTGTGCAAACGTTGTCCCCCGAGCCTTTACATTGTTTGACCAGTATTGATGAAATCATGTTTCGATCTTCCTGCGCAGTTTTACTTTGTTTATTTCATTATGTGTCTTTTGCCTCGTGTGCGTAAATGCGTGCTTCAAAACTTGTTTAAGAGCGTACAAACATGGAACTGCTTTATCTCGCTTTTCTTTTTCAATAGTTGCCGAAATCACTATATGAAGCCTTAATTTCTCGAATGTCCACGTAATAATTAATCATATTGCGTTTTGCAGCAACCATTTCAATACACACGCTAATTGAGTAATGGCTTCGTAGTTTCCCTGTGTTAAGCAGGATTGCTCTTTACATCAAGGAAACCAGAGATGGTGGTCACATGGTATCGTACGAGGAACCGTCCGATACGGCTTGCGACGCGTCCAAGAGATGGCTTCTCTGACTGTTGAAACCTGACAGAATATGCTGCAGCGTTATCGGATGCAACTTTTGGTATGAGTAGTCGTTTGCCAAATCGCACCGTGCGTATCCTGTTTAAGAGTACTGCACTGGACGAGAGAGAGAGAGAGAGAGAAATAACTTTATTTAGGAAAAATAGGGTTAAGGGGGCCGGAGGGTGGGTCCTTAGTCCAGGACTCCAGTGGCCACCGCCACACGCCGTGCCTGGTCGAGGAGGCTCAATTGAGTCTCCAGGTCAGTCCGGGCGAGGATGGCTGCCCAAGGCTCCCTAAAGGAATTTTGTGCTAAACGGGGTGAATTTGAATTTTGGGGTCGTGATTGGCACTCCCATGTCACATGGGGCAAGGATGGCCTCCCCCCACACCAGGGGCATTGACTGGCATATCTGGTTGGCCAGATGGCATGCCATCGCCCCAGATGTGGGTAGGTGTTTGTCTGGATTTTTCTGTATAGCCGAACCTCCTCCACTGTTAATTGCGGGTTTGGCGCGGCGAGTTCTTGGCGAGAACGACGTTGATGTTCTAAGACATCGCATGCTAGTATTTGATTGTTATTTCCGATTGGGGTGTCATTCCTTGCTCGGATTGAAGTCTCGCGAGCAAGAGCGTCTGCCCCTGTGTTACCAGTGACACCAACATGCCCCGGACACCATACAATGTGATGTTCTTGTCTTAGTCGATCGCCCAAGATGTTAAGGGCGATCCTAGGGATTCTTCCGTGGAGGAAGAGTCGGCAGGCCGCCTGAGAGTCCGTAAGGACGTAGGCGGGCCTGTCTTCTCCGTCCCGTGTCTTTATTGCCAGGGCCACTGCAGCCGCTTCCGCTGTGCTGGTGCAGGCTGTGCGGACTGAAGCTGTTGTTATGGTTCTTGGAATACCGGAGGGTCCCGAAGCAGCCACGATAACGTGTCCCTTTATGTTCTGTGCTGCGTCTGTGTATATTGTGTCGGGGTTATTGCCGAATCGTTTTTCTAATTGTTTGGCTCGGGCATTACGCCTGCCTGAATGATATTTTGGGTTCATTTTTTGGGGGATGGGGGAGATCTTTAGTTTTTCTCGCATCTCCCTCGATATGTCCACTAGTTCGCTGCTGCAGTATTGTGGGTTGATCGGGTATCCCAGCTCTTCTAGGACCCTCCTGCCCGCCTGTGACATATTAAGGCGTTCTCGTTGTGTGACCATTGTCATTGCTTTGAGTTCTTCAAATGTGTTGTACACACCAAGAGCCTCGAGTCTCTCCGTGGATGTCCCCAGTGGTAGACCCAGGGCGGCCTTATACGCCGTGCGTATTAGGATGTCTGCCTGATCTGTCTCTTTACGGTTAAGCTCGTGATACGGGAGGCTGTAGATAATTCTGCTTATTGCAAAAGCTTGAACTAGTCTTAATGCGTCTGATTCGCTTAGTCCTCTCCCGTTCCGCGTAATTCTTCCTATCATTCGTGTGATTTGTTTTACTGAATTCTTTAGAGTGTTTAGGGTATGGTCTGCTCTAGTATTGTGTTGTATCCACAGCCCTAAAATCCTCACTTTTCGGGATTCTTTAAGTGTCGAGTCTCCAAGCTTCAGTTCAGCCTTTTCAGTTTTGTTGTAATATTTTCCGTGCACCGTAATGCATTCTGATTTTTCAGGGGCACATTTCATTCCGTTCTCAGTGGCGAAATCGTGCACTATGTTTATGGCGTTTTGAAGAACTTGTTCTTTTGTTCCGATTGAGCCTTTTGTCGCCCAAAGAGTAATGTCATCCGCATAAAGGGCAAAATGCAGATTTGGACACTTTTCCAGCCTATGGGCTAGATTATTCATCCCCAAGTTGAACAGTAGGGGTGAGAGGATGGCACCTTGTGGTGTGCCCCTATTTGGCATATTGAAAGCGCCGGATCGGGTTTCTCCTATGCCGATAGTAGCAGTTCTATTCCCCAAGAAAGATTTGATATAATTATAAGTCTTTTCACCGCACCTAGTTTTCTCAAGTTCTTTCAATATTAATTCGTGCGCGATGGTATCGAATGCGCTTTTGAGGTCTAGGGCCGCTAGTAAATGTTCACTACCTGTTGGAATGTTGCTCAGTACCTCTTCCTTCAGTCTTAGGAATACATCTTGTGTCGATAAGTGTGGCCTGAAGCCATACATATAGTTTGACAAGAGGTTATTGTCTTCTATATAGTTTCTAAGTCTTGTTTGGATGACTCGCTCAAAAAGTTTTCCCAGGCAAGACGTGAGTGAGATCGGCCTGAGGTTTTGTATGTTACGAGCCTTGCCGGGTTTAGGTATCAAAATTATTTCTGCCTCTTTCCACTGCTCTGGAATTTTCCCGGTTGGCCATACCTCTATGTTAAAGTATTCAGTTAGTTTCTTAATTTGTTCATGATTTATGTTCCGTAACATTGCATTAGTTAACCGATCCTTTCCAGGCGCTGTATTTTTCTTAGCTGCCTGGGTTGCTGCGAAGAGCTCTGCTTCCGTTATGGGGGCGTCCAAAATTTCGTTCGGGGGCCCATCGTATGCTTTTTAGTATGACTGAATAATTGGTTCCCCTATGTATCTTTCTTTCAGTTTGGCTATGAGTTCGCCTTCTGTGCCCTGGAATTCTCCCACTATGGTTGCAAGGGCGCGTGACGATTCTGATTTTGTTGCTGCTGGGTCTAACATACTTCTAAGTATGTTCCAGGTTTTCTTTGTGGCGAGGTTTCCCCTTAGGGAATCACTGAGCTGCAGCCAATTTTCTGTTTCTAGTTTCTTTGCGTAATCATTTGCTTCTTGTGCAATTACCTCTATTCTTGCTCTGAGTTTTCTGTTAAGCCTTTGACGCTTCCAGCGTTTTGTGAGGCCTCTTCGGCAGTCCCATAAGTGTAATAAATGTGGGTCTACGGCGGGGTGTTCCACCGTCAGAGTGATGCTCTTGGAGTTAGTCGAGTGTGCTGTTCGCACTTCTTCCGACCACTGGTTGATATCTTCTATCTGCCCTTCTGCAAATCGATACTTTCTAAATTTTTCCCAATCGGTTATGTTGGCTGTTCCAAGCTGTCTACGGATTTTTGGTGACGAGGTTGATAGACTGACAATATAATGGTCACTGCCTAGTGTTTCATCTAGGTTCTTCCAAGACGCTGCCTCTATGTTTTTGGTAAACGTCAGATCGGGATAAGTGTCTAAACCCACACTGTTCCCCAGTCTAGTAGGCGCTAGCGGCAGCGTTTCTAGTTTTAGGTCGAACTTGTCCGCGACCTGCACCAGCCTGGTGCCCTTTGGCGAATCCCTTACGTATCCCCAGTGCGAGTGGGGTGCATTGAAGTCACCGGCAACAATTAATTTATCTTTGTGATTCATTTTACCAATTGTTAATTCAATGATGTTCTCAAAATCTGTGCCTTTTTCTTTGGGGGGGCTGTATATATTAACAATGAAAAATTTAGGTTTCCCCCTCTTTTTCGTGTGAATTTCAATAATTTGGTGATGAGTTGAGCCTTCAAGGGGCTCATGAATACTAGTTGCGATGTTCTTTCTCACCAACGTCGCTACTTTCGAATGCTTGGGGTCCTGATATGTATAGTAATCCCGTAGCTTTACCGGCTTATTTCCTACCTCTTGGAGACAGATTATATCTGGCCGGGTTAACGATGTATTAATGAATTGTTGTAGGGCTGCTGCCCTCTTTTGGTAGGTGCGGCAGTTCCAGTGCCAAATTTCGATGTTTTCCTCCAATACCCGTGATCTATTGGCCATGTGGGGTCGATAATTCATTATCGGAGGAGTCGGAGACTACTACATTTTTCGTTTTGCGTGGTTGTGGAGTCCCGGGGTTATCCCCGGCTCTTTTCCTTTTAATTTGCCGTAGATTGGTGATGGATTCGTCGACGTAAGTTTTAAGATTTTGAAATTCATTAAACATCTGTTGTTGGAAGTTTTGTACTCCCTGCAGCTGTTGAACTAATTGTTGCAACATTTGCTCTGTTGAATTTGTTTTAGGCTCTGCTGTGTTACTCTCCGCGCCACCCGTTGTGGAAGAGTTCGCGATTGCTGTTTTGTCTAATAGTTGTTTAAGAGACGCGATCTCCTTTTTGAGCTCCGACAAGCTCTCTTTGAGTGCGCGGTTTTCCGCTATCACTCTTTGCTATGCTATATTGGATGTTATGGGAGCCTGCGGTTTTGCCACCTCCGCCCAACTCACCCTGGTACCCTTGTCCTCCTCTCCCTGCCCGGGCGTGTGTCTCCCTGCGGCACCGGCCTTCTGCACTGGACGAGAGCGACACCACGACGGTGTCGCTGAACGCTGGGACATGCGCCGCTGAATTAATCAACCATTATTTCCTTATCATCATGCGCTTCTCCTCGTTCGACACGAGATTCGACACTGGAAGTGCCCCTCTCACGTTCTATTCCCTATCATAGAGAGAGAGAGAGAGAGACCGAAAAGTGAAGAAAACGCCGAGAGGTTACCCAAATGCGCGTTCGGCTTGCTACCCTACGCAGGGGAAGGTGAGTTAGTGGACGTTAGAACCCCTGAATTCAAGGTCATTCTCGGAGACAAAAGTACTTGGGCCGTAAGGTGAGGCCGAAAACAATGAAATTACGGCCTGGTGCGCCCACAGAGGTATAGAGTGGAGCATAAAATACTCTCTCTTGACATGCTCTCTGTAATCTTTTGTTGACATCAAATACAGATAATTCCATGATCAGCATACGTATCTCTTTTTCAACAAAGTGTTAACTTAGGATTTCGGTTTTATGCACAAGATTTGTGTCCAAATTTTCTTCTTTTCATCCTTCAGCTTTCGTCGTCAGGCTTACCACAGCAATAGCTCATCCAAGCCTATTGGCTTTGTTCGTTTCTCGGCCTTACCGATGAATTGCAATATTCTTCGTTATTATGTAGTCGGCTACTGGTGACAAGTGGTGTCTGGGATGATTCTGCTAAACCAATCAAGCGAGATGCGTGACATTGAAAAGAGTGATCAGACACTGCTAGAGCTTGTCTAAAGCCTACTTGAAAATAAAATCTAGGCGTTTGATGCTAAAAAGTCGAACGCAAATTGATTTCAAAAGAATTGACATTCTGTACAACTAAGTCAAAGTCTTGTTCAATATACCACAAATAACCGGTTCACATTCAGGATTATGCATGGTAAGAGAGCCTTACATCCGACCCAAATAATTTGTCTGCTCTCATGTCACGTATGTGGGTCCTTGTCATATATGCGTCTTTCTTTTTCTTTTGATTTGCTGATGCGAACTTTTTTTTCTTCTTTCCCTTTTCCTTGCAGTCCCATGTCCTTCTCCTCATTATATAAAAGCTGTAATCTCTTACGGTGCACCAGCTGACTTTTTTTCTTCGTAGTCGCGTAATGAACGCTGGTAGGAGCAACGAGCGACAAACAGATAATTGGGAACTGTTATTTGTTTGAAAATACGTGAACAAAGCGGAGGAACTGCTGAGAGAGAGCCTTTGTTTGTTTGTTTGTTTGTTTGTTTGTTTGTTTGTTTGTTTGTTTGGTTGTTTGTTTGTTTGTTTGTTTGTTTGTTTGTTTGTTTGTGTAAAAAAAATCTGCACCATTTGCTTTCTTGTGGAATCTTCAGTATGAGCTCTCGTCCTTCACCGGAAAGGAATGCCACACACGCTGTCAAGGTGGACTGTATGTAGGTCGGCAGGAAAGAGTGGCCGGAGGAGAGTTAAATTCTGAAGTTAATACGCACAGGCTCACTGTCGAGCAGGAAACATTACGGACAGCTCAGGAGCAGTTTACCAGCCAAATGCCATCACACACGTCGTTTCGGCATGTGTATACGCACAGGGTAAAAAAGAAAACGCGTCTATCATGAAAGTGGGTCAAATAATAACAATAATAAAAAAGACATCAAGCGTTAAAGAAAGAAGAAAAAACAGAAAATACATACAAAGGAAAGCAAAAAGACGTGAGTGCCAAAATTAAAGAAATATAACGGGCAGACCACGAGATTTGCAGTTTTTGCACTAGGTGTTTTTGTCCATATTATTTTTTGCGATTTCTCCAACACGCGATACTTTCACCGTCGTTCCTTATTCTCCTTCCTCGACAGTTGCGTAAGAAGCGTGCTCGTCAAGGTCTGATACTGCCGGCTTCCGTTAAAGCGCTCGGGCGGAGCCCGGTCCGCCCCAGTGTCGAGACGCAGCTTCTTACGTATTGCGCCCGACAGTCGCCGCTATACAGCTATAGGTACTACATGGGCTCGTCGCAACCGCCAATCTTTCCGACCCCCGCTACGGCACACTGACGGATGCCGGTCGCGCAAAATTGTTACGCTCACCCGCCGATCCTTCGCGTGCTTTAGCCACTCTCTTCGCCGCCTCTCTTTCTGTTTTCACTTTCTTCCTCTTCCTCCTCTGAGGCTCCGTCATCTTCAAGCGCATAAGACCCTCTGGTGGCGTAACAGTTACCGGTATTCGCGCTAAGAGGATTCCAAGTCTCTCCTTCCACAACATCGTGGTGTGTCTACGTGTAAACAGCCAGGACTTTCGCTCTCCCGCCTTTTCTCGTTCCACACTTTTCCTCTCTCCTCGAGAGACTTTCCATTTCTTCCTTACCCGCCGGCATGCGTCCAGCTTCTTGGCTGGCTAACTCCGCCGCCGTCGACCACGTCGAGCCCATCGCACGCTTTTCCGTTGCGCAGACAACCCCGCCCTCGTCGTGTCCACTCTGAGATCGCCCAGATGGGACGACGACCGGCAGCTGCTGCTGCCAGCGCAGCCGCGACGCGAACCCCGAGGTGGCCGAGTCCGACGCTACGGCTCGCGCTTCTCTTGCTTCTCGGAGCGCACTCGGCTCACTGCTTGGAGAATGGCCTTGCCAGGACGCCCCCCATGGGATGGCTGGCCTGGGAGCGCTTCCAATGCAACATTGACTGCTCCCGGGAACCCGAGAACTGCATCAGGTCAGTGCGTTTGTATGCAGCGACGTGCGACCATGCCGGACGGTTTTCAAAAGCAGTGCTAGCGCTGGATGTCAGCTGATTTAGTTAAACGCAGTAACCACATGAAACGTATATTCGATGTATTTGCGGCGTTGGCTCATCGATTACACACCGCGCGATAACACGCCGTTGCTGAGGGTCAAAATTTAACTATGGAACAAGCAAGATCTGTAAGCACACGAGAGGATGTAATATTATCTTCCAGTGGATACGTTCCCATGTTGGTGCGGATGGGAAGGAAAGAGCGGAGGCTAATGAGGCGCTTTCAAGGCTACCAAGAGTGAAAGCACCTGTTCTCAACAGACTTAATTCCCCGCCACTTTCGGTCGCTATGGGCCCCGCCATATGAGCTGTGGGTAGTGAAAGGGCTTAACCGATTGCAAGCTGCTCTAATTTAGAGAATAAGAACAGCATTGGTTTACACTCCAGCATGGGATATCATAATTGGGTGAGGTATCTCTGTGTTCTGCTCAGAATGTCAAGGAATTCGCGATGTGGAACACTTCATCTGACCTTCCGGTGCTTCAATGCGAAAAGTAAGACTCTAAATGAAACAACAAATTACAGCGCGCAACGGGACTAAGACACGAAAAGACGAAGACAAGCGCTGACCGCAAACTTTAGCCCGAAAGAAAGTGTTAATTCTTTTCTCTAAGTCAAGTATAGACGCGTAGCCGTCAGTGTGGACCACGTCGATGTTGCTTGCCCATTCTTGTGGGAGACGTGTTTCGCAGAAGCTGTAGAAACGCCGGTTGCCACAAGAGTTCCGCCGTGTGATCGATAAGCGCCGTGAATTGCCTTGTATTCGTCGTGTCCTCGCTTTATCCCCTTGCGCGCTGTAATTTGTAGTGACATGAAACACCCCGTAGCTCGGTCTCGCACCTTCTAATTGACAACCTGCCAAGAGGAGCATTTCGAAACGCGTGTGGAACTGGTAATGTTCACCGTAGGGCCGAGGATAGTTTGCAAGGTCTATGCGACAGCTGAACTCATAGACATGTGGATGCAGATTCCTAAACAACGAAAAAAAAAGAACACGCAGAAATTGATTGCCCACACTACCAGACAAACACCACCTGTAATAAGCACCTTAATCAACCAACCAACCCACTTCGGCCGGAAGAAAACGCACTCTTCGCGCTACACAAAATGGACGCGGCGACGTCGGGCAACGGAACACCATGAGCACGTCGGAAATAGGCTTAACGTGGTTGGCCCTTAACGGTTGCCGAAAATATAACTTTGTAAAATTTGAAGCGATATGATGGTGAACAGCTGAACGTGAATTCGGACACACTCTTCTAAGCCAGTTCAGCTTCCGCTTATTGCATCGCTTGTCCACGCCTTTCTGAGGCAGTGACCATATTCTGTGTAGGAGACACAACGCGAACGGCCTTTCACTTTCTTCAAAAGAAAAAAAAACACAAATAAAAGACCTGTCTAGCGTTTTGCGGTTGGTTAATCTAGGTCGATCGCCCACAAATTGCTTCCGGCTGAAGTCTGCGCCAGAGACCTATAGTAAAGGCAGTTCTGGAGAATAGTAAATTCTCTTGATGTTCTTTCGTGTGTTGCGCGTGCAATTATAGCGCCGCGGACACAAGTTCTCACAACCACTGACTTTCATTTGCGGCCTGACTTGTTCATATTGTGAAGCATATAACAGCTTTATTTTGTATAACAACGGAAGTTCAATTTCGCCGTCCGGGAAATATATGTACACCGGGCGATAAAATGAACCGGGGCATGAAATCTGAGAAAAAGCTGAATATCTCCGCAGCCTCACAACGAAGCCTGGTATTTGCATTTCAGGTTTAGACTAGAATATGCTAACAACATTGTCGTCTAGAGTTTTACTAGCTACCGTTATAGGCTGCGGATATATTCAGCTTTTTTCCTCAGATATCATGCCACGGCTCATTTTGTCGCCGGGTGTACAGCACGGCTAAGCCGGGCGAATGACACTTGCATGCTGCTACACGATGTCTGCGGCGTGTGCAGCGAGCGGCTGTTCAAGGAGATGGCCGACGCTCTCGTATATGAGGGATACCGGGACGTGGGATACGAGTACGTGAACATCGACGACTGCTGGATGACGCAGGAGCGCGACGTGACCGGACGGCTGCAGGCCAATCGCACCCGTTTCCCCAACGGCATCAAGCACCTCGCCGACTTCGTGAGTGCCTTCACAAGGGTGATGACCGCCCTGATGACATGCAAATACACGAAACCAAGAAAGCTATGCCAAAAATGCTGCAGAATTCATCTCCGATTATTAATTATAAGAATGCGATAGAATTACAGCGTTACGGTGCATTATAACATACTTTATGCTTGTTATTGTTTATTGTGACTAGATCTAACACCGTTTGGGACGGTCCTGGGGCTTCCTAGATGATTCACTGCCCATGACAGCGAGTAGGGCAGGGTGTACGCTAAAGAGCACTACATACATGTTCCCAACTTAACACGATGTGTAGCACTTGCGAATGCGTGCTCAATAACACTTCCGGCTTCCGGTGCCGCCGACACGGAACGAGCACGATCGTGCTCGATCACGATCGAAACGCGGTATAATGTGACCGAGGTATAACACCGATAGGAGGTAAGAAAAGAGGGGTGGGAATGAAGGCACGATGGAAGAGAGAATGAAAATACGAAGTTGTGCTAAGGGGGATGTCGTCCTAAAAGGTCAACTTTTGAACAGACGTGCCAATTTTAGCGACATTCGCCACGAGGCTTTTTGTTCTAGTCGTTAGAACATGTAGTAAATTTGACTACTCTAACCCAAATACAAAAAATGCTAAGAATGTATCATTGACTAAATGATTGTGTCACCTTAAGATACTACCATTTAAAAAATTGAGAAGCTAGATATTTTTAAATAAATATCTACTGGACGCTCTATATTACAGGATAGAAGCAGCTGCTTGCAATTTTTTGCCTTCTTCTGTAGAAACCACATCACTTCAAAACTAAATTTTTCTTTTTGCTGTTGTTACAGTAATACAGATATTTAAACTTCTATTTTATGGAGGCAATTTAGAAATTCAAGATGTCCATAGCCTTGCTCCTCACAAATATTCCGCCTATAAACAATCTTACAAACAGTTTTCGCCTGTGTAGTTTCGAAACAATAGTTTTCATAAAAGGGTAATATAAAAGTGCAAATGGCCCAAATAAGTTCGAACTGAGACAACCGATTCAAAGATATCAAAACATGCCAAAACACGTGCAACTACCGGGTAAAAATGCTGATTTTCTTCTTTTCTATCGCGCAGATAATAACCTAACTTGGTGAGAGCTTCTTTATATGCTTAGAAATTTAAATCAGACAAAATTACAAAATGTGATTTTTTGATGAAAATTACAATTTTAGCCCTGCATATCCCATTAAACACATATGATTAAAATAGGGACACCACACAGTACTTTCACGTGGTACATGTCGACTAAGTATAGCTTGGGGAACCCCCACATACATGGTCATATCATAAGAAGCCAAAACCCCGCGGTTTCCTGTGTTCTCGCTCATGTGTGTGCGTGCGTGTGCGAGTGCGTGTGCGTGGGTGTGTGTTCGCACATACCCAGACACCCAAGTTAACTTGGAAGGAGTTGATTGAAGAGCCACATTAACCCATGTGGCTCTGGTTCGATTCGGTCTACCGGAAAATTATGGATATTTCCGTCTTATTGAAGAGGCGAGGGAAAACGGTTAATACATTGATACCGAAAAGTGCATGAAGTAGCCCAAGAATGTTAATCGCATAAAAATACGAACAAAGGGGTCAGTGTGGAGCGACTAGTTTATAACCTGGCTCGTGCTGTATATGGTTGTCACAATTTTTTCAGGAACCGCTAAGGAGAATGCAGAGAGATAGGTCGACCGTGAGTGGACGTTCTGTAAGATAGCATGCAGTAATATTGAAAGGAGAGGGGAAGTGTAGACAGAACTAGATCTGCAAGCTGGAATGGACCAGACGGTATTGAAGAGCGGCCTAGATGCACTTGTATTACTGATGCAGCGTACACGTTATATTGTAATCGTAGTTAGTCATTTCTTCCTTGCAGTTAGATAGTGCTGAATAAATTCTTTCAGACAACTGTGTAATGTATGGCTTAGTTCCAACACGATTTGCTTAAAAGGGCAAGAATTCGATAAGGGGTCATTATTGAGGGGTCATTATTTCTGCCTGCTCTCGCAAGCCAAGGACCGAATGTTACAATAGAAGTCTGGGATATTTTTTTGTCGGATCAGCAGCGATCGTAGAACGTTTCGCACAGGTTTTTCACGTGTGCCGAGGTATAGCAAACAGCGCCTCAAGAACTCCTAAAGATTGACGAGACACCAGAGTATTACTGGAATGCTACTGTTCTGCTGCAACGGCTGCTTTATTGCAGTAGCATGGACTGACCTATTAAGATCGTTGCACCAATCATTTTCTATGCCCTACACCAAAGGCGTGTTTTACTGTAGAACTTTCTCTCTCTCTCTCTCTCTCTTTTTTTTTTTTTTACTTTGTCCATGTCTGGTCATCTCAGATGCACGCTCGTGGCCTGAAGCTGGGGATCTACGGCAACGTAGGGACAAAGACATGCGCAGGCTACGCCGGAAGCTTGGGTAACCTGTACACGGACGCCCAGACCTTCGCCGACTGGGATGTGGACATGGTCAAGATGGATGGCTGCTACGCCAGCATCCGAGACTACGAGAGGCGTAAATGCTGTCTTTCATGTCCGCTCAGACTACTGCCCTAACAAATGCATGGCGCGGAAGCGCCGCACCCTACGTCGCTTAGTCCCGATTGACCAGCACTCACACTGACTTCACTTGTGACTGATGTTGAAAAAATGGTTAGAATCATAGCGTTGACATCTACACTACAAACAGAGTGGTGGTTGTATTTACAGTGGGAGGGATGATAAAGTTCAAGAACGTTCGATAGCTGACGCGACCTTTTTTCCACAGCGTTACATAATACCAGTCAGCAATGCATTCTCGCGCGCATATGCCACGCGACCGGAACAACCCCTCACAAATGTGACAGAAGACCAGTATGCAATGACTGTTCCGCCATCTAGGAAAGTCAATGCTCCATTTGAAAACTAGTGAATTGAATTCATCGGAGGAAGCAGGTGACGCCTGCTTCCGCCAGCAGAATTTAGGAGGTTTCGACCTTCCAGAGTGAGGTCATGGCTCAAAGCACCCACACCTTTTATCCATGAGGTACACTGCGAGCCAGTGGAAGAAAGATACGCTATTCGGTACACAAGTAAATGCTAGGTAACTTTACACAGACCGACTTCGTACAGACCGTGCCGTTGAATAACGGCGCAACCACCGTGAATGCAAATTACTCGAGCACGAACGCTGCGAAGGCTGCATGCGCGCACGAAGAGCATTGAGCGACAGGTTTGTGGGTCACTGAAGGGTGTTGTGTGTATACCTCTGAGATCGCGGCGCCCACGCTCCTTCCGTGCAATGTCGGCCCCTACGCTAAGCGTTTCTTGAGATACCATTTGCAAAGCTCAAACAAAAACGGCGACGCCTTAATTACCACGGCTGCATTCTAGAGCAAAGCGGCTAGTGGTTACTTGTTTAGCTGTCTTCGCGATACGTCCTGTATCTTCCATTCTTTATTATTTTCTTCTTCTGTTACAAAGTTTCGATCCGAGGACAGATATCGCCTTTCACAAAAATCTCGCCATATTCACGTTGTCACCGCTTCTCTCCGGATGCAACTTTTCCGTTAAAAAAAAAAAAAATCCAGCGTGGTCGAGTGTACGGCCTAAATGAGTAAGTGAGCGATGTGTTTGTGTGGTGACATATCATGATGGACTTGTTTCCGTATTCGTGAGTAACGCGTTTGCCGCGTGACACTCATAAGTGACCTCGTTCGCACCTGCCCTGCGATATTTCGTGAGGTTTGGAAATGACACGGTTTTATCCTTCTTTTCCTTTTTGTTTGGTAGAATTTGCAGCGCACTTATGCACCATTAACATATCAGAAAACAGGAGTCGCCAACGTGGCCTACATCTTCGTTTCTTAAATGCATCTGATAAATAGGTTTTTTTTTCTTCTTTTTTTAAGCTTAGATAAGTATGGTACCATCACAGGTAGATTCAGCATGGCGGCATGAGTAAACGTAATTTCTTTTATAGTGTATAGAGTCCCGGCCGCCAGCATAGGCCATGCACAGTTCAAAGCAGGGCTACTGCGTTTAAACTATACGCGCGGTCATTACCAGGGCACTGCTGAATTCACTTTATAGCGTAGAAAACATATCTTTTTATTTGGAATGCTACTTGAATCACTGATGCTTTTCATAGGCCTCATGTGCCTAACCCTTGTCGTCTGCCACCACCCTTTTTTCAAGAAGACTTCCTGCAGTACCGCTTTTTCGAGGAAGCGCTTTCCTCGAAGGTTTTAGGGCCCGGGGAAAAGCGCAGGCGCATGACACCACACGTTTCAAGGCTTCCCAAAGCTAAACTGCGGCTTCTCAAGAATCACCCAAAAAAAGATAACTTGTCAAGCAGTCATCCATTTCTGCTCTATCAATACTACATCAGGCGCAAGAAAGCGAGCAGGAGTAATATAGCGAAAACACCTCCCGCAGACGCGGAAGACTTCCTAAAAGCGCATTACTCAATATACGGATTGGGAATGTGAGAAGTGGGTAGGCGGTGAGGAAGGTCGTAAACGTAGGGCAAGCAGCGACGCTGCTTTATTTCTCCGTTTTTCATAGGCTAGTCCTTCGGCGGAGTGCCTTTAAGTTGCACGAGCCGCTGAAGGCGAAATTCACACGTACTGGCTTGGCAGCAATAACACGAAGGTGCGGCAAGCGGCCAAGAAAGAAAAGCCGAATGACATTAACGCACGGAGTAGCTCGGCTTCTGGCGCTTGCAGCCGACCGTGTATATTCGAGCGTAGTTTCTGAGTGTATATGGTCATTACTACCTGAATCAAAACAGGCCACACGCGGGGCCGGTGTCGAGACCAACACTTGCGTGTAGCGCTGAAAAGCTTCTCCACAAACCTCCATACAGTAGTGCTTGCTGTATTTTCTTAAGACTGAATCATCATGTTGCATTTCCTGACCCTGAGAAGACCTTGTAGCCGACTTCAATGTATGAATGCAAATCTTCTAATGTAGACATTTATAAACATTGATAAAATATACTGCATTAGCAGTGATACTAAATAATAACACATTAGTGATCAGGTGCGTTTTCTATAGCTCGAAGTAGAGCATATGAATGAATTGAGAGAAAAATATGTGAATTCTGTAGCTCTCAAGCAACGTAAGCTTTCATAAACCGGCTTCAGTACACCCCACTGCAGTAGTTCTGCATTTTGAATCCATTTGCTGCCTTCGTGAAATCGCCTATTGGATTACCATGAGTGGGTGGTTCCTTTTCCACCCTACCACAGTGTACACAGATTTCGGCGACGCTATCAACCGGACTGGACGACCGATGCTCTACTCGTGCAGTTGGCCTGCCTATGAAGTCTCGTATGGAGTTAGCGTAAGTTCATTTTCAGCATTTTAACACAGCTGTGTTTAGAGTTCAAACTCAAAACACGCATGGCTTGTGGTCGTGTTCAAATACTGTGTCTTGTTTTGCTGCCTAGAACAAAACGAAATCTTGCCTGGCCAGTCATTGCGACAGAAATTGGACTTTCTGGTTGTGGGTAGGCGGCAGTGTCAGGCGAAATTTGCGTTGCCAGAATAATTCATATCATACGAAGGCCTTCGGGCCATTCCTCTCTAAGGGGGGGGGGGATTGCGGCAGAGCCCATCTCACGATTTCTGTCGACGGTAATGCGTCTAGCGTTGAATCAATATAGCGACGCAACGTATTGCCACCGTCGAAACGAGTTATGTATGAGGCGTGTACAGCAGCGGGTCTCCTCTATCGCGTTTGCCTAAGGACACTAGGCGCCATCTGGTAACGCCGCCGGGAAGCCTGGGCGTGGCCTCCGAAATGCGTGGCACGCCGGCGCGTGCGAGCGCCGAGAAACGCGTCATGCGACAACCGAGCTCCTCTCTCGCGCTTCTTTCTGGACATGCTGCCCCATCTAGTGGCACTGCCGAGAAGTCCGCGCGTGGCCTCGGATATGCAAAGCGTGGCACGTCAGTGCCTGCGAATGCCGAGAATTGTTCCCTCGCTTGCCGCACACCCAGTGGCACATACTCAGTGACCCAAGTTGGCGAGAAGTTCATTGGTGAGCGGCACACACCCAGTCGATTCGTGGCGCAGCCTGCTAAAGCATCGGGTGGCTGTCTTTGAGGAACCCTTGTCATGTGGGTTCGATTTCGCCCAGCATCGGATAAATTTAAAGCACCTTTTTCGTCATTGTTGAGTGGCACAATCCCAGTAACACTTATCTATAGTTACCCAAGTCAAAGAGAGAGGAAAAAGAGTTTTATTGAGGAACAGTACATGCCCAGGCCCGCATCTACGGTGATCCATGTCGGCGAGAAAGAGGTTCGTTGAAGAGCGGCCCATATGTACTCATTGCCAAATACTCAGTGACAGAAGTTGGTCAGACGGTTGGTTTCGAACCCTTTTACCTTATCACAGCAGCCCGATGCGCTACCCATTCGACCATGGACTACCCAGTGATCCAGGTAGGCGGGAAAACGGTTAGATACAAATATAGATAGAAAGACAACCTCGGAAAGTGCATGAAGTGCCCTAAGAATGCTAACGCATTAAAATTACCAGTCAAGAAAAAAATATTGTTGATTGCTGAGTAACTCACACAGCAATAGCCTCCTCACGGACTGTTTTTATGCATAAGTTCATAACAAGGAATAAAGAGAAATGAAAAGGGAAATGAGGAGGTTATTCAGTGCCAAGGCCATTGGCTACGCTGTATACGGCAAGGGAGTAATAGGTTTAAACGATTACAGAGAAGAAATGAGATAAAAAGAAATACAAAATGCGTACATAGCAGGAGGAAGCACGTTCAACAGCTCTTGCAATCTCTTGCGCATCACGTATGTCGTTCCGAAAGGCAATAACGCGCCTAAAGCGTTGGCTATACTGATTACGGTCTCGGCCAGTGTTACTAGCTATATTGCTTTATGATCGGTGCCTTCGGCCAGCGTGAGGAAGTTTACGCGCGCAGCTACGGCGAAAACGCCAATAATAACTGCCGCTGTGCTATTGGAGGTGCATAGCGCTTCTTTGCGCATGACCATCCGGAGCACACAGCACCAAGCAATATGTATGCACAATCAGCGAGGAAGATGGGGCAGTGAAGAGGCAAGTACAGAGTTCTTGACCAGAGTTGCTGCGGTGCGGTCCGACACTTATTGCTGAGCGTAACGTTTACAAACTCGCATGTTATTCGCAATGATATGACTTGGAGCGCCTCTTGTGAAGTACAGAGACCACTCTCACCGTACAGAAGTACAGTGCGAGCGCGTTTAATATTTTTTGCGGATACTAAGACGCTCTGTACTGCTCTCAACCAGCCTGAACAACCATCCGCTTTCAGAAGAGATATTTCTAGACTCTTGTTTATATAATTTCTCTCTCTATTAACTTCATTACTACTTGTTTGTACAAACTTGCTCGTTGCCACTGTGCCATGTGTGCAACGTACGGGTAGACATACGTCACTTACTCTGCACTTGCAGGCCATTTACACTAGAAAGAAGACCCACACTAGAAAGAACAGCCCTGATGTCTGCACTAAGTATTCACTCATCACGCTGCCAGGGCTTCTCGTGCAACAAAGGCACTTTTATTCTTCCTCGTAGACACTGGTCTCGATGAGATACTTTAGTTTGTATACTTTAGTTTGTTGAGTCTTGCGGTGGTGTAGGTTTTGCGTCCAGTATTGTGTGCATATCATTTAATTTTTCTTAGTACCCCTCTGGAGTTGCATGCTAGACATGCTGCCAGGCAAACCTCACCGGGGTTAATTAAAGAGGCATCTCTCTTTCTCTAACCTCTCCGCCTACTTTCTTCTGCGCTGGGAAGCCAACCGGTAGTTCTGTAATTTAACCTCTCTACACTGGCTCTATTGCCTCCCTCCGAGCGAATTCAGAAATTGCACAGTTGGAAGAAGGCAATCTCATAGATTATGCCCCTTTGGAAAACTATCTCGAAGAGGAGGAGCGTGCATGTGTGTGCATAGTGAGAATGTGTTTTCGTTAGGGGTGTGAGAATATTCGAGATTTCGAATACTAATCGAATTGTCCTTGCTATTCGATTAGTATTTGGTTCGAGAATTGACCTTTTAAAATTGTCGTATATTCAATACATTTTTTAACATTTTGTATGAGGGAGAGGTTGGCATCATGGATGATACCCGCTACTCCCTCTCGCTTTGGCAAACGGTACATTTCAAATATCATAGGTGGCAAGAAGAGTTCTTGCAGCCTGATGGGAAAAAAGACTGGTGTCAGTGGAGACTCTTCGAATGACTCCTTTGAAACGATGTACGGTGCTGTAGTATTGCACCTAGCCCCTTCAACGAGAACTACACTCTGCCACGTGCATCTGGTGACGTGCTTTTTCTTTGTTTGATTTGTCACTGTCATAGCGCACCAGATAAGACTACCTTTCCTTTGTTTCTCGCCGACAAGCTACTTCGTTGAGCGGAAATTCAGTTGATAACGACATTAGATGTATCAAATAACGTAAATAAGGCTTTTGTTGCCGTACAGACTCCACAGAACATTCATATTTCACTTTGTTTAGAAATTTCAAATGTTCGGCATTCGATTCGATATTCAGAGGTTTATATCGAATATGCATACTCGATTCTATCCGAAAATTTCGCTATTCCACATCCGTAGTTTTTATCCGTTTGCACGCCATTGCGTTTTTCCACATCTGCGCTGACCCGTCAGAACCATGGCCACGCTTTCATCTGGAGTTTCAATAAAAGCTAGCACTTCTGTTTTGGTAATGCGGCTTCGACTCCGGCGTAGTTACCACGCTTGCAGCCCGTGAGCAGTGGAACTCTTGTGCGCCTGGTGTGCACACATTGGACCAGCGGGCGGAGAATTAGACAGGGTCGATTATCCTCACAGCCGTTGACACCTCAGACATCTGGGAAGAGGTAGACTAATCAATACCTGTGTCAAGCACAACAAACAAAGAAACGAGTGTTCACGTGAAGAGACGCCGTTCTCCTTTACCCCATTCTTTTGCCCGTGTGTACGTATTTCGCTTAATTGTCATGCTTCTCACACTTGGACTTTTTAAAATCAAACAACTAAAGATTTCTTTTCGTGACCGTTACCTCTTGCTTTTTATTGTGTCCAAAATTAATCGGCCGCTGTGATGAGACAGAAAGTGTATCGATCGGGGGAGCGAAGCCACTTCCGCTGTTCGAAGTCGGGAACGAGACATAAAGGGACACGATGTGAACTGACGCACGTCTGCCAGCTGACAATTTGGACTCTGTACACCGGGCTCACAATGAGAGACGCACGAAAGGTAACAATTGTGGCCTGCGCTGGAATAAAGCGTGTGCTTGGCATTTACAAACTACAGCAGTTTGCTATCCAATACCTCGCATTAACATGACTGTGACTCACGCTCCAGCTGACATGTGCTGCCACTTGGCGCAAGGTCGCGTGCGAGGTTCGTTGTCGCGGCAGTCACATCAGGTGCGGCAGGAGTGTGTGTCACCGCGGACTAACACTTCCGCGCACGTTGAAAAGTAAGCATTGTTGAAATAAATGCAGATCTCATAACTACGGCGTCCCCCATAGCACAGGTGTGATGAACAACGTGTGTTGCGGCAATTTAAATGATCCGCTAGCTAAATCCAAGTAACGTAAACGTGTTTAGTGTACCCAGTATCCCCAGCCTTCACAAGAGTGGAATCATTTTTGGCACAGCAGAGACACCAGTAGAATAACTTTTTGAAAATTATCCATATTTGTTTAAAGACTACAGACTGGTAAATATATGTTTTCTCAAATTTTCCAAACAAGGAAGTGATTTAGCCATGTTAAGCACAATTATCTTTAGACTTGGTTGAATCACCCAAATATGAGATTTTCATTTCTACCATAAAACATTTCTACTGTAAAAGAAAAAAAAAAGGAAAGAAAGAAAGGAAGTGTAAAGTATTTTGTCGTTCTTTAACTTACGTCATTTCATTACAACAAGGAAAATGCTCAAATGGCTGCAGCATCCTGAAACGTATGAGCATGGTCTCAAGAGAAAAGTAATGCGCGAGCCTTCAGCCACACGTGGTAAAAAGAAAAGGAAGCGTGGCGGACGAGTATCAAATGCGGGCGTTCACAGGTGACTTGAAAAAAAAAATCATTGTTCAGACCCGCACAAAGTATTCGTGGGCGCGCTGGTGCCGCGGACTGACGCAACCCGTGGAGAGGGCGTAAAACGTGGAGATGGAGATTACTCCCTTTGTGCAAAACTTCTAACCAAATGAAGCTCTCTCCCAGCACACAACCTCCGAGCTTGCACGGTCGTGCGTGATGAAAAAACAAAGCCACCATGTCTTTGTCTCTTCAGACGCATGGCACAAACTATTTGGGCATTTCGCATTCACCATTCCACCTCATTACAGCGGGAGATAATAGAGAGCCAGGAGCTCTCAGCCACGCAACTGGCAGTCCGGCTTGTCTTCCATTACTCTAGCGTAAACCATCGCCTCGCACATGGCCCTTCAACGGTGACTATAACTGTGCAGGCATACGTAATTATCTTGTCGAGTGGCAGTGCTACGGAAATGTCTTTACTATATGCGTACTTATTTCCGCTGCATAACTTCCAGATGCGTGCTCTGTAGCAACGATGCACTCGTGCTCTCCTTTTCCTGATCACATTCATGCTCACCTACACCCGACGGAATGGCTCAGTGGCTATGGCATTCTGCTTCTTAGCGCAGAATACTATGCTAATGTTACTCGACCGAAATCCGATGTTAGCACCGGTGTGCACCACTGGGATATGGCGGCTAAGTCAACATGAAAATTTTGGGTCGTAAATGGCTTTTTCCAAGCATCATCATACTCTTCTAATGTATGTTTGTTGGTTCTATGAACCTCCTTAATGCTATGTTGCCGTCGAAAATGAGTTATATTACAAGTATCAGAGTTGTTGTTATGCGTCCATTTGTTTGTAGTGAATAGTTTTATTGCGATAGCAATTATATGGACACTTCAACCGGATTTCTGCTGTCGGCGTCGCCGTCGCCGTCGCCGTGAGGTTCCGTATAGATAAAATCTTCGCCGCGCGCCGTATGCCCCAGCGGAAGCGTGCGGGGACGCGCGCTATCACGGAGAGCGAACGCACTCAATCTCCCACGCGCAAGCAAGGAAGCGGAAAGCCAGCGCCGGAGGGAGCAGGGGGGGGGGGGGGGGGCAGGGGGGGCACTTCTCTGCCAACAACCGCGCTCGTCGCTCGTCCGCACAGTCTCTTATCTCTCCCACGCGCTAGCAAGGAAGCGGGAAGCCAGCGCCGGAGGGAGCGGGGGGGGGGGGGGGGGGGGGGGGGGAGGCGCACTTCTACGCTGCTAACAACCGCGCTCGGCGTTCGTTCGACCGCACCGTCTTTTATCTACACACGGCTCTGACCTTTACGCGCCGTGCATGCGCCGCTCAGTTTCCGTTGAAGCGATAGACCGCACGTACCTTCGTCCGCTGCCAGCGTTTTGACAGTCGTTGGCTGCAGTCATTCTGTGTGATCTATTCATGTTTGTTTGTACGCGCTCACACCACGCTTGTTCATTCAGTTAGTAATAGTCGGGCCACATTTTCCAACGCACGCTACACATGCAATGCTGCCCAGATCGGCAGTGCAGCACTACAGGTGTGTCCCTTCGCACGCACTGCCCACGGTAAGCGCTTCTAATCAACACCACCGTTTCACACGCGCCTTCTCGTGGTCATCGAGTCTCTCTTCATGTCGGTCTACTTACGCCGCAGCACACCTGCTTACTTAATCAGCTCATGTTTACTACAATTCATATTTCTACCAAGGCCGCTCACCTTACTTCGTATGACATTGCTGTGTTGCTATCGCATTCATTGCTTCGCCCTTAGGGCGAAACTGTGACATTTTTTAGAAGACTCCAGAGAAAAAGAAAACCTTTATAATTAAAAATAACTCAAGGACGGTGAATGTCGCTGTCGAAATAAAACATTAATGTAGTGAGCCACATAATCTAAAGTAACGTGGCTTATATCTACGCCGAAAAATGCGCAATAAAATCATTTAAACCACCGAACTGGGTAAATGACACATTCTCAGCGGAGGACTTTGTAAAGCCGAAGCTCTAGGGATGCTAAAAAGACGCACCGTACTTTATCAACGACGACACACGGAATCATATAGGATAACTGACGCAGGATAAATGATGTAGGACGACGTGACGGCGGCCGACGTGTAGCATGCCGTCGTCGCTAGATTTATTCCGAAGAACGATGAGCGAAGCGTCGAGAGGAGAGGCGGCTGCGGCGACCTGCCCGGCCGAGAACGAAAGAGCGTGTTATGCTTGTCGTTCGCGGTCCCAGTTACCAGAGACTCGTGACTTAGACTGGGACGTGTTATGATGATGGATGGTGATGGTGATGACACTGCAATCACATAGTACACAAGATACACCTTGGTGGAGAATGTTTCATACGCCATACTTCTCCACCTTATCGCAACCGCAGTTTGAAAGTCTAAGCTACTGAGCACTATAGACAGTCACAATTTAAGAATGCCGTGGCAAATGGGCCGCTGTACAACTCACCAAATTAGTATAGATGCGCCAGCCAGTTACGTTCGTTCATTCTGCGTGACGTCAAGGTGTAGACAAACTTCTTTGAATGTCGGCGTCTCTCGGGAACTGTTTTGAGGCCCTGAGGTACAGAAGCCATAGTGCTGTGCCTTTTTTGTGTGCGGAGCTTGTAGTGAATTCATAGGCTGTCACAAAATATAAGTCGCACATCGGTACCCGGTTGCAACGACCGTTCAATGACCCAGGCGAGGTGAAAACAAGGAAGCTCGTCTATTGAAATTGGGTGCACGTCAGATAGCTCCATGCAAAGCTTCCCCTTAACTTTTCGCTGTCGGAACAGCTTTCTTTATACCCTGTGGCCTTCATCTTTCAGCCCAACTACAAGTTGATCGGCCACCACTGCAACCTGTGGAGGAACTACGTGGACATCGCCGATACTTGGCAGAGCGTGGAGAGTGTCATCGACTACTATGCCGCCAACCAGAACGTGCTGACCGCAGCAGCCGCACCGGGCCGCTGGAACGACCCGGACATGGTGAGCACAGAATTGTGTGGCCGGTAACCTCAGTATCTGAACATGATAGCTTTAGGCTGTCTGCATAAGTAATGCAGTTTACGGAACACTAGAAAACCGAAGACACCGACGGCAGCGGCAGAAATGATCGCGTCATCTTTTAATTGTTTGTTCAGCCATGAAACGTCACAAACGTTTTTGGTTCATTGTGTTTTCGTGTCAGAAGGAAATAATCACTATACATATTTGATTCCGTTGCTGTCGATGCCTTTAAGCCAGCAGCTAAATTGCACATAGCCTGTCTCTGCAGTAACACTTCTATGCGCTACGATTGAAGTCAGCGTTGAAAGATGGTGCCACCAGCACTGCTGTCAACGTCTACATCTTAGGTATATATACTCCAGTATTCCTTAAATAGTAACACGTTATGAAGGGAACCTAAAGCTCTCTATTATCAAGCAAGAAGCGCACTCTGACGCTTATTGTAACGTTCCTCAACAGTGGCGCTTAATTCATATACCCCTCGGGAAAGTATTAAGCATGATGCGCGAAAGATTTCGTCAGATTGTGCTCTCTTTCTAACCGCTTCTTTTTTTTTCCTTTTGCGTGAATTCCCTTCGTCAGCAAATTGTTCGCTCGCGCCGACTGAGGAAACGGTGTGCCGGGAAGGCATACGCACGGTGTTGAAACCCGCGCTAGAATAAGACGAGGACGAAACTTAAGCTGAGCACACTAAGTAGACACAAAGGTCAGATTCGTTAAATTAAATTCTGGCGTGTTACGTGCCAAAAACAAGATATGATTATGAGGCACGCCGAAGGTGGGGGACTCCGGAATAATCTTGACCCCTGTAGTTTTTCATCGTGCTCCCAGTGCACGGTGCACGGTGTTTTTTTTTCTTTTTCTTTTTTTTTTACATTCCGCCTCTATCGGAATGCGGCCACCATTGCCGGGAATCCCATCCGCGACCTCATGCTTAGCAGCGCGACGCCATAGCTGCTAAGCCCACATGGCGGGTACAGAACAGACCGAAATGTACAGCTTCAGGACTATTTGGGGTAGTGAGGATGCACATCTATCACTATGGAAGCCTTATATGCAGATACTGACTTGAGTGCCTTTTCAAAGCCAAAAGGTGGCCTGATTCAGTCATCGAAGGACGCCACCGTCTTGGGCCGGCGCTTGGCCTGGGATGTTCTTAATTCAATGCATTCTCGTAAGAGGTCATGCACATGATAAGGGCTACCTCCTTTTTGAACGTATATTTCACTTGCAGCAGTTCCTTTGGGCAGGCGAACATAGCGCCTTGTTTGTGCAGTTTTGTAGATAGGTAGGGTTTAAAAATAGAGTTTTAAAGTGCTAACTTGAACCGGTTGGTACATGTCTGAAAAAAAAAAAGGAGCGAAAAGATAAGAGTAACTGCTCAACCAACAGAACGTGCAGACTGAGACAGAAAGCGCTTCATCTGCCTCAGTCTGCACGGCCCGTTCTTTGCGCTGTGAATTGTTCTTTTTTCTTTTTCGTTTTAATTTTATAAATGAAGTTTAACTGGAGAGGTTGGAAGCAGTACGCGTCTGGCTACTTATTTTATTTCACTTCCATGTAAAAAATAAGTTTCCTTAAAAAATGAATAAAGAAGAAAAATTAATGATGATTAGGAGGACACTTTAGCACGTGCATACTCTAACACAAACAAGGATGCGGAAGTAAGATAAACATTAACAAAGAAGGCTGTGTATTTCTTAATTGTCCTGCTCGGCTTGTGCTTGCACTGCTTTATTGAAAATTTTATACGAACAATCTCAACTTGCGATTCTGTTTAAGGAAAATGTCAAGATGGATTGTTTAAAGTCAGTAAGTTAGGGACAAGGAAGAACAGTTAGGACCAGTTAACTTTACGGCGGTTTTCCTCCGCAGCTTCTTGAATGATGGCGGAACTGTGGAAGTATTTTTATGCTGCTCACATTTTTGCCCTCATTAGTTTTTCGTAGTTCGAAGTTCCCTACCACGCCGTTATTAAATTTGACGACGTAGAAAGCTCTCATCAAGCTGCTGCAGTTCCTGACGTAATCTGGCCTGTGAAGCCTCACTGAACACAGTAATCAGAGCACTGAATAACCTATGGTGAGCAGATATACTAGATTTTAAAAAATCCTTTACAGACGTATGCCAATCTGACAGCTGATACATGTACAACAGCTAGGTTCTCACATGTTTCGGATCGCTCTAACGCAGCATCAGTTCCTACGCGGTCGTGACTCGCGGTCGGAGCTGCGTTCTAGTGACACGGCAACAGCTGTCAGCGTCGCATGGAGCTGGTATAGCACGACGTGAAAACCAAAAAATTACGATTTACTATAGATAAAAAAAAGCGTGCATGAAAGTCGTTGTCTATTCGAATGAGATGTACGCAAGGGAAACTTTATTCTATAGTTACTGAACATAACGTTTCAAAGCAAATTCGGGCTCCGACAAACATTGCGTTGCATGTTTTCAAAGAAGGATGTGCGGCGCAAGGTTAACCGGGTAATATTTTCATTTGATATCGGCCACGTCGTCGCACGCCAGCCTTCGCCGAACAAAAACCGTTTCGGTAGTACTATTACCCAACTTCGCTTTAAAAGCAAGGCCAACGTACGCTACAGTAACGTTGAGCAAGGCTGGGCCAGAAAGGGAATTTGTCTGTGGAGGAGATGAAACACGGCTGAGGATTATGAAAGGGTAGCGAGTATTCTATAAACATTTGTTGGCTCAGACTTAGTACTTAGGTATGTTATTTAGGTACTTAGGTGACATCGGTACTTCATTTATTACTTTATTAAGAATGCTCCTAACGCAGGTTCAGGAATGCGAGAGCCGAGTTCACAATACGGGATGCATGGACACTTGCAGGTACTTGATCTTGTGTATGCTTACAGCGAAAAAAAATGGGACATTTATCTCTTCCATGGGCGCAAGAAAAGCATTCATATTTTTTTTACGCAGCGTAGGCAAATCAGAAAGCTAGACATGAGGATGCACACCACATAATTAAGCGAGAGCTTGTATGCCAGTTCTTCAACCAAGCTCTCTTCCGGTTACTGGCAGCGAAGCGGCTGGCGATGCGGAGGGATGAAGCTCGTCCCGGCATATTGACTTGAGCCGCTGGTTCTTCTACGCCTCAACTGAACCGTGAGACGCCATGCATACCCTTGCTGTTGTTGATATAACAGAAAGTTCTCGTCGCTTATGACTGTACAACATACGGTTTCTCTGCCAATGTGCTAGGGCATTTGCCGTGGCAAGCTTTCTTTCGAACGAGGGCACGGAAGTAGGAAAAAAAACAGGGCGTAATAGGAACAGTAAGACTGCGCCTGCTTAAGCTAAGGGGCTCACGTCTACATACATATGAAGGTGTAAGTGGTTTAGTTCCGCCCAGAATGGCGATACTCCTTTGCTGCAGTATAAGTAATGTCCTTGATGCTCGTACCCCCATGGTGTCTGGTTAAAAGTTTGTACATATGTATTACACGTGCACGAAGCCAGGTACATATCTTCATGTCCACTGCGTTATATATTATGCATATTGTTAACGATGTTTTTCTAAACAGCTTCGGAATGTGTCGGCAAGGGACGAAGTACAAATGTAAACTTGGACTGTAGATCTTACATCTGGATATAAGCACAGCATCACATGTCAAAGCTGTTTTCTTAATTATAATAAACGCTGTGGAGCATCCTAGTCACGTTTCTATTTATATATGCATGATACCATGAACAATTCGCAAATAATCGCTCGTAGTTTGTGACTATAGAAGATGATCTGATGATACAAGCTGCCCTGTCATTTTCTGCTTCGTCTCCCAGTTGGTCATCGGCAACTTCGGGCTGAGCTACGACCAGAGTAAGGCCCAGATGGCGCTCTGGGCTATAATAGCTGCTCCTCTGCTCATGTCCAACGACCTGCGCCGTATGCGCCCCGAGTTCAAGGAGATTCTGCAGAACAGAGCCATCATCGCGGTGAACCAGGATCCACTGGGGATAATGGGAATGAAAATTAGGGTGGTAAGCTTTCGAACGCCTCTTCTCATTTCATACGTGCGTTCGTGGAGTTCCTCAGCTGCACGAGATGTAACGGTTTATTCGGTATTTTACATTCTACCCCCATTCTACCAAAATAATGAAAATAATGTAATCGAAAAAAAAGTTACAAGACTTAGTGTTTCTCTCCAGTGCCCCTACAAATCACTAGAAGAACATAATCTCAATTTGATTCAGTTCGGTTATTTACCGAAGGATCCTTAAATGCCCATTACATAGACGGGGGATGGGATCAATATACATGTAATCCAAGTAGCCATGACAGCCATCAGCTATGACGTTGAAAAGAACTAACTCGACATTCAAATGAACAGCAAAGTCTGCAAAATTCAAACTGCCAATAAGAGCATTGTACATAGCAAAAAGAACGAACTATTGATAGGGCTGTTCAGTTTGAGGCATTGAACAGATTTTTATTGTCGGGTTTAAACTCACGCCTCCAGAAGTGAAACAAAAGAACTTTTCAGAATTTCATCTTAGCAGTGAAAGTTTACTAATCTGTATTAACGACCTTCCTAAATTCCTCAGTTTTCGTCTATTAAAATGTTTGCTGATGACTGCGTTCTCTATCATAACCTTACTCACTCTTCTGACACTCGCAAACTTCAACGTGCTCTTAATAATGTGTCACAGTGGTGTTCGAAATTGTGCATACCATTAAACACCGAAAAATGTAAGGTCATGCACAAGACTCGTCGTTCTAGCACCATTCCTGCGCGCTATATTATTAACTGTTAGCACTTGTCACCCGTCACATGCTACAAGTACTTTGGAGTTCAAATCGATAGTAATCTATCATGGCACGTCCACGTAGGCTACTACGTTTCTAATAACGCTAACCGCACGCTTGGCTATCTCCGTCGGAATTTTAACTCCCCCCCCCCCCCCCCCCCTGCACCACCTTCTCTTAAACTCTCTCTTTATTTATTACTACTTATCACTTGTTAGACTGAAACTGGAATACGCCTTTGCAATTTGGGACCCCGATCAGCTCACTCTTGTTAACACACTTGAAAGTATTCAGAATAGAGCCACTCGTTTCATTCTTTCTGATTATTCACGGCATGCCAGCGTCACGCCGATGAAGACCAGTTTAAACCTTCCAGATCTTTCAATGCACCATAAGCACACCCGTCTTTGCCTCTTCCATAAAATTTACTATTATAGCCCCGTTTTGAAATAAGCTTTTTTTGGTCCACCCACCTACACCTCATCCACGACAAGCATAAAGTAGAACTTCTTTCCTCCCTTACGGTTGCGTTAAGCGATTCTTTCATCCCTCGGAACCACCTTCCTGCCGCCATCGCTCTTATCCCCGACTATAACCAATTCAAATCTGCTGTTTACATTACAATGTCTCTTCTTGAAGAAATTGCATATTTATTTTTGTTTTCTCTTCCAATCCTCTATGTAACGCCATCTGGCCTTGAGAGTATTTGATATAAAATAAGATTATGCAAGTATTGATTATGGTAACTGTAGCGGTTTCAACAGTTTCACTCATTTTTTTTAATTATTCATTTTCTACACATTTTTGCGGAGTTAAGCCGTTATCCTAGAGCTCTACTACCTCTTCAGAAGGCGGTCTCTAAAAAAGCGATCGGTACTGCACATTATAAATGTTTATATCCAACAATAAACACATTACATGACATAAAATTAGCGGCAAAATTTTAAGAACGCAAAAAAAAAGCTCGGCATAAATGAATCTCACTTCACGAAACGCATGTATCATACACTTCAGAGATGTGTGGGCCATGCTCTCTAATGTTCGAAATGTGCGCAAGCATTAGTGACAAGTTGCGAAAGCAGGCAGCAAGGAACCAATATTTTTTGTCCATCGGGAATCGATGGTTCTGGAGAATATTAGAGCCAAGTGCACTTAAAAAGAGGCGAGTTTCTATTACGCCATAACACCCCGTCTGTCGTGCTCTTCAACAGCTTCCTCTCCATAATGAGCGCCAGCTTGATTCTCCTTCAGAGACTTTGTCCAACTGCATAGTTGTGTAGCGGTCTAAACTCCGCAGAGAGAGAAAGAGAAAAAAAAAACAAAGCGCTTAGCTAGAAAAAGGTATGTCACACTTGATCACGGAGCCTCCAGTGTTGCGTCATCCCTCATTACAGGACGCTATTAAGCGAAGGTGATGTGCCATGACATTAGCACGTCCATATCGCATCATCTCATTGTTATGACATTGGTTGTAAGACGGGAGCAGTGAAAAAGAAAAAAAAATGCAGCAGGTCCAACGAGTTGAAATCTATGTACAGTGAAAATGTGTGAGTGTATAAAGTGTCGAAACGCGAGTACACGCAAGCGCACACACGCACGCACACGCGCACAAGAGCATCCAGGCCGCAGCAACGGTCACGAAAACCGGCTAGGTTCGCAAAGAAAAGCTCTTAATAAGGTGGAGAGCCCCTCTTCGTATTCGGACGGCAACCGTCTACAGTGGAATGTCAATGCCTTTCTGATACTTCAGACAGCGTGCACTGAACTTGACCTGCCTCGTTCCTTTCACGCAGTGGTCTCAAGAGGAACGTGACACCTGGCTTATTCGGCTTAATGTCGTCCACACCTTTGTCGTCCTTACCACTTTACACGCAAATGTACTCGTATGGTAGACAATAATTAGCCATTCCAAAAAACAGTGATAGCGATAGCTATACATACAACAGAAAGATGGCACATCACAGACACTGACTATGAACTGGTGGTTTATTCATAGGAAAGACTGACATGAAATGGCAGGAGATTAAAGATAACCAACGTCACGTCTGCGTGTCAACATAGAAAACATACATAAGGATAGAACGGCCTGCCGGCATCAGTGGAGAAGCAAGGTGCAATGTATCAGGCGGAAAAATTGGATTTATATATTTGATAAAGAAGTACAAGGAAAACAAACGAGGATAACAGACAACTCTTGTAAACGCCTAACAACCACAGTCAACAACGAATGTAAGGTAACAGCGGTAAAAAAGAAGATGGCGGGTGACAATATGCTTGAAAACCAAATAAATGTAGCTGTCGAGATAGATAATCTCGCTAAATATAAAAACCGAAAGTGAGCTGATTCACGAGGAAGCTCTATTTTCAATGGTGTACGCCGCCCAAATGTCACGTGCTCGCTGCTGACGGAATTTCCGTAGTGCGCTTGTGTTGGTTCGTCTTTCATTGGTTGTGCTGTGCGCTGTTTATAATTTTCGGTATTTTCTTTTATTTCTTTTTTTTTTTTTCTCGCGTGGTGGCGTGTGTTCAGCAGCGCAACCTGCCGTCGGGGTCCCAATTTCTTGCTTTAAAGGCCGTGATTATTCATGAGTATAGAATAACATTTAGCTTGCGTACACCTCACATGAATAGACACCACCTTCTTTGCGCATCCTTTTTAGCCAGTAACCCTTAATTTCGGTTTCTCATGTCGTGGCTTACCGGCTCCACGTTGAAGATCAGCTACGAGTTTGTATCGCTGCTGTGGTAAAAAGCAGCCAGCAAAGAGAGCGTGAGAGCCCCGAAAAAAAAAAGACCCCCATTACTTCCGAAGGGCATCAGCACTCGCCGCCTCGTCGTCCTGCTGCCTCGGTATCGACGCGCATGCGCAGCCCACTGTGTGGAGGGTTAGTACATAGTGTGCTGAACATCATTCAGCGAGAAACGTCGACGCTAAACACCATTGCATGTTAAACCAAACCATGCGTCCTTACGGAGCATTTGTCGTAGTCTCGACAGGAGATATGAGGTACTGAGCCGGTACCCGGAAGATGAGTGTCCATTATCCTGGCTTTTCCTTTTCCTTTCTTTTTTTTTCGATGCATTTTTTAGGAAGACGGCGTGGAGACATGGATCCGTCCGGTGACCCCCGTGGTGGGCGAGTCCGGCTACTCGTTTGCCCTGGTCTTCTTCAATAGGAACATCATGGGCACCACTCGAGAACACGTCACGCAGCTCCGGACACTGGGGCTTCTCCATCCGCTTGGCTACCGTGTGACCGACCTCTTCGAGAACAGGTGAACCTCATAAGGAAGCAGTGTTTCTCAAGCTGATCGAGTGAGCGAGGCGGATGCACAGTGCGAAACGCCGACGCAACCATGTGGCGAGTATAGTAAGGTAATATGGGCATTGGGTGCACAAGCATTCCATGCTGGCAACAGCACCCGATTACATAGCCTATAGCGAGCGGAGGAATCATACGTTGCATAAAATGTCACGCATTCAGAATGCTTCCTAACCAGCGTTGATATCGAGGCAAGTGTTTCCACGTTCTGCATACTAAGGCGAAAGCCTTATATGCCTCTTTTTGAGGTGATCTTGAAAAAGTGCAACTCGGAAAGAAATCGATAAAAAAATATGCAGAAAAATTGATATCGCAATATAAGATCATTACAAATCCCATAACATTATATATATATATATATATATATATATATATATATATATATCAATCGATAGGTCATTACATGAGGTATATAAATAACGATAAATTATCACGATAGTCATTAAAATAATTATGATAATGAGCATGACAAACGGAAAAATGTGTCGAAACACTGCCGAGGTGGCAAAGAATCGATGATTAATGATGGTAATGAATGCAAGTATGGTTATGATAGTAACTATAAGGATAGTAGAATACAATAATGACTCAATAATGACCATGACTCAGCAAAAATGACAATTACTCAGCGAAAAAAAATTAGCACTCAATAACCACTGGAATGGGTTCGAATGTGGGCACTAAGTGAAGGAAACACTAAAGAATGATGGTAGAAGTCATAATAATGAGCATGACTTAGCAAAATGATAATGATTTAACGAAAAAAGATTAACACTCAAAAGCCACTGAAATGGCTTCGGACGTGGGTACTAAGTGAAGGAAACACTAAAGTATGATGGTAGAAGTCATAGTCATGAGCATGACTCAGCAAACTTGACAATGACTTGGCGTAAAAAGATTAAAACTCAAACACCGGTGAAATGGGTACGGAAGCGGGTACTAAGTGAAGGAAACGCTAAAGGATGGTGGTAGAAGTCATAGTGATGACCATGATTATGGCTCAACTGAATTAAGAGTGAATCAAGGGGTTATAGGAATGGGGCAGTGACGTGCAAAAAAAGATATGTGAGGCTTGAGGGTTCAAGTAGAGTGTACTAGAATGGGGGAGTGGGTCCAGCGGACGCCTTAGCAAGCGGCAAGGGTGAAGCAAAAAACACGGAAAATGTGGCGGCGCTGCCGTCGCCTTCTTCAGAACCTCCGGCCAATAAACGTTGGCTCCAGCTGTTTCGGCAGCGCTCATTGGCTGAGGCGAGCTCGCGGGCTGAGTAGCTGTCGTCTGCTCAACGCACCGTCGTTGTTGCGCCGTTTGCGTTCTTTCCGCCGCTCTTTTTCCATTTTATTTACAATAGATCGGCGTGGAATAATCTCAGTGTTACCGCCACCGAGTATCCGCCTGTCAAAGCTCCATGCAGCTGCGGTAGGGTCTCCGACGCGACAAGCGTCCGGCCGGGGAGCGGGGCCGCTCATTCGGAAGTGACTGTGGCGCCACCTGGATTTTCCATAAAAAATGCCTCAGCGCAGAGCCCTCGTTGGACCCACTCCCCCAATCTAGTACACTCTAGTTCAAGTGAGAGTAACTCAGCAAAAAAGTGCTAAGTCACGGTTCGAGTTTGGTGAATCATAGGAAGGGTGACTTGCAAAAAAAAAAAAAAACATGATGACTTGCAAAATTGACTGTAAATTGTAGTTTCAGAGTGATGATGACCCAGCAAAACAAAGTGCTGAGTCATGGTCCGAGTTTGGTGAATAAAGGATGACTTGCAACAATTACTGCAAAATATGGGTTCAGAGTGACGATGACTCAGCAAAACAAAGTGCTGAGTCATGGTCCGAGTTTGGTGAATAAAGGATGACTTGCAACAATTACTGCAAAATATGGGTTCAGAGTGACGATGACTCAGCAAAAAGGAAGTGCTGAGTCACGGTCCGTGTTTGGTGAATTAAGAATGACTTGGAAAAATGACTTTGCAAGATGTGCAAAAAGATGTGAATAAAGAAAATAAAGGAAATGTCGAAAGACATTTCACAAAGCATAAAAAGTGCTCGTCGTGTCACTGAGTTAGCGACGCTCGGGCTTTCGCCTTCAAGTCGTCTTAGTTGTAGCATAAGGGACCCCTACTAATTTTTATGTATATAAATATGCAGACATATATGTACAAGTGTGCATGCCATATGTGTTCGAACGCTACCGTGGATCGCTGCCGTGATAAGCAAGCTCGCTTATCAGCTTCAAGCAAGACACAAAACGGGCGCGCGTCTGTTCCTGTTCAGAATGGCGCCTCTTCCTGTCCTAGCCTAAGCGGCTGGCAATAACAATAAATTTGTTAAATAAATATTTATTATAAATAAATAAATATTTATTATAAATTGTTATTTATAAATAACAATAATAACGCCAACTTGGATCACTCGATAGGTGTCATTGTGTACGTTCCCCTCATCAATGACAGCGAAAATTCTCTAAAATTTATCCGGTACTGAGCAGAATTATTGAACCCGCGTCAAATATATTGAAGCAATTTAGTGTGAATATATATTTACGCACGCTCCATGCGCGCACTTAATAGTGGAGCCGCCATATGTCACAGCGTGTCCAGTGAGAAGAGCGAGACAGGGGCCCAGCTGCATACACGCCTCCTACACGACGCGTTTTGGCGGTGGCAACATGGCGGGTCGCTAAGTTGCTTCAATGCGAATCGCATTAATATTGGCATTCATCGTGAGATGGGTTCCGCCGGATTTTTTCGTACGTCGATTCGCAACGCAGCATTGAAAGAAAAGAAAGAGACAAAGCTAATAGGGATGGTTAACTCACGAGTAGTGAAAGTCCAGGAAGAAACGGTGGTGCCTTCCATGTATGCAGCTGTGAAAATCGGACACCGCGGTGGCTAGGAAACCACCCTACTTATACAAAGCTTTGATACGCAACAATAAATGGACCTCCTTCGTTCTTCTAAACAGGAACACGCGGTCGACACTGGCATTATGTTGTGTGGCCGGAAAGGGCTTTCTCACAGTTATGATATATAATGCCGACGAAACAGGTATCCACTCGAGGAAAACCATCCCCCTTGCTGTAAGACGGGCAATAACTAAAGATTGATACAGCTTGTGACAAAACTCGTCGCGTGGAAGAATGTTTACACTTTTATAAATATAAAGGGAATGACATATTAATTGGGTTGGACGTCATCAGTATACCGGAAGTGATTTGGTGATGCTTTATGAACGGGGTAAACGCTGGAATACAATTCGTGTCATTCGAAGAGTTCAGTTCTTTTATTCTTGCTTTTTTGCGGCGCCGTTACGAGGCACAGAGATTATTGAAGTATAGGTATGATTCGCATATATTTCTCCTCACATTTCCTCCATCCCTCCCCCTCCTCCTCTCCACACACGCAAAAAAAGAAAGAAAGAAAGAAAGAAAGAGAAAGAAAGAAAGGAAACGGCTTGAGCAACTCAGATGAACTGTTCGTCGCATCTTGTGCCAAAACCGATGGCCAATGACCATTGCACGCAGGTTTCTGGGCGTGTACTTCCCCGACGACTATCTGGCGCTACGAGTGAACCCGGCCGGTGGCGTCGCCATGGTAAAGGCGGAGGCCATGATGCCGGTGCCTCCCGTACTTAGACCGCCTCCACCACAGCTTCCGAGGTTCACGCAGCAGCGAGGACTACCCGTGGCACGCACCGCAATGACGGGCCGCAGCGCGCAACTGCCTCTGCCACCTACTCTGCCACCTCAGAGGATCGGAAATGGCATCGGCGTGCCGTTTGACTACGTCGTGGGCGTCGACGGTTTGAGACGGAGGATTCGAGTTCATGCGCTGAGAAGCACACAGTCCCCCAGAAGCGCGCAAAGTCGGCCACTGTCGACATAGGCGCCGTTGCTTGATTGCGTGCACTTGATCTCCTGGACATTGTAGCAGCGACAACGAAAGAAGTGTCACCCGGCTACGTCCCAGCAGATGATTACAGAGTGTTGAATGGTGTTTGTTGATAACGAATCGACTTATTTGTCCCTGGTGATGACTTGAGGAAGATAGGTGAATAGAGTGACGCAAGTGGGACGTCAATTTGTTACGATGATATGTATTATGTAGGAACGTTTGCTTGTTCACTTTACTTTTTTTTGTAATATTCAATAACTCAGCATTCGGCCTATTAGTGATGGGTCTTTGTATGTACATCAGATTATAAATAAAATTATGAAGAAATGTGAGGTTTAAAAAGATTTCTCCATACGAATAGATTATCATACACTATTGCTCTAGTCGTCCTTACCTTTACTGGATAGCTACACAAGTATACGAGGGATGTGTGAACATAAACGTTAAGCTGTGCTCAGTCCTGTTATATACTGCTGTGTGCTCGGTTTGCAAATGCGGTAATGTCTGCAAATGCAGTTTCTGAACTGGTTACGAATAATTGCTTTTCTATCATGGTACATTGAATGAACTTTTGTTCCTTGATGCGGCAAACATACCAAACAGCCATAGGAGCAACAGAATGTTTAAACGTCAGAGACAGTAGTGATTACTGTAATGTTAGGTAGCAAAGCAATAAGACATTTTGGTGACCAAATGTCCGAATGGCTATCGCCACAAAGCTCGCACAAATAAATTATGCATGGCTGCGGGTGATGGTAGTTGACTGATTTAATAGTTTCAAGAAAGCCACGAAATTTGGTTAGCTCAGTCAGATGTTATTGAACACACTTTTAAGCACACTTCCCTTTGAGAACATGTGTGAACGGATGTGGCGCGCTCTGTTACTGGACAGAACTGGAATTGGTTTTACAGACACTGTACTTGCTGCTTTCTTTGTTATAGTTTGTACATTGTTGTTTTGATTTCGAGGAGCAGCAGGCTGCCCCTGATGCCCGTCTCGAATGTCAACTACAGTTTTTTTTGTTAATAAAGTACGCTGACTCGATCGTTCATGTCACCTCTTGTCTACTCACTCAAACCGGAACATACAGTTTTCGATGGATTACATCGAAAGCAAGCTGAAGTATAGATTGAGAGCTGTTAATTAACTACAATGTGTGCAATCAGTCTGCACCATCTATGCCACGCTTTTTCGGCATAACTGACTTCAAAACTTTTGTAGGTAGTACGATGCCACACGAACAACGAAAGGAGTTAACTTAAAACCCCTCTTCGTGAAGAACGGGACAACCTCGAAAAGTGGGGGCCACCAGAAACGCAATGGAAAGCAAAATACGCTTTCTTACTTTGTCGGGAGAGGACGCTGCCGGACTAAGTTCTGAGTCCGCGTTCCACCTATACAAGCATTTGCTTTCTTTAATGCTACGCTACCGGTACTTTCAGGTCACGAAAGGCATGCGCGTATAAGCGTATATTACGCGTATATCGCGTATATCGTAAGCGTATATCGGGTATATTACATAGCGTTCCTGACAGGATTGTGTAGAGATCGCACGCTGTTAAATAAATGAAGTTCACGCAGCATTGATGAGGTTATTGTAGGGGGACAGGATAAGGACCAAGGGGTGTAAAGAACAATGTAGTGTTGACCTTCATTATTGTGGGGGCCCACAAATAAAAGTGTCCCTATCTCGCAGAACGTTCATGGCACCTTTAATGCATAGAACGCGTGTATTAGTCACAGTTTCTTTTTGTTTTTCGCGATTCACAGAATTCAACACGTCTTCACTGCTCCTTTTAAACACAAGAGCTTCGCGTTATTTCTGTACTGCAAACGATATGTTTAAGTTTGCTTTTCTACGCACTTTACATGTACCTCTCTCCTATGACTCCATTGCAAAGCTCTTAACAGAGCTCATGCCTGACACGCCGTAGGTATAGGAAAGCGACTACATCTACGTGCACCAAGCATAAATGTTCGTAAGAGGAGAGAGAGAAAAAAAAATAAAGGCTGAGGAAGCGCTACGTAATGCAAGAAAGTGAAACGCAGCTTTTTAGTGAGGTACAACCGTAGAAAGGCTGAGGCTGCAAATGAAGCAATCTGTTACGAGAAATGCCAAGAACTGCTATAACCATTTCACCGACAAAAACCTGTGCGAGGACGCATAACTTCTGGCTCTGTTATCCATCAGCGGTGTGCATGCGTGGCGGGCATTCAAAAGTGCATGCAATATTCGGCCGGTTTGCTCACACGTCTACTTAGTGAAAAAAAATTAACATTTCACACCACTCTGACTAAAAAATATTGAAAAACTACAATACTTTTTATCACGCTCTGCGTACTTGGTTTTTTGTAGTGACCAAGAAAATGAAAGTGACTTATCTTTGTTCATTGCCATATTGCAAGTTTCACATCTCAGATATCAAGGAATTACGCGCAAATATTGGCGTAAAGGCGCATGCAAAACGAGAGGCACGAATAATGATGAGCACTAATGTGTTTCAGGTGGGACAGAAGCAGTTGAAGTATCATTATAGTATTCGGATTGGAAACATACACGAATAAATGCAGGTAGGAAAAGAAAAGGGAAGGAGTAAGCTGGCAGATGGCGCTGGAAGGCGCCCGACGCCTGCCTCCTCTTCAGCAATGATGGAACAGAAACATGAACAGGGAAGATAGGAGGAAGAGGGAATAAATAAAACGATGACGCTTTCACAAAGATACAGAAAACGACAAAGAATGGAGCACGGCAATAGAAAATTAAAAAAAAAATACCGCAGGTCAGATAACTTCAAGAACAAAAAAAAAAAAAAAAAACGACAAAGAGAAAACCTTTGGAAAGATTTTGCCCGAGGTCTGGTCACGTACTCACTGCAAAAACCATAGAGCTTCTCACAATATTACCTAGATGGAAATATGGCGCCACTGTATACGGGAGTTTCCTAACGAGCGATGTGCCTTCATGTGAATGACGGTTATGGGTGTGCGAGGCCTGTTTTGCTCGTGTTGAGCAAGGCTCCGCCTAACACGTGGATATGGCTGCACAGTTAAAGCGATATTGAAATAAAATCTTAACAAAATGTTTTCATTCACCCGTGTTATAGCTTTCAACGAAGTTTACTCACCTGCAGTGCATAATCAAGCGAGGCTCCGCCTAACACGTGGATATGGCTGCACAGTTAAAGCGATATTGAAATAAAATCTTAACAAAATGTTTTCATTCACCCGTGTTATAGCTTTCAACGAAGTTTACTCACCTGCAGTGCATAATCAAGCGAAGAAAAGCAAGAACTTTCGACAAACTGCCGCAGAGCGAGCAAGGGCCTTATCATCTGTCCTTCAACTTCAGCGGCTCGCCCATGTTTTACGTTTGATATAATTGTACGTCCAAGCATAAATCTTCAATATCAAATAAAACACGTTCTTGTGTAGTATTAAAATTAGAACTTCTTCTTACGGGCTGTTTTAATAGAAAATGAACCATTGTAACAGTCGAAATGGTGCTAGCCAGGCTCGCCAGCAATGTGTCAAGGCTTTACGTGAACGATGCCAACCCGAAGCCACCACACCCGGCAATCTCATGCAAACAACAGCGTCGCCACGCCAGTTCTCTCTCCATGTAATATTTTTTTTCTATTTAATAAACGTCTTTATCTCTCTCTCTCTATGGCAAAAACAAATTAACGAAGAGAGTTGGGGTAGTTGGTGTTGATGCAATTGCTGTGACATAGTTAGCAGCGCGAACCGGAAGAAAGGTGGGACAGGACAGAGCGCTAGTACAGCGCTCTGTCCCGATGCACCTTTTTTCCGGTAGCCTTGTTCGCACTGGTAACTATGTCACAGCAATTACAAAAACAAATTAGCATGCGAGGAAAGTAAGCATGTAAAGAAAAAGCCCTTAATATTGTCACTTTTTTTGTGACGGTGAAGGACTAGTCAGTGCCATAACCCTTACCTGGTGGTGGACTTCGTTTAGTGCATTTGTGCGACAGATAGTTAGCCGTTTCTTTCCTTTCATGATAGTTCACACCCAATAATTCGATCACATTGGTACACCTATAAAACTATTTACAAGATGTATTTACAAACTTGCAGAATGTTAACAGAGACGGAAGAGAGCTCAGCCAGGTAGATGCAGATGTAGATCCTTGGACAAAACTGCCACATGCTTGGTTCGGTTTGGTTTTCCCTCTATGATGGCGCACACCCACTGCGGCGGATTGTCCAAGATTTGGATGGTATTAAGAAATTGCAGTTACTGCTAAAATTAGTAAAATTGTCAGGAAGAAATAAATTAAAAATAATGCATGAAAAACTGAATAAAATTATGTTGACTTTTCGTCGTCTTTGAAGCCTTCGTCGTTCTCTTCTTCAGCTCACCGTAACACAACCCCCAATGGCAATAGCACCATCCCGGCGAGTCAAACGGCACCATCAGAAAGAGCGTGGTAGGTTCGTGGGACGTGATGTTATGCCAGATGACATGCTAGAGCTGACGGGGACTACATCATAGATAACATTGGTCACTTGATGCAGGAAGCGGTAAGGGTCCTTGAAGCAAGGAAGGAGATCTTCCGAGAACCCCACTCGGTAGGAATGGGACCATAGTAGCTCAGGGGAACCTCGTGAAAGGTGTACTTCGTGGTACCGGTGATTGTAAACGTGAATTATGATTTCTTGGGATGCCACGAGACGAGTACGGCCAAGGTGCCGCGCGTGGTCATCATGGGCAATTACGTCGCTGGCAAACTCTCTGCTCGAGGCACTAGCAGAGGGAAGTGAGACGTCCAAGGGCAACGCAGGGTCTCGACCGAACAACAGGTAAAAGGGAGAACAACGTTTCGTGGAGTGAAGAATTATAAGCGAATGTGACGTAGGGTAGCGCAATGTCTCCGTCACAGTGGTCTGGCGAAACGTAAACGTACTTGGGCAGCATGTCGGTGATGGTCCGGTTCAATCGCTCAGTCAGGCAAGTGGTCTGATGAGTTTGCTTCGTAGAGCAGGAGTGCAAAGTGTCGGCAATGACTTAAGAGAGGAAGGTACGACCCCAGTGTCCCTAGGTAGGTAGGTTCCTGTCTCGCGTCACTTTAATAAAAGGAAAATAATGTGTGACCAATGGTGGAATCGAACCTCTGGAGCAAAGCAGCCTGGTCCTCTAACCACCAGGCTACGATCGCACGCATACTTCTCTCGCTCCAAAGCAGCCAGCTGTTTGAAACATTCGATGCGTGTGCCTCGTACCACTTTCTCGTCGTCTTTCCTTGTGACGACAGCTCGCGCTTTGAGGCGCTGGTTTAGACTGCACTATCTCCGGGACCTGCGCACATTTCCCAGAACTTTCGTCGTATCAGTTTACGCTACGTGGAAACTGTGCGATGCTGTACAAGCTCCACTATAGAACGACCAAGTTAATCGCGTTTTAACATTCTTTCACCGGTGTACAGATGCCATCATCGCTTTAACATACACCTCATAGCTTAGCCATAGCGTATGATTGTATAACACTCAGTTGCTGATGACGTCACAATCCGTGTTTCTCTATCTTACGCTCCTCCACTGCCCATGTAGAGCCCAACAATTGACATGTCGTAAGCTCGCATCGAACCGCCGGCATAGATATGCCCTTGCTGCCATACGATGGTCCTCGACGTGGTCATCGCCGTGCTTCTGTCGTCACACACACACACGTACGCTAGCGGCCCACGTACACAACTACTCGATTTACACGTACACGTTGGTTCATCTGGCAACGGTTTGTGTAACCCCAAACAATGCTGGATAGCCAGGTACCTGCAAAATGATTCACATAACATCGATTCCCACAGTACGTGGGAGCTGCACAATTTTTCTTCAAAATACCTATATACGCATAGAAAGGATTTTTCAGGTAAGTTTGACGACAATGCAACGAACTAAGGATTGTTGATGTACTGTTGAGCAACTCAAATTATTCTGAGTATGAGTAACTCATTACCTACCCAGAATAATATGCCATACCTTCAATATAGAAGTTGTACAACAGATAGAGAAATATCCGAATAATTTCTTTCCGTGAAGATAGCTACCATGGTTCTAATTTCCCGAGATCCCCCCCCCCCCCAAAAAAAAAAAAACAACAACAAAAAAGAACAAAGCGTGTTGATCTCAAAAAGTACTACGTGGCAATAGGTGGTCGTGCGCAGCAGCATCGCTGCACTTAAATGCACTTCTAAAGATTAATTGAGGTAGCACGCCGACAGGATCTGTGAATAGGCAACAGAGATGGTTTCAAGAGCGTAACCTTGGCTTTCACTTCTAGCAATATAACTTGCGTGCTGAAGCAATGAAGGCACGTGCAGCGTGGCAACTCTCCCTCTTTCAGCGTTTTTTCTTGCTGTTCATAGACTGCACCAAGAGTGAGAAGGTCTTGACGGTGTACGGCTATGCATCACAGACAATTAATGGCCGTGGCTGTCGTTTTTTAACCATCACTTTCGTATACGGCCGGTTCATGCGTTAAGGCTGTGTGCAGCCGTGATCATTTGTTGGAAGCGTGTTGGAAGTGTGAGTGCACTAATGCCGCTACGCGCAAGCGCCCTGTCACGTGGTACTTTTTCAGTTGTCGCGCACTCTCTTTGTGGCACCGAAAATAAATTAAAAAATATAACAGCTACCTTCATGGAAAAAAATCATTTGGATATATTTAATTACGCTTTACACTTCTTTGAACTTCATTGAAGGTTCTGCATCTTAAGTTATACTTCAATGTTGGTTAATTATTTCTTGTTGAATAATAATTTAAGCTAATATAGTAAAGGATACTGTTAGTTGCTCATAAGGACAGGGAGAAATATTCTCGTAGTGCATACTTAGATTTTCTTTAAGGCTTGGCACAAGTTTGCTGAAACACCCTGTGTAGCTTTTGAAACAAACGCTTGTTGGAAGTACATTGCGTCCGCGTCTATTCCTTCATGTACCTGTATTGTAGTGCGCTGGTCTATGAGAACTGTGGTAACCACGATGCTTCTATGAGTCGAAATTTACCGAGGTCTCAGTATGACATAGCATTTGCATTTCTTGTCCCAAGAAATTCGGTTCCTGTGCCATGTAATCCAGCCAGTGACCTTGACGCCGGCTGCAAAAAGCCGTAACCACCAAGCCATCGCAGTGGGGGAGGTGTGGCCTAATTTTATACATGTTTACATTGAGATCTTAACTGATGCGGCTTCAATGAGCACGGTTTTACCTTTACGTAATTATTCTGCATCGTGTTCTTGCACAAAAAAGTATCACAAGAAAAGAATGCAGCATTGTTCTGGTTGATAGAAACATATTATTCGGCTATCCCTTACCGCCACTTGTTTTTCCAGCATCGAAGCCAGTGGTGCAGCTATGGATAAGAACAGATCATGCTGTAGGATTTTGTTGCTCATGATAAAGCTGTCATTAATTCGTGCTACTAAAAACTGATTCCGTTTTGATTAGAAAAAATGGCGACTGAATTGTAGATAAGGTAATAAATGATAAAGTTACTTGAAGCCCAACTCGTACTTTCCTGTTGAAACCTATTCAATTACGTACGGACGGCAGGTACATTGGCTACTAAGAAACCCATGTACCAATATCAATGACGTTGGTCCTCTCGAACGAAGGTATATCTAGCTGGTCCAATTACATATGAAAGCAGAGGAGTCGCTTATCATGTAAACTATTTCTTGTATAGCTAAGAGCCAAAGTGCATTTTACAAAGAGCTAAAAATGAAGAGCGCTTAGCTCGGAATCATGGGTCTGTATACTATTAAAATAACGTTTTGCAACAACTGTATGTCTTAACAACCGTAGGATGAAAGGCACGCTATACTATGATAGATTGTTTGGATTTCCTGTAAGTATGATTCGAATTATGATTTTCGAATACAAGATTTTATTGTTCCTCGAAGCTCTTTCTTATTGTTAAGGGTTGCTACGCACTTGTAAACGTGGCCTCTGAGGAGTTTCAGGTTGTCCAATTTTAGAACACTACTTCATGAGTAGTGTTCAAAAAAAAGGTGCTCAAATTAATCTCTACTTTTATCAGGCCACACGTTTGAACCTTCCACTTTAGAATCCACAAGTTTAATTCTGCTCGATCCCGTGGCTGCCAGACAAAGGAATTCCTCAATTTCCTTCTATTCAGAGTGGTGCACCCAAGCCTAATGTTTCTATCGAAGTGATTGCCCTCAACCTGTGCAGCTACACTTGAAATACATTTTTTACTCCGCGTATGTAATTACAGCTTCCAGAACACTGTTTATTCTTAAGCTGTATTTTCTCTGTGAGTGCATCCAGGGTCAGAAGGAGAAAAAAAGAAAGCTTAATCTTTTGTTTTCATCGAAACTGAACAAAATCCATCATTCCAGGAATAACATGTCCTCGACGACGTTGTTCATACTCAAAAGGAAGGGCAGACGCTGGCTCTGCTATAAGACAGCTCTCAACGCCGGCGACGAATGAAACATGAGAGCGCCATATTGAGCGGGCTATTGTTTCCGACGAAATTTTTTGGAAACCGAGTTGGAAGGTCGCTTTGTTCCCCGCGTTTTGTCTCGGGTTGGAGAACAGAGTGCCAGGCGTGCTTTTGGACTGCCTAAAGAAAGGCACAGTGGGTGAAAGGAGATTTTCTTCGAAGCTCAAAAAAAATTTTCACATTTGCAATGACCTAGAACTTCAAGCTACACGTTACATTACAAGAAAGCTCCATGCAATCGTTTCGATTCCTTATGATAGGGGGACTTAAAAACAAAGCCCATGATTTCTTGCATAATGTGGAAGCTGTTCCATTTAGGAGATCGAACTGCCTATGGTATCAGTTTGTGGGATAGCCTGTTGAAATCAGGAAATTCGCAAGACCATATTAATGGAGTCCGCATAAGCAAGACGGATAATTGAAAATCGCTTGGAGAGGCCTTCGTCCTGCAGTGACCAAAAATAGTATGATGGCGTTGATGACCACGACGACGACAACAGTAGTGTCAATTCTTCAGTAGCTGGAAGTACGTAGCTCGCTCAAGAACCGACTTTCATTGGATCACGTGGCTTTCTTCTGGGCCTTAAATGTGCTTGTCCCTGAAACGTAATGGCAGACATAACAAAATTTAAAGCAAGAACAGAAAAAAAAGAAAAAAAAGATATCAGAAGGGCACACATTCCGTGTGATTTTGGTTCGCCTACGTGAAAGTAGCGTAAACTAGTAATTACCACGGCGATAGTGCGCAGATTAAAGAAAGTAACACTGTTTTGAGACCAATAAGTACAGAGCTTACGCATCAAGTGGAGCCTGAACAATATTTTGCCAACTCTTTGCCAAAATCGTTTAATATAAGGTGCAGCCGGTAAATCTTTGAGAGTCGAAGGGAAAATAAGGAATTAATTCGCCAGTGACAAACAGTTCTTACGAATGCAAATATCCGTGAATGCAACCCTCGGTGCGACACATTGTTTCCTACTTAGCTGGCAATGCACCATGGCAATGCTTTGCGCAAGGCACGCTATGCGGTCACGAACCGACGCCATTTACCTTTTGGGCATGAATAGCCGTATCCTCCTGGGAACCGATCGAGGGCAGCTCATGGTTTTCAAGTAGGTTCCTACTGGTATGTTACGAACGACGCGAGTCTTTATTTTTGTTGAAATACCACCATAGATCATCATCTCGTGGTACGTGTACAAAGCAACCATCTGCTCTTGTTAGCCAGCATGAAAACTACCTTTCTTTGCCTAAACATAGTGTAGTGGGTCGCCCTGTTGATGCTGCATCCTAGACTTTCCTGTCATCTGATGGTATTTGAAATGCACTTCACGGTTGCCTTTTGTGTCTGGGACGACATAGTGGTCTAAATCACAATAATGTAAATTTTCTCGAAGGCTGGCGGCAAGAATACGATAAAACCACTTTCATACAGCCCGCATGCTTCTAACTCTATACCCTGGATGAACCGTTTCCGAGTAATCTGTATTTATTTATTTATTTATTTATTTATTTATTTATTATTTATTTATTTATTATTTATTTATTTATTTATTTATTTATTTATTTATTATACCATCAGCGTCTCAGGAATTATAAAGAGGAGTGGTACGGTACATATATGGTACATAGTAAACAACAAACACGGTGATAAGAAAATAACATACAAAAGTTTCTTTCCATACAATATTAGCTATTGTGTCATAAAACCAAACAGGAAAGCTGAACAATTTCCTGGTTATACAATGTTAGCCTAAGTTTCCCGAAAAACGGTATCACTCAACCTTGTCACAGTGTTAACACGTTGGGATACATGATGTTGTCTCGTAAAGAAATGTGCATGCAAAGTAGGCTGGTGATAAAACCTCGGAAAAAGCACTTGCGTGCCATCTTACGGCGAAAAGACAGCAAAAGAAGGCTGAGATTAGATTTCAATAATTTATAGAGGATGATATTATACAAGGTGTCTCAAGAGGATACAGGTATGCACGTACGGCATGTCGGTGTCATATATTGAACTTTTTATAACTTCAAAAACCGTAGAGCTATTTGATTTCTCAACCAAACTAGGTAACCGCCGAAGCTCAGGCTGGTGAGTGCTACGGGAACAGTGAAAGTCACGATTAAATGTGCAACTATCACGTGATCGGCGATGGCCCCAGCCTTTGTGGGCAGAGCGTCCACCTGACGCGTGCAAGAAAACTCAGTCGGTTGAGTTCTGAATCGCTTGCGCGTTTGTTAGCTTTAATGAGCTTTTCTATCGTCTCAAGGCGGGGTCTCCCACGAGCGAAGGAAAGCCGAAAGGGTGAGAACTGTTTATGCGTTCCATTCCTGCGTCTTTAAGCAATCATGTTCGTATTCTTGTTTGTTTGATTGATTATTTGATTGATTGTTTATTGGTTTATCACAATACATGCGATGGGAGGCGAAGGGAAAAAATGTGGGCAGCTTGCACTAGTGGTGCAAGGCTGAAATAAACAGCGGAGCTGGTGATCGACTTAGCTTCTTCCAGGTTTTGCTAGGAAGTGCTGCTAGGCACGGTATTCAGAATCGGCTAGCCGCCGACGCGCAAGTTCTCGCTTGGCCGCGCGACGCGATTCAAGATGAGCGGCTTCTTCTTCGGGTGTCCGGATCTTCATTGGCCGTCCCATGTCAAGTCTACATGTACTCGCCACAGAGTCAACGAGAGTTTTGCGACCGTCGCGGCGGCTCCGAGCTTTATCTCTCCGGTGACGTCACGGCCAGGCTGCGCCTCCACACTCGCCGGGGTGTGGCTCGTCGAAGCCTGCCGAACCACCGCCAGAGGTGCCGGCTGAAGTCACGGACACCACGCGCGTTCGGCGCGAACGCGGGGAAACGCGGACGGCGTCAGCCGCAGCTCTGCGCGTTGCCTCGTTGGTGCTGCTACCATTTCTCTCTCTCTCGCCCTCAATTTCTCTTTCTCTCTCCAGGGCATAGCGCACGCCGCGCGCATGATCTCCTTCACTCTCCTCAACGTCCCATGTCAAGGCAACATGGGCACGGCACGGAGAGGAGGTGAAGTACACGTCGCTCCGCGAGGTGGTTGCTAGGCAACGCGCGGTGACGTCATCGCCAGGCGCAGTTTATTGTACGCGCTACGCGGTCTAACCAAGAGCTTAAACAGCTCCGCTGTTAAAAACATTCAATGATGGCTTGAGGGAGTCTTTCGCCCCCATACTGGCGAAGACAGCAGCAGAGGCACCAACATTTTGTTTAAATTGTCGTACGCTTTGACAAAACCATCAATTTAAACACATCGGTAGTTACCACATCATTACCTATACCAAACGATATCGTTTGGTATAGCTAATAGAAAATCTAGGCGATTAAGTTAATGATTCTAGATTGAGTTTATTGTTGGTGTGCTTGTTCACATGGCTTTGATTACTACTTAGAAAAAGGCCTAGATACATACGACAATACTAACGCTGAGATATAATCAATTATATTTTTATTGCGATAGCAATCATATGGACACTCCAAGCGCATTCCTGCCGTCGCCGTCGTCGTCACCATGAGGTTCCGTATAAAGTCCAACGGGGATAAACTCGTCGCCGCGCGCCTTGTGCTGTATGTGCGAGTGAAAGCGCGCGAGGGATGCCCGCTTTCACGGAGAGCGAACGCACGGCGGAGAGCAAGCACGACGTCTCCGGTCGTGTGAAAGGCCGCGGGGAAATGGGAGAGAGGGAGGGAGGGAGATGGTGCTCGCATACCAAGTCGGAGCTGCTCGTACGCAGACCCACGCAGAAGGGCCGCAGGCCATACTCGCCAGACTTCGATTACAATCAGGAAATTACCGTACGAACCAATTCGGGACACGCCATCCCATGCGTGGACAAAATCAGAGTCCTGGGTATGATCGTAGAGACTAAAGACGCCAATGGCCTCTACGATTCAGTAGCTCATCACCAGGACCAACAACGCTATCGGGCTCATCAGAAGAATTGCCAATAGAAACAGGGGCCTCAAGGAACATAATTTCGTCACACTCATACACGCGTTCGTTACCTGTCACTTCGCATACGTTGCGGCAATGCTCAATTGGTCAAATCCGAAAGAGACAGACTCAATGCGCAAATCAGAAAGGTCACCAAGCAAGCCCTCGGCATTCCGACCAGCACCAGCAACGAGAAGCTGGGGCACTTGGGCATGCACAACACCCTGGAAGAAATTGCCGAAGCTCGGCAGGGCGCCCAGCTTGCGAGGCTTTCGACGACGCCTCCGGGGCGCACGATCCTATAGGGAAGCTAGGCTTTGCTCAAGGAAACATAGAAAAAGACTTTGCGGACCTCCCACGGGACGTCCGCGCCAAGATCATGGTCCGACCTATACCCAGAAACGTACACCCCGAAAACAACAGGGGCAGACGACAAGTGAGAGGACAATTCCTCCTTAACCAAGCATTGGCGACCTGCGAACGCTCAGCTTTTGTGGACGCGGCGGCATACGCGGGAAACAAAGCTTTCGCAGTGGCGGTGGTGGACGACCGCGGATCCACAAGATATGCAGCCACGGTAATCGCAAGGAAGCCTGAACAGGCCGAAAAGGTTGCGATCGCCGTTGCGCTCACTGACGACAATCTTTATCACATCTACAACGACTCCATAGCCGCTATCAGAGCTTTTCAAAAGGGCACAGTCTGCGCACAGGCTCTCAGAATTTTCACAAAGAAAGAGATTAAGCACCATGTCATATACTGGTTCCCGACACACTTAGGACCAAAGATCGGCGATGTCCCCAACCTTTATGAGGCGGCACTCGAGCTCAAGCGATTACACACAGAATGCTACAGACAGACACATACCCCACGCAAAACAAACTACACCACTACATGCCTGAGCTCTACGTCAAGTGTTATTGCACCAATTGCAATACATCCCTTAACGTCTATCATTTACTCTGGCCTTGCTCGCAAGCTCACATAAACTCCGAACCGGACAAGCGCAAGTTTGAACAAGCAATCCGGAGCGAAGAACTCGCTCCCCAACTCTGGGCCGCAAAGCAGGTCCACGACGCCGCCACGAAACTCAACCTCCCGGTTCCGTCGTCGGAGACGCCCGCTCCATGAGAGCCCCAAAGCTCTCGTGGCCTGCAGGACCTTGAATAAAGTCGATTCCTTCCTTGCTTCCTTTTGCGAACGCTACGTGTGGAAACGAAAAGCTTAAACAGCTCCGCTGTAGACGTCCGACTTTGGTGTCAAAACCCACGCCATAGAAACGGTTGACTCTGAAACATATCTAGAAGGTTGTGCTTTTGCGGATTGCATGCGCCTGAAGCGATTGCAGAGCTGAAAATACATCATAGTCATCCCGTTTTAGACACCGCCTATGGTGGCTAGGCCTTCAACCCTCGATATCGAGAACATATCTGAAGAAAACCGCCGAGATAACGTCCAAACTTTGCTGCCGATGTGAGATGAAGGGAAGTGAATGTCTAAACACCCTTCACTTCTTTTAAAGGGGGCAGACGGGGCAGAAAATGCCGCGCTCTTGGCCTGACGTTGGTAGGCTGGGCGTCATGGATCAGAGGTATGATGTTATTCCCGCTTCATCCTGATACAGGAAGTCTGTGGGAGACCTAATCATAAACCACAGCTCCTGCGGTAAAAATGTAATTGTTTGTTCAGTGAAACTGACTTTATCGCGACTGAGAATATCCGAGAACTTATGCGCCCTACAGGGGAAAGCACATTGCAAGGTCACTTTTGACCGAAGAGAAGCCTCTAAAGTGGAGCGATGTAATTATCATTTGGGAAATAACTCGGCTAGCCTCCCTGTGCGAGGTGCCGCAGTCCTTATTTGACGCCAAGCGGCTTTCTTTCATTTTTTCTGCGGAGTTTTCTTTTTTCAATTTCTTTTTTTTTTTGGGGGGGGGGGGGGGGGGATTTTACGAAGGAAGCAAGTTCACCAAACCAAGCTTTGAAAACTGGGTCACATGGAGGTTCCAGTCCGAGATCTCTCATGGCCATTCCACCGCACTTTGTAGGGGTATCCACAGGTGTTGATACTAAATCTTTGCCACAGACTTGTGTACGACAACGTGAACCAGGTAGAATTTTGAGGTGGCGCAACGCATTCGTTGCTAAAATATTTGACTAAATCGACTAAGCTGGCTCTGTGGTCCCGATACATTGTGTAATGATGCCGACGGGAAATATTGGCCAGATTCAAGAAGCTTTTCTTATTTTTTGAAACGCACTGCACGAAGGACTTTCCATCTTTGGGGAAGATCGAGCTCCACAAAATCTACTATATCAAGGCTGCATTGCGTCTGCATCTCGTCACCAGTAACATGTCTGTTGCGAAAAACAATGAGTTATAATATTAAATAATAACGAAATGCATTGAGGGAGAGATGACAGTGTAAGAGGTTTCATTTAAAATAAAAGACAACTGAAAGGGTAGAGGCGCTGACAGACGAAGCGAACAACAAAGGGAACGCTATTTCCAGGCATTCGAGACACGAGGGGACGTAATCCGTCCGCAGCATAATCGCACGGGGTTGACGCAGAGGATCCTCGAGGACAACAAGGCACGACACAATTAAAACAAAGCAAACAAAACGAGGAACTATGGAGAAGCGAAGGGAAAATGGAAAGATAGGTTTGAAAGAAAAGCAAGAATCTGTAGGAAGTGCTGAACAAAGTGGGCACATGCCGAGGCGGCCTGCCTTGTCCGCGCACGCGCTCTCCCCCTCCTCTTTTCGTCACGATAATCTCGTTCGCCGCTGCTCCTCTTTCAGCTATCGCGCGACGGGACGAGACGCACTGGGCGTTCGTGATAGCAGCAGCAGCAAGCGGCAGTAACGGCCGGAGCGCCCTTAGCGATCACTCGGCCGCCGAAAGACCAGCGCAGCGTTTCATTTTTGCTCCCCTTCTTCCCTCGCTGGCTTCCAGACCGAGGGCCTGTGACCAAAGGTGCGTTGCGTGTGCCATTCTCTTCTACGCGCTAAATAGTTCCGGCAATATAGAGTCGTGCACGAGAGCACGAGGTTGCTCTCTCTGTTACTGTTCCTGTGCACCTCTTGATCGACTATACTCAGTCCTGTAACGCGGAGTTTTGTCGAGCATCTTTGGCTGTGTTTTAAACTACATGCGAAGGCCACGGACGAAAGTCCTCGAACCTCCCACTGCTGGTTTGGGGCACTAGCACTGACGAAACCAACAGAAGTGGTGTTTGTTAACGATAATATTATGCTCGAAACGAGATGCGTCAGCACTTCGAAGTTTCCATAACCGAAAAATAGCGCTAAATAAATTTTGTTTTATACGCTGCTGGTGTTTGACAAGGTACGACGATGCACCGAATCCCTGTAATAGCAATGCGCATACTTCTGGGAATATGAGCCTGTCATAATTTCCCTAGCGACTTCGTGCAAATTAATTTCTCGCGTCTCCAGTAACAAGAGCCATGGGCTCTTACTAGTAAGTGTGTTGAGTCGCATCGGAGTCTTATCTTCGCTTTAACCCTGGATGAATAATAAATGCAAGAATGTTTACGTCAGCCAAAACTTCGCATATTCAAAGGGCTGAAATTGCGCCTTCTTACACGAGGAACAATAATTACAACCATGTTGATAACAGAAATTATACTGTGATTATGACTGAAATGAAATTGCAGCCCATTGCCTTTACTTACGAAGCTACATGGCAATAGCCAGTAAGCCCTCATTCCTGCGTTATTATTATTAACTTTTGGGGGGATTGTTCCAGTTGTTATGTTTGCAAAAGTAATAATACTTCTAAATGCCGAAACTGAGTTGCAAGTAGCTTAGCGACGACATAATCAATACTCGGTTATTTCCGTCGACAAATCTTTGCGTCGCAGCAAAATATTTCATAAAGTATACAGCCCCAGCGATGTCATTGAAAGTTTTATTTACCAACTGGTTCCACATTAAAGTGAAAAACGTCTGATATGCATTCGAAAAAATACTACAAGAGAGACCGTTTCTTCGCTCTATGTTCACTTGAGTTTAATTCTCACAAACGACTACACTCGAGTACACGACGTAAAAGAAAGCATGACACTACGTCTAGACGCAGTGTCATGACAATGATAAGATCAGCCGGCGCGAAGTTAACTCGCATTGTGCTTATGAGAGTAATACCTTCAGGCACGTGAATAACGCAATCTGCAGGCATTTAAATTAAAGCTCGACTGCGGCATTTTGCCTGCAAAGTTGAACTAGGTTATCGATACTGGTGGGTTCTTTTTTTTTTCTTTCTCCCCCGTGCCCGTTGCTATTCTCAGTGGACAAAAAAGCTCCACTTCCGTATCATAGGATAGACTTCACGTTATCTAAGGCTAAAGGAGGCCATGGAATTTTCTCTTCCAGGAATAGTCGATATAAGCTGAACGCGCGCGAAGATCGCACGAATCCCAAGACAATGACGAGAAATATTTCCGATATCACGTCCGCGACTTCGATAAACGCGCTGTGATGGGGGATCAGTTGTGTGCATAATAATAATAATAATAATAATAATAATAATAATAATAATAATAATAATAATAATAATAATAATAATAATAATAATAATAATAATAATACTTTGAACCATCACTTTAGTTAGCAAGATTAGAAGCGACCTACATTATGAGTGATAGACAAGGAGGAGACAGCTCTTCATTTAGAAGCATAGAGGTTTCACAGCATAATACTTTTCGTTTACATGCTACTCTGCAAATTAGGGGAAAAGAGGAGCAGAAAGGCCTTAAAAGGAGGGCAGAAGCACTTGGGGGGGGGGGGGGGGGGGATATTGTAATGTAAACATATGATTAAAGCATATTTGAAGTTGTAATTGTTGAATGAAAGATTACGAAAACGTTTTAAATAATATTTGAAATAAAACTTCACCTTTGTCGTGTTTGATGCATCTTCTACGAATCGCAATAAACGGCGCATAGGTAGGTAGGCATATAACGGCAGCATTGCCCCTCATTCCAGTATTTTTTTTCTTGTTTGTTAAGGTTCCTGGCTGTGAACAAGGGCAGGATTCTCTATTAAGAAGCTTAAGCTGAAATAGTTCGAAACAAGAACACAGGGCTGCTGTGTATCTCGCGATCTATAGAACCTTTAATCGATATGTCTACAAGCTCTGCTGGACTGCGATAACAAGCATAGAATCTAATCAGTGTGCAGATAGAGCCTCTAGCGACAGTGTCAACGTATATCTATTGTGCATGCCAAGTGTCAGGTACTCAACCCGTTTATCACCTTCCTGTACGAGCAATAACTAACGAAACGGCCTACCGTGCTTCACACAGTTTTCTCGCTTAGTTCTCTTGCTGTTTAAAGAAGCATCGAAAGAGATAAACCATGGCCGAGAATCGGGCCCGCAAGGTCGGCCTGCGTGATTCTGAGGAATGATCCGCGTTTAAACGAGGCATTTCCGGGGTCAACACGAAAAACGAAACGAAAAATAGAATAAAATAAAGGAATGCAAGAAGGAAACCAAGAAACGCGTACATAATGCGAATTGTACGTTTGGCAAAAGTCACGTATATGAAGGAGGAAGCGTTATCCTAGCGTTTTCCCCATTAAATGTTCCATGTGGGCTCAGTTTGACCAGTTTTTATAACGGCTCGCATGCAGCGCAGATGTGAGAAACGTTCAGAGTTTCAGAAGCACGAGTATGGGAGGCTGTGGGCAGCAATCAGCTAAAATGGCACTGTCAAATTGTAACGGTGTCATTTTGCGAATGCTGAAGAAAAAAAAACAACACCCAGTAAAAGGTCAAACAGTTATCATAACTGCTTACACTCGCGCTAAAGAAAAGGCAGCACGGCGGACACTGAATACCCACGTGTAATGGACATCGGGAAGAACTTGAGAAGATTGTATTATTGAAAGCCACCTGGGAAGCTCCTAGTGATAAAAACGCTGTTGGAAGCTGGGAACCCCGGGTAATTGCGAGATAACCTGAGCACGCTTCCGTTACTCACGCCGTTCGCGCTTATGCAGCTGTTCCTTCTTTTACATTTAAATTAATTTTTTTTTCATTCTTATTTTCTGTATAGTCGCAGCGTAACAGTCTGTCCCACAGCTTTTCCTGTGTGCTTGTTCGCACGTGCTTAATATACACATATTTGAAATGTGAAAGAAGCGAGGGCAGCGCAAATGAGATCCAATTTTATCGCGTTCCAGCCGCTGGGCATGTGCTCTTTACAATGAGACGAAAGAGTGGGGACCGAACGCTCGACGAGCGCCAGTCTTTCAACTAAAATTGTCCGGGGTTCTTGGCAGGACCTGCAAATTACCCGTCCTTCTGGACACTTTGCCGCGTAGCCTATGCAATGGCCACCTAGGTTCGCTTATGATAGGCGTATCCACAAGTAATCTGTTTATTGCGAAACAAATATACGGACGCTGGAAGCGCATTCGCGCCGTCGCCGTCTTGCTCTCACGGTAACGACGTGTATTTGCGCGTGGAGGGTTTGAAGGTCTCCAGAGACGAGTTGTGCGCTTGGCTGCAAAAGAGACCAAGCAAAGCGGACGCAGCGTCCCGCTCCGCTCATTAGAATCTGCCGGAACTAAGGCAGCGATCTGGCTTGCACTGCTGGCATGATCGTTGTGCGGACACGCATTAGCGTTGCTGATGAGCAGAGAGAGAGAGAGAGATGTGGCTACATGGAGGAAGGAAACAAAACAGGAGAGGCCCTGACGTCTCTTTTTTGAAGCCGGAAGTGCAGCCATGTTGGTGTGCCACTTCTCTTTGCGCCTCTAATCAGGGGTTCTGCAGCTCGCCGGAGCAGATGGGCGCGAAATTTGAACTTGCATTGTTACGAGCCGCCGGAAGTGTGTGCTCCTGACGCGCGTCAAAACAAAGCCTACAAAACTTCTGTAGCAGTTTTAGTGAAGCCGACGCGCTCCTGTGTTTTCCCGTGGCACGTTGAAGAAGACAACGAAGACCCACGCCGTGATTGCTTGAATGTATCTGTTGCTGGAGGACACTCACACTCACAGACCCAAAACACAACTTTCAAGCTTACACACCGCACTCCAAAGTCAGCTTTTCTCGCGAACAAAAGGTGCTGCGGGAAAGACACCGGCGGAAAAATCTTATCTCACTTTTCAGAGACCGAGAGCAGCAGCGAAAGCTTCAGGAGCGCGGTTGTCATGGCAACGCTGACACTTGGGGTACACATCCCAGTGCTCCTTTGCGAAAAACATCACGTGACTTCCGCCACACCTTCTCCAATACGTTCGTGCTGGCCAGGGCCTCTCCTGGGGTTTCCTTCCTCCATGTGTGGCTATAAAAAGAGAAAAACCGAGGGAACTGTCTCGTAAGTGCCCACCTAGTGGGCATGCCCATTTCGTCTGCTGCTAAAGGGATGACTGGCTGGGGGCGCCTGTCTCCTTCTGACGCGTACCCCAGCCCAGCCAAACAGAACTTCAGCACCCACTAGGTGGACCCTTACAATTTGCGAAACATCGGCCCTGCGCTTGTAATATTCTGACGGATATCGTTGCTTTCCACTTCGCGAAATTTAGTGCCTGACTATTCTTACAAAACTAAAACCAGATGTGCGTCTAGTAGACCTCCATACCTTTCCTTCCTTCTTTTCCTCCTCCTCCTTAATACTAGGCTGTAGAAACAAAAAGTTGAACTTTCGAATGAAAAGCCGTTTGTGAACAAAAGTAATATACGTAACCGAAATGCTGTATTCTAACTATAAGCAGAAAGTTACATCCCAGAAAGACATGAGGGCCAATTACTGGCCATGTTTAAGTGCCATTCTGATTAGGTTGAGCCGTCTTACAAAATATGCTTGGGCATTTTGAACACAGTTGTACACTTCTTATTGGAGAAACTTCGGACCGGATACACGAGGCTTTTCCCTGGTGACGACGGACGCCAACCTTTCAAAAGTAGTTCCTGCTACGCGAAAATAATTTTTTTTTGTTACTTGGGAGACACAGCGCCCACTGCGCGGTTTTCTTTTGAGACAGCTACCTGATTTTTCGGAAAGCTCCAAGTGGGCACCCTGTCTACGCCCCAATGTGGTCTAACGTTTACTTTGATGCAGTCATAAAGATGTGTTGTGACACCAACTATGACACGCGCGACGCACGTCTGAGGCCAAGTGCTCGTTGCACGCCCACAACATAGCTAAGTGATGATGATGATGATGATGATTTATTGGCATCCTCTTCGAAACGGAGCGGTGGCACATATTCACCTAGCCTGCTTGATTTAATCAGGTATACAATACATGTTCTTTATCTAGCATTTTTGTATACCTCTCCTTTATTCTTTTTCTTTTTTTCCAAAAATTTGCCTTGTACCGCTACCTATGATTTTAAGAGATCAGGTCGTATCCATCTTTTCCCTGCTTTTTTTTCCACCAGTACTCTAATCATCTCTTGCTTATCTCTACGGCTGATCTGTTGATGTTTCCTTCCACTATAAACCCAAGCGCTTCTGGGAGTTGCATGTTACCTACGGTTCTCGCTGGGTGGATACCTTCCCATTCTATTAGGATGTGCTGAGTGGTCTCTGGATCTTTACTGCAGCATACACATGCCTCACCTAGTTCCGAATATTTGGTCCGGTATGTTTTGGTCCTTAGGCAACCAGCTCGAGCCTCAAATAGCAAGGCACTGCCCTTTATGTTATCGCACAGATTTTCCCTTCTAATTTCTTTCTTCTCATTCTTGTAAATCTCCATTGTCCTTTTCGTTTCCATTCTTTGCATCCAATTCACGGTCTCTATTTCTCTCACTTTCTTTCTGATGACTCCTGGTTGTCTATTTACAGTTTCTATCATCCTGTACTTGGTTGCCAACTTCCTTGACCTCTTCCTACATTCTCTGTCCTCGCTTTTCATGTACAGATACTTGAGCACTTTAGCCGCCCATTTATTTTCATCCATGCTCCTGAGCGTTTCTTCAAAACAAATTTTGCTATGTGCTTCTCTGACTTCAAAAGAGGCCCAACCCATGTCACCCTGCACTGCCTCATTTGTGGTATTACCGTGGGCTCCCAAAGCCAACTCGCCTACTGATCTTTGGTTAACTTGCAAACCCGACAAGATATCCAATTTTAAGCATAGAATGGCATTTGCGAATGTTAGCGCCTGGCACCATTACTCCTTTTCAGATTCGACGCACCACCTCATACTTATTGTGGCCCCACAGTGCTCTGTGTTTCATTATTGCTGCCCATTCCGCTTCCCCTTTATTTTCAGATTATCTTGGTGGTTGCTTGAGTAATTCTATCCTTCGTTTATGTGTACGCCGAGGTACTTATATTGCTTCACTATGGGTATTACTTGCTGTTGAATTGCCACCACGGAATTACTCGTCTCTTCACTAAAGATCATAATTCCTGATTTCGCTGTGCTAAACGTAAGGCCTATATTTGTCGCTGCATTGCCACAAATATTTGCAAGTATCCGTAAATGTTTTTTTATTGTCCGCTAGTAGCACAATGTCGTCTGCGTACATTAGTCCAGGGACCTTCTGTTGCACCATTTGTCCATTCCGCATGTAGGATAAATCAAAACCTAATTCGCTGTTTTCAAGTCGTCTTTCTATGCCCTTAACGTAAAGCGTGAACAATGGTGACAGAGGACATCCTTGCTTCAATCCTTGGTGAATTCCCACCATTTCATTACCTTTTCGACCGTCCCATACAACTTGTGCTTGGTTGTCTCTATATATCTCCCTCAGCAGCTCCACGAAATCGTCATCTATGCATTGGTGCTGAAGAATATCCCATAACAATTCCCTGCCTACGTTGTCATAAGCTCCTTTAATATCTAGAAATGCTATCGATAAAGGTCTTTTCTGAGCTACTGAAATCTCTATGCACTGAGTTAGTACAAACATATTATCCAAAGTGAAGCCAGTAGCGAGCGCCCCCACGTGGTCGGCTCAACAGTTTCGATAAGTTCCTTCATAGTCGTAATATGCTGGTAAACTGGTGCTGCTTTGCTAAACAGAGTCCTAATTCACAAAACCTTTCGTTCGTAAAAACTGATTCTACGTTCGCTTTTAGATAGTAATATGTTCACTACCATGATTCGCTGGCGATTGTTCTTATGATGCATCCTATCGTACGAATTATTTTGTGAATACGAGCCCATAACCGCGCTCAGACGATGCTACGCGATCTTTGCAAAAGCACCGGGTCAATTAAATCCCGATGACAAGTACTTAGAGCAACAGACCACGTGGAGTCAGTTTGCCCTTCCCATGTGTTGTGATTTGCTTTGTAGCTGCTCAACTGTGGTGACTGCTAGAATTACGCAGACTATTTAAATGCATACTTACGACACGTACTTTTAGGGCCTGCGTTGGTTATGTTGGGACAAGTATAGGCACTCCGTGATCCTAAATTTTCACTTCTCCCTTTTCTTGCTCCTGCCTTCTGGCGTCGCGATTACGGGAGCGAGGTCACTGGTTTAAGCACACATCACAGCTCCAAAATGCTGTACCTGAAAGAGCTAAAGCAAAGTTTCAGCTAAAGAAGTGGCGAGCAAGAGGCGAATCACTGCCCGTATTTTTCATCCCACAGATTTTTCAAGAGAACTGACGGCACCCCGCAGCCATTCAAGTAGTACAATGCATTAAACTATACTGCTTCCTGTACGTGGAACGTAGACGAATTTAGGAATGCTTTGACAACGACTATTAAAATAAATTAGTTGCTTTTACGTTCCAATGACTGATGAAGGTTTAGTTCAGCCGAAAGGTAAGATTATATTCTACAAACATAGGCATATCTCCGTTCTAAGGACATTATTTATACAAAGGGCATCTTGCCTAGATTCACGTTGTTACGGCACGTTATTACTTTTTGTTTGCATGATTTTTTTTTTGCCGTACATATTAGTGAACATCTACAGCATTTGTTTTCTTTTTGTCTTTCTTCTAATGGTTCAGGAGGGTATGACGTCGCGGCTGCTGCTTCCCCTCGTGGGAATCCTGTGCTTGGCGGGTACCAGCCACGGCCTGGACAATGGGCTCGCCCGCACACCACCCATGGGATGGCTCTCTTGGGAGCGCTTCCTGTGCAACATCGACTGCGCCAAGGACCCGCAAAACTGCATCGGGTACGAGCTACGAGTCACCGTACGAACGGAAAAGAAAGGAAAATGTCGGTAGCATGCCGCCAAAGATGCCAGCGAAAAGTGTAAAGGGAGCTCGTCTTTCTCGTTAAACATATGAAGCGCATAGTACACTCGAACGCCTCTATAAAAAATAGTTTGAGGCCTTCGAAATAATTCGTTATACAGGTCATTTTGTTGTAATGGTCGCGCTCCACACCGCTCACAATAGAACCGGGACAGAAATACTACTTCGTTATACACGTCATTTTGTTGTACAGGCATTCGTTGCAGAGAATTTCGTTGGTATCCAGCGCTGAACAACGTGTGTACACACACGTTGTTCAAATCTATATTGCTCGTGTCAGCGAATCACGAGCCGAATTCGCAGGGATGGCCCTACTTATGAATGGTTCAGGATTGGTCGGGGTACTGGCACTGGTGAGTCATGAATGACTCTTACGCGGCTACAACGCAAGTCGTATATTTGACTTTCTTTTCAACACGCTGTAGCCGAAATAATTTTAATTTCACTCCTAGATACATCACATACGTGTGTTTGCAGCTTAAAAGGAATGGCAGCATTACCTCGAGAGGTTCCTCTAAGTAAATGGGATCGCATAAATCTCTTCGCTCACTATCCAGTGAACCAATATTGATGAGATTTGTTACAATGAAAATAGAAAGATTAGCTACCGATTTCAGAAACATAAGTTTATTGAGGCTGTCAATATAATTCTATTTTATTCCTCGAAATTCGAAAGTAAGAAAAAACGTAATTACTAAGTTTATAACTTTGTAACTCACCATAAAATCACATACTTTTTGTTATTGTTGTTAACTGCATCTAAAGGAACGTCTGAAGAGATTATTGACAGATCTGATATATACCAAAAATTTTCGAGTACGACTTTATTAGAACCCTCGTAAACAACGTGATAATTTTACATGATATGTGAAATAATAAATCATATGTGTATGCTGTAGAGGCTCTAAGCGATGCTGGTGCTCTAACACACTCCAGCAGATGCTAAAATATGTTCCAACAATGTCACGAAGTTGTAAACGTTCTGCTCCCGCTTTTCTCAAAATCTTTGCAAGATCTGCAATTGTTTTAAACAAAAACGTTGAGGCCCTGAATGCAAATTTTGTCATTGTGCAATGAGTAGAACTTTGCTTTATGCCTAACAAAATTGATCTAATTCGATTCGATTCGATTGTCTGCGTGATGAGACAATTTCTTCTACCACATTCATTTGATAAATAAGAGGATTACAACACGTATTTTAATAGAGATATCGGAGTTGTACCTGAACGAAATCTTGAACTTAAAGTGGCGACGACACATGATGCGTTTGAGCTGTGGCCTACGCCAGAGAGTTGGTATGACGTGATGGAACTAGTAGTGGCAACGTCCCACTGAAAACACGGAGATCGATACCATATTGGTTGCAGCGTAGAAGACATTTTGAGAGCCAACACAATCGTCGCAATATTGCCCTGTTTAAATAATCAGTGTCATTCTTTTGGCCGATAGAACGTAGGCCGGCGTGGTGCGCACGGTTCATTAACCATTAAGTTCGTGAAGAGTGTTGAGAGGCCTCGACCACTCCGTGTTTAAGAATTAAGTGAACACCCGTTGATTGTAAAACAGAGCAAAATACTCGCACCTCATGGTACTCCAACGTGTCATTATCTTTGCATACAGCCTTCGCTTGGAGTGTGCGAAGTTAACTGTCCGAACTGCTTCTCTCCCCTTTCTGTTCTGTCGTGGACACTCATTTAGTAAATGTTTAATTGAGCACGTCGTACCTTGTTTCTTGTTACTTAAACGTGTTATTAACACCAACATTTTGTTTTGTTCCACAAACCAGGGCCTTAAGGAAAGTAACGACCCAATTAATGTTAAAATCACTGAGCATGTAGGTTATCTAACAAACCGTTCGGAAAAGCAGGGTCCTGTTACAGCTGCCACGCCAGCTTCCAGCTTGAATTGCTTTAGGACGTCATTTCTGTGACCTTTACGCAGCTGAGGCATGGTCAACTGCATTTTTGTTCAATGCGAAGACGCGCGTAACATTAAAAAAAGAAAAGAGAGGGGACAGATCAATCATGCAGTCATTTCGGGAGCACTTGTTTGTGTCATGGACAATGGAAAGCCGCAGTCTTGCAACTGTGCAGTGATGTTGCAACTTGTCACCGCTCGCGAAAACGGTGAGCAGCTGACACGCGAGGACAAAAAGAACACAGCGATCAGTATTTTTGCGGAGAGCATGAAACGGATCACTAACGAGAAAAACAGGCTTTGAAGTGCCTGGCCTCTTCCTCAGATTGAAAACCACGATATAAATAAAAGATATACCTATATAGAAGACTGCTTTCCATAAAGCGTCACTAAGGGTGAGCTTTAAATTCGGTTAGACCAGTACAGTACTTGTTCGTAACCCCCTAGATTGTTTGTGCCGAGAAACCAAGATGGCTTATCAGCGGTGGAAATCCCATTACAAGCCGAACTTGCCCAGGATGTGGCAGCGAGGACGAACCTGCTTCATTTCTCTGCACCTTCAGGAGTTGTCTCTTCTCGTTGAAAATACCTAAATAACTACTAATTGATTTGTTCTTGCTCCAACTAGCTTCACAATAAGATAAGAGTGGCGCCACACTGAAGTAATCCAGATTAATATCGACTACGTGGAGTTTGTAAAGTACATGGAGTCTGTAAAGGAGTACGTTTATCTAGGTCAATTACTCACAGGTGACCCTGATCGTGAGAAAGAAATTTACAGAAGAATAAAATTGGGTTGGAGTGCATACGGCAGGCATTGCCAAATCCTGACTGGGAGCTTACCACAGTCGTTGAAAAGAAAAGTGTACAATCATTGCATTCTACCGGTGCTAACATATGGGGCAGAAACTTGGAGGTTAACGAAGAAGCTCGAGAACAAGTTAAGGACCGCACAAAGAGCGATGGAACGAAAAATCTTAGGACTAACGTTAAGAGACAGGCAGAGAGCGGTGTGGATCAGAGAACAAACGGGGATAGACGATTTCTAGTTGACATTAAGCGTAAGAAATGGAGCTGGGCAGGCCATGTAATGCGTAGGGTGGATAACCGGTGGACCATTAGGGTTACAGAATGGATACCTAGAGAAGGAAAGCGCAGTCGAGGTCGGCAGAAAGTCAGGTGGGATGATGAAGTTAGGAAATTCGCAGGCGCAAGTTGGAATACGCTAGCGCAAGACAGGGGTAATTGGAGATCGCAGGGAGAGGCCTTCGTCCTGCAGTGGACATAAAGATAGGATGATGATGATGATGATGATGATGATGATGATGATGATGATGATGATGATGATATAGAGTTATTTCACGTTCACCGGAACCTAAGCACAATAGCACTTTTGGATTCCACTGTTTTTTTTTCTGACACAAATTGAACAGACAACTCTGAGTCACGCTGCATCGGGTACGAGCTACGAGTCACTGACGAACAGAAAAGACTACACTTACACCACTGTAAGTGTAGCAAGCTCAAACCATTAAAAAAATTACCAAGAACTCATTTGGAATAAAGCTTGTAGTGTGAACACTTGTAGAAAAAATAATTACTCGAGGAAGAAACGAATGGTGGCGCAGATAGACTCAAGTTACGCATTTTCAGGGTTAACTGTCATTGAAAAAAAAAAAAACTTGAAAACGTACCAGGCATCTGAATACGACAGCACAGGCGCAATTAATGTGGGCCTATTACTAAGCACCTTACGCCACGAAAACTGCCGACACATATTAAGCAGCTTCATGCAAGGCTGTTAATCTGCCTTAAAGCGAAAACACTCCTCGACGCCTCCACCGTTATTATACGACAATAATGAAATATTTCTGCAGTGTTTATGTGTCGCTTAATTCTTGTAGATCATATAAAGTGAAGAAATTTTGTTTTTTGGATTATTCAGTTCCGTTTCCTCGATAAGCTGTTCGCTGAGGTGATAAGCTACACGAATGCTCGCTGAGGTGTCGGTGGTTCAGTTTGTCGCACGGATTCCTGAAGAACTGCTTACAAAACGAATCCAATCATCCTGTCCCTTACGCAATGCCACCGTGAGCACCGAGTGCTTCGCCTTACGTTCTTGGGATGCTCAGTCGACGCGAGTCCTTCAATCCCCTTCCGGAGGGCTGCAAACCTTTTTTAACTAAAAAAAATTACTGGAAATATTACCAATGTTTCCCGCTACCAAAATGCCGCTTCGAAAAGTAAGTCAACCCTACCGGTACCTGGACTGACTCCGAAGTTAAAGATTTCCGCGAAATGTATCATGTCCATGCGAAAGCAGTACTGAGATCAACTCAAGAGGCCAATAGCGGGATCAAGTATTATACTGAGATGAGTCCATTGTCCTTGCTCACTTCTTGGCGTGAATGGTCGCTCTCGGCGTAGTACTGTCGGAACCAAGACACACGGTACACGAGTGGATTACGATTGCAGGGTTGATGCTTTTGACGACCAAAAGCGTCATCTCCGCAGAAAATACAAAGCGATGACATGCCCTAACGCTTCTTGGGACCTATGACGAGAACTAGGTGTCTTATTGGTATGGTCAACCTCCTCCACGACATGGAAAACACATAAACATCGTTCATTTGGTCCCATACAAGGTTGTTGTAGGGGTTCATTTAATTCCCATTTCCTATTGAATGACCCGGCACGGTGGCTTAGTTACACTTTTCTAGTTAGGATCCATGCCTTCACTCTCTTACATTTCTCTTTCTTGCACTGTCTGTGGAAAATAGATACACGCACGCACGCACAAATCGTGCTTGGCTTTGCTTTACATAGAATACTACCGAATGTGCACGTTAAGTTTTCCACAGTCCGACGCAGCCTTGCGCCAACTAATTTCCATGCACTGCCTGCAGCGAGCAGCTGTACAAGACAATGGCGGACATCATGGCGACCCAGGGTTACCGGGATGCAGGCTACCAGTTCGTCAACGTGGACGACTGCTGGATGGCCGACGAGCGAGATTTTGACGGCCACCTAAGACCAAATGCCACGCGTTTCCCGCATGGCATCAAGGCACTCGCCGACTACGTGAGAGAGTTTGCTTTTAGCTTGGGTGTTCCTTTGGCCTCTGCGGAACTAAGATCTAGTATCACGTTCGGTACGGTATCTGTCAGCTCAGCCTGTTCCAACAAAACACCATGTACAGCTCCCAGTACACTTTTCTAGATCACGGAAGCAGTGTACTCAAAAGTGAGCGTATCCCGTTCGCCATTGCCCGCTGGTACGAGACAACGTGATATGAACATGTCATACGAACGTGATATGAACATGCAATTGGTTCTCCCTGGCGCCTTTTATCCACTGTACCGCCTTATTTTAGGCGAACCTCAGCAGAAGACATAATACAAAGCCATGATGCGTTTTTACGCTTTTCATGGCCTATCACTCCGAGCCCCGGTTGTTTTCACTACAGAGAGGGCAGTGTTTAGCGGTGACCCGACAATAAAAATTGGAGGACGCTTAAGCTTTGCTTTTAAGAGTGGAACGCAATAGCGTTATGGGGCCCCGTTCAAGCCCCGTTATCGGGCCCCGTTGTAAGCTGGCTTTCCCACTGCAACATAAAACGTGGGAAAGCCAGCTTATACAAAGACCAAGCTTAGACCGATCCCCTAAAAGTCAGCTTCACTTTTAAACAGAAATGTATTGCTGGGAAGACGTTTTTCCAGGGGCAATATAAGTCGTGTTATATTAAGATGTGAAGGCCCTAACACCTTTTCTTATTATTTTAATTATTGTTTGCTATTGCCCTGACGCGCGTGCGTGTCCAAAACGCATTAAGCAGGCGAAGTCCCAATTTGACCTATCGAGGATGCGAGTGCCATCTGGATATGACTTTCGCAAGTAAACTACCCGAGCGCGCAGCTGTAGGTCTGGTAGAAATGCTGGAAAAGGGGTTTGTGTTTTAGTTTCCTCGTAATAGAATTATGTTTTCTCGTACATTCAAATTACAATCCGACGCCACCATGTCTGTAAGTTGTGGTTAAGTCGTACTTTACTGTTTTTCTGACAGATTTCACTGTGGGAAATTCAATTTTTGTTCTCCAAAACCTTGCACCTAGTGGAGGGCTTGCGCGGTTGGGGTTGTTCGAGGTGATTTTCTCCGCCACCGACGCCGACATCACACGCCGGCGCCGACGCCGGATTTTCTGCTACACAGGGCCCTTAACGCTATCGCGTTAAAATCACGTTTGTTGTCTTCTCGAAACGGTGACCTCCCCCAAACCGCACAGGCACGCTTCCGTACACTGCTTCCGTGCATCACCAGGCTTTTATGCTTTGTGCTGTACTTGAACGCCTACAAAAAGGTATAGTAAATATTTTAGTTTGCGACGGGCACACTTAAGCAAGAGTGTTACACGCGCTCCATAATGACGGATATGCTTTATTAAGCTTCACCGTAATGCAAATATGTATTGCGGTGAGATTCTTTAGCGTGCAAAAATAACACAGGCAAACAGAGGCCTCGGTAGAGTACCTGATATTATAATTTAAGCGGGAGGCGCAGGATCTCCAGGGCACCGAAGGGGCAGCGGAGGAATCAAAGCTGGAACCAGGACGGTCAGTGAGTTGGGGCCGCCGAGGCCGGAGAGCACTGGAAGGTGTTCGCGTACAAGATCAGACAACTGTGGACAGCCGGTCTTATGCACCTCCAGCACGCGGAGACCTCGACGATATCCCAAACCACGGACCAGTCCGGGTTCCAGCTATGGTGTCCCCGTTGGCCCTCTGGTGTCCTGGAGATGCTGCAATATTTTGATAACTAATAATTCGTTGTTTACACTTAGTACCAGAGCAAATGCTAACTTCCCTTCGCCGATATACACGTTGTACGCTTCAATGTAGTACACAAGTGTATGACGGTGAAGCGATTATGGGTCGCTTACAAGATTTTCGTTCATACTTATACGACCAAACCAAACCATCTGCTTTATATATATTGTGAAGAAGAAGACGCGCATCCGTCCATATATATATATATATAATAGGTTTGAAAATTTTGATAGCTTTTGTTTATCACGTAATGGTTATTTCTTTTTCTGCCATTGCAACCAGTTTAATTAAAGGAGTGTTAAAATAAAAAATGTCCTTTTTTATTTCGCCATGTTATCAATGTTATGTTCAAAGAAACGGCGGAAATATTCAACTGAATTAAAGCTTACAATTGAAATCCAGCTTTATTTTTTCTTACGATATGTATCTCTCGAATTAAACGAACATGGTTCTACATAAATAGAGGGAGCGAGAGAGAAAAGAGTGAGATGCGAAAGCAGGGAGGTTAACCGGAAGATATTTATCCAGTTTGCTACCCTGCACTGGGGAAGGGGTAAGGAGAGACAGAAAGATAAAGAAAAATGCACACACATAGAAAGACAGGGGGATTTTAAAAAATGAAGAAATTGAAGTCTATAGAACACCCACAGAACACCCTAAAAAATTGCGTGTAGTGATGCACCCTAGAGCACTGCACGGGCCGAGTTTTTCAGCCCGGGCCCGGCCCGGGCCCGTTTTTACGTTGGGCGGCCCGCCCGAGCCCGATCAAAACTTTTATGACGAGACCCGGGCCCGGCCCGGGCCCGGAAATAATCTACGTTACCCGCCCGGCCCGGCCCGCTACCCCTTTACCTTAGGCCCGAGCCCGGCCCGAGCCCGACTCGAAACCGGCCCGAACCTGGCCCGAGACCGAAAAATAATGTTTTTCAGAGTTGAGACGCCCGAGAATAACTCGCTGCACGTTACATGCACACCACCAGAAAACCCGAGCCCGGCCCAGGCCCGCGTCAAAAAACCCGAGCCCGGCCCGGGCCCGGGTCAAAAAGCACACGCCGTGCCCGAGCCCGGCCCGAGCCCGTGAAAAAACTGTTCTACCCGGCACGGCCCGGCCCACGGGCCGGGCCGGGCCCGGGCTTCCGGGTAAGCCCGAGCCCGTGCAGTGCTCTAATGCACCCATCTACAAGGTTTGAAGGTCGGTTTCTTCATATGGTAACAGTAAGTTGGCTTTCCCGCGACGCATTGTCGTCAACATGGCGGTTATAAGAGAGTCGGTGAATACATTCGCAGCATGTGCCTTTTTTATGTAGTCGACGAAATTAGCTGTGAAAATTGCATTCTGAACACTTTTCAACGTATGGTTAATATGTTACCTTCGGTAATGGCAAGAATTTCGCCGCAGCACTGTCTTGCTAGAAAGCCAACATAACGCTCCTGAAACGGTGTGGGTGACCTCTTGGAGAGCACGCCTACTAATTTTGTTTATATGAGCAGGACGTTCGAACGCGGTTCTCCGGACGTTATTTCTTATAGATACACTCGAGGGGCCTGAAGTTTGGCATCTACCAGGACTCCGGCCTCAAGACGTGCGCGGGGTACCCCGGTGCACTGTGCCACTACGTTAACGACGCGCGTACCTACGCAGACTGGGGCGTCGACATGGTCAAGCTGGACGGTTGCAACCTCAACCCGCGCCTCATGGACATCCGTGAGTGACCTTGAACATGCTCTAACTCGGGACTCACCAGATGTATTAAAGTTTCCCGTCAGACAATACATTCGAAAGTGCCCCCGGAACGTGTCACTCAAACGGTACAACTTCGTTTGAAGCTGTGCCGAACCAGACAGGAAAGCCGATCACATATAGATTTCCATGATTGGCATAAGCGTTATATATCTTAACGTTGGAAATAGTGATTGGCCATTGCAGAGACTCCTTCCAACCTGGAAGCGTTCTCTCATGATAACATTTGAATTCTTAGATTCCTGTAATAAGTTGGCACAAGCTTTACAGTTCGTAATGGTGCACTGCCTTTTTTCTTTATTAGTCGGTAGTGTTTTTCAGCTGAAAGCAACACTGGCGCTATGAGAAACGCCGTAGTGGAGGGATATATGTGTTTAATTTTGACCACTGACGAAGCGTGAAAATGGAGCATTAGCATAGACTCGGCACGTTATCACGACCCTGGAGTTCTTTACCGTGTGCCGTAACACAGTTTGTCTTTAAGTCCTTAGCTTGCTGCGCTAGGAAACATGCATTTCAACAAAAACTGCGTAACCCAGCTTCTTACCCCTACTAAGTTCACGATTGTTCTTGAATTCTGCCCCCCAAAGAATGCGGTGGTGGGTATCGAACCCCCGACCTCGTGCTTGGCAGCAGAACACCCTAGCCATGCACTAAGCCACCGTGGCGGGTAATGCACAATCCTAAGGACAAGGGTGTAGCGAACACCTCTTAGGAGGCGTTGGTGTAGCTTGTATGTAATGACGTCACCACGGCCGGCACAATGTCCCGCATGTATACACGGTAGAAAGAAACGCGTTATCTGGACTCCCTTCCCTCCAGCATCAGTCTTGAAGCTTTCTATACGACAACAATCTGGCTTCGTTGACGTCACGTGCATATTTCTTGTAACATAACATCTGGAAGCGACAATTTTCCAAAAAGTCGGAGCCCCCCACTACGGCGTGCCTCATAATCAAATCGTGGTTTTTGCACGTAAAGCCCCAGAATTCAATTCACAGATTTAAGTATGTGGCCTTAAGTGTGAAGCCTTAAAGCACTCGTGTTTGTTCATTCCGTGTTACGCCCTTGTTTTGAATTGCGCCGCCATAGTCCATCACAACAAAGAAATTGCCCGTTCTGGAGTTTCTACAATTGAATGCGGGTTACGCAAGACACCTATTTAAAAACAGTGAATAGTAAACCATATCGATTGCGAGAGACCCGAAAGAAAGTTCCGTATTTCGACAATTGCACGATTTACAAAACAAATGGGAGACACCATTAAAAAGATCGTCCAAGAAAGTCGATGATGTGAAGAAATAATAAGAAAAACTACGGTAACATGGAAACGGCACACTTCAAAATTTCTGTTGTTAAACAAGAGTCACGAAGGACACCACCAAGCGAATTCAAGCCAATCAGAAATCAAACAAACGATTCCTTGACATGAAGTAGAATATTCATTTCGAAGTCATAATGCGATGTGGGCTGTTGTGCATGTAGTACATTGTAAAGCACAAGATTGACAAAGCGAGCTTGCTTCGAGTCTTAGAGAGATCGAAAGAACGCGTGTTTTGACTTTCTCTCTAGTGAGTAAGAGGAACATAACCACTATTGTCTCTCGTAATATCGAGTTCCTTTCGCCCGCGCTTGTGTATGAAAATATCGCCTACATAATGTTCAATAGAAGAACTTGTTCTCGAGCCAGTTGGTGTCTATGCTTGCTAAACATGTTGTTTCTGGCGTAAAGTGCAGAACATGAAAAAAGGGGGACAGGTAAGAGACAGAGGGACGCCAGCTCTGTTCCCCCTCTCTGTCACTCTTCTGTCTCTTACCTGCCCCCCCCCCCCCCCTCCTTTTCTTTCACGTTCCGAACTTTACGCTAGAAACAACATGTTTAGCAAATCAAATGTTCAACTACATCGACCACGAAGAGGTTTCGCCTGTATAGTATTCTAAGCACTTTGGTTTTATAAAAAAAAAAAAACCAAGGATGTGGCGCTTTTGCTAATTCTCGCAGCTTTCATGCAGTGGTACAGTAGAGTGTCCAGCAAAGTTGTCGTATAGACCTCAGTAGGACCTTTCAATATTCATTGGCGTGCGCCATGGTGTGTCATCTTCTTGCAGTGTACCCAGCGTACACCCAAGCACTGAACAGGACCGGCCGGCCGATAGTCTTTTCCTGCAGCTGGCCAGCCTACCAGGTCGATCTTGGAATGAGGGTGCGTAAAGTATTGTTACTATAAAATGTAGTGCACACTTAATGAGGAGTTCAGAACTGCACTTGTAGCAGAACTGGCTTGAGTACTATTGTTTGTGGTTTTTGTGCTTCGGTGCCCAGTGCCTTGGTGCCTTCCTTTTCTTTAAATTATGTAAAAAAAGTTAGATACTTTCGGTAGCATTGTTTTATTTGGAATTATCATTTGCTATTCAGTGGCTTATACGTCAAGTTTGCAAAGCTTAAGCATGCAGATTTATTCTTGTTTATTGCTTATTCAAGTTCTGCCGCAGTGTCGAACAGAAACACGCCGGTTACTCTCAAAACTTATGAAAGCCGTGCTATATGTGGCAGCATGTCTTGAACACAACCAGGTCCGGTGATAAAGGGTAGGCCCAACCCGTTCTCCAGACATCTACAGACTGGCCCTCTGATCGAAAGCGAGAGCCTCCGTGAACTCTTTAGGGACAATTCCGGAGTTGCCTTTACTTCGCACAGTGCAATCATGCGCGCCAGAACCACGGCTGATATATGCTTGTTCTTATTATAATATTGAGTGAAAACATTGAGTGCTATGACATTTAATGTTGAACACAGAAAATTGAATTCAACACCGAATTTAGAGGAGCATAATGTGAAAGCATCGCGCGACGGGCAGTGGACACACCCACGTATCTCCGAAAGATTCGTTCGGAATTCACTACACGTAGTTGTCGCTGAAGAAAAAGACTCAGCTCTATTTCTTCGCATTCAAATATGTGTAACACGGACAACTCTTCTGATTAGGAAACTGCTCACATGAAGTTTGACTTGGTAACTCACGCTATACGTAGCTTTTTTTTACTTCGAATACGTGAACTATATATATCAATTATTTATCTATTTATTTACAGAAATAGAGGGATGAATGGGGACGCTTCCAACGATCACCTCTATATATTTACTTTGCACGCAGCAATGTTGCGTCTAGTAGATTCAGCGATTACCTATTGATATAAATGGCGATCTTCATGCCCGCTTTTCAGTTGAAGGGGCCTGAGATAAAGCCTTCCCCTCTTGAAAAGTATAACAAATTGTTGTATGCTGACCCGCCGTCATTGCCAAGTGGCTTTGACGTTGCGCTGCTAAGCAAGGGGTCACAGGATCAAATCTCGGCCGCGGCGGCCGCATATCGCTGGGGGCGAATTCTAAAAGCGCACGTATACCATGCATCGGGTGCACGTTAAATAAACCTAGGAAGTAAAAACGGCGGGCCTCATAATGACATTGTGGTTTGGGCACGTAAAACCCCGGAGTTTAATATTAATTGTCGCATGTCTATAGTGAAGGAGGAGTTAGGCTCGAGCGACAGAGCCCCCAGCTGGCCGAGTTCGTAAAGATGATGAGTCACTAGTTGGTAGCGCTTGAGACTGTAGCTTGTTGAAAGTCCAACAAGTGTGCTGTCATGCTGTTTTCTATTGTATACGTCTCTACGCGGCGCTAATGGACATCACAGCCCTGAGCCCACTTGCTTTGAATGCAGCCCAACTACCACTCGATCGCCCGCTCCTGCAACTTATGGCGCTACTACGACGACATCTCAGACTCGTGGGAGAGCGTGCTTTCTATCCTGGACTACTACGCCTCCGTCCAGGACACGCTAATCCGTGCAACTGGACCAGGACGATGGAGTGACCCGGACATGGTGCGGCTATTTCCTATAGCCTCCTTATAAATTCAATCTCCCACAGCGATGTTTCAGCACTTAGTGCTTCGATCGCAAACAAGCACACAGATAACAGTATTCCACTGGATTATCGCGTTGCTTCCAGTTTGGTAGCGAAATGGGAACCTACCGACAGACTTATTTGACTCCCTGCAACAAATAATTACAATGGCCAAAATCAAGAACCATATTCTAAAATGTACGAGCTACGGTTACAGCTTCACTTTTGCTCGGCGTATCACATTTAAAGCTACGCATCCCTCAGAGAGCCCGGTTATAGACAGCCTTCGTATAGGCATGACTATTATGCCACTTGTCCTCCTAACGCATTCGAAAGCGTAGCGGTGTAGAATTAGCACGGGTGGAAAGTGTGCTAAGCCATCAATTTCTTTCACCACAACACTTTCCACCGGTTTAGCTATATGTTTATGTTTAACTAAGACCTGCGAGTACATTTGAGTCTCATTGCTACCGTGCAATGAACCCCCACCACCTTCGCGTAATCGACGAGTGAAGCTCAGTTAAGTGAAGTGAAGCGAAGTTTCATATTTCCCTTTATTACAGAGGAAGAAGCCGCGGGGAGAAAGGCTGAAAAGCCTGACGGAGGCATCGGCCCCCTTGTACAGTTTACTCATAATACATGTAGATCACAGTAAATGTCATATACCTTCCCTTGTTCTTGGAGGCGTGTAATGGAAAGAAAGCTGCATGCATGAGCAAGTTTTCGACACACATAGGTGTGCTGCACCAGCCACGATAGCTGTCAGTTTTATTGCGATAGCAATTATATGGACACTCCAAAGCGGATTTCTGCCGTCGGCGTCGTCATCGTCGTCATCGCCGTTTCCGTGAGGTTCCGTGAGGTTCCGTATGACGTCAACGGCGATGAAATCGTCGCCGCGCTCCGGACGCTGTATGTGCGATTGAAAGGGCGCGAGGGACGCACGCTTTCACGGGGAGCGAACGCACGTCGGAGAGCAAACGCGCGTTCTGCGCCGTGCTCCCTGAAGGGTTGCAGCGTTTTTTTTTTTTTTCCTTCTTTGCATATATAGAGAGCAAACGCGACTTTTTCCGTTGCGCGAAAGGCTGTCGGGGGACGGGAGGGAGGGAGAGGCGGCGACGTTTAGCTGCGGCACCAACTGTGTATTTATATAAAAACGCCGCGCGCGTTCGGTGCGAACGCGGGCAAAACGCCGACGGCGTCGACAACAGTTCTGCGCGCTGCTGGTGCTGCTGCATGTCCAAGTTTATACAGCTGATAAAACTACTATCCTTACTCCGTACAGCTCTCTACTAATTTGCTATCGCAATTGATGCTTCGCCTTGCGGGTGAAACTGCGACAATTTTTTTATACAGACTTGCTTCATATGAACTTACGATTCCGAGGTGCCACCATCTGAAAGTTTGCACCATATTTGTCTTCAGTACTCAAGCCACTCTACTCGCAATCCGTGCAGCCATTCGGCTCAGCGATAGTGCTCACGAGATGCCTAATTGCTGCAAGTCTCTGCACACTAAGGTGAGCAGGGCTGCCTTGATGTAAAGCGTGGAAGCACCCGGCCTATACCTTGAACGGCCACGTATGTACAGCCGCCCAAATCTTTAACTAGCGTGCGCGAGCGGCGACTTTCTGTGCGCCAGCACCTTAAATTAGGAACAAACTTACAAATCACTATATGCTATCTTCACGAGCTTTGTGAGCATAGTCAGATAGCATAGTCATTTGTAAGCTTGTTCCTAATCTAAGGCGCTGACGCACAGAAAGTCGCCGCTCGCGCACACTAGTTAAAGATTTGGGCGGCTGTACGGCCTAGATACGCAGCAGTGGCGCACCAAGTGTTATACGTTGTTTTCCCGTAGTATATTGAACTATATATCAAACTCGCCGAGAAATAAAGAATGATTTGAATGTAGGTCAACCCATATCTTTTTTGGAAATGCGGAAAACCTTAAACATGACACATCTTTATTTACCGTAAGCTTGGCTAGTAAACCTCGCTAGCCGATGCCACCATCTGCATCCTCGTCGGAACTGCCGGAGAAGTCATGCTCATCGGATGCTTCGCAGGCGTCCTCCGCACGCTAGACGACGTCGTCCTTGGTACCCTCTAGTGCACTGGATATTCAACAGTTTTCCCTCTCCTAAGAGAGTACAGCAGGTCATTGCTGTAATCTCTTCTAGCCAGTCTGGATAACCTCCAGACTGGCTTTACGGCACGCGAAAAGAAAAAAAAAAAGAAGAAGGTCTACCTATATTCGAATAAATACGGTACTTTCGATTTTTACTGCCACACCGCGATCTCATTTTCACAGCTCATCATCGGCAACTACGGCCTCAGCTACGACCAGAGCAAGGCCCAGATGGCGCTGTGGGCCATCTTGGCTGCCCCGCTGTTCATGTCCGTTGACCTGAGGACCATCCGGCCCGAGTTCAAGGAAATTCTGCTGAACAGACAGATCATCGCCGTCAACCAGGACCCGCTCGGCAAGATGGGAAGACGGATCGTGTCGGTAAGGAAAGACCTTCTCGAAAGCCTATTCCTCAGCGCCACGTGTGTGCTGAGGAATAGGTTCGCAGAATTTCTAGTGAGTCGCAGAATTTCTAGCAAATAATTGTGCTCACGTACTGACTGACTGTAATCCTGCAGGCAAAATATGCCCCCAACAGTTGTTTGCGTAAAAGTAAGAAAAATGTCTTTGGCTTGCAGCTGTACGCGAGAGTTCTTGTATTCCGCATCCATTTTAACACGACCGCCGCGGCTGGGGATCGAACCTGCGAAATCATCCTCAGCAGCTGATTGGCATAGCTCTCGAGCCACTGCGGTGGCAATACTCAATATACTAGAGAACCATAATTCTGGGTGAGAACTGTAACGTTGTATACGCCTTAAATATCATTAACATTTCTTCTTTCACAGTCATTATAGTCATTATAGAGAGTATGCTTAAATGTTGCAGGTTAGGCGCGTCTTTTAGTAAGCGAATGGGATTTAAGTTTAACCGCTAAGCTTCGATGAACGGAAGATTTACGCTCGCGTGAACCATTCTTGCGTGTGGCAAAACATGTTCGTTGTGCGTGTCCCTGGAGCGCGCTGCGATTCCACACGACTTTGTCGCGTGCCCTGGAAGACGCTCGGCGTCAACGCATAATAGGCGCTAGAAAATCTTTCCAGTTACTCTAGCGCATCAAGGACCCTGAGCTATTGATCTCCATGTTCTATGAAGTGAGCACAGAGGTTTTCGTCTGAATGTATTGTGGGGTTTTCCATTTGCCTTTCTTGCGATTCCTTTCCCTTTCCCTGACTATTTTGTCGCGCACAGCATAAACACGCAGTGAGCAATCTTAGCTCGCAGTATGTCTTCCAGTCCTTCACTCCAGTGTGTTGCACTTACTGCCAGAGTATGCTATGTATGGTTTGTCACACTCTTGCTCAGAACACTCGAGCGAAGTGCTGCAAAGCAACTGAAGAGTAATAGCAAAGTAGATATTAGGTTCAGGAAACCGAGCTGAAGACTCTGTAGCTTACCTGACCAGGTAACCGCTGTTGCTCCCAGGCATTGTCTTTCAAACAAAGCAACAACGCAACATTACGTTTCCTTCGCTTCAAAGCGCAGCACTCAAGTGCTCTAGGAAGAAGTGTCGACGTTTTTGCCAATCTAGTGTGGATTTATGTTGATTGAACACTTGTAGGTGGATTAGCAACCATGATGTCCTCGCACCTTCACTTGCGATTACGCTCGCACACCGCGGCGCTTGTTGGCTTCAGTCAGAAACTCATGCGGGAAAGCTGGACATAAGTATATACGAAGCAGCGAAGAAGTTCACACTAAATTTAACATAGTTCTCCAGATACAACTGAGGGTCCCAACAACATTAATCCTTTAACGTTATAATAAAGTTTATTTCTTCTTCTTCCAGATACAAAGCAGGTGATTGCTGTACTCCACCACAAACACTTCCGACAGGCTTGACGGTGTAGATGTGGGGCACACTGACAAGCCGTGAATACTTGACACGTTCATGTCTGCACACTTGGATGTAACTGCTTGCTTGCAGTTAACAATGCGTTACAGCAGACGATTCAAGATTCCTGTTTGAAGCCTACTACTGCAGCTAAAGTCTTCACTTTTGAGTCGGTCACTTTCACTTTACTTTGACCAGTTATCAGATCATCCACCGTGGTTGCTTAGTGGCTATGGTGTTGGGCTACTAAGCATGAGCTCGTGGGATCAAACCCCGGCCACGGCGGCCGCATTTCGATGCAAGCGAAATGCAAAAACACCCGTGTACTTAGATTTAGGTGCGCGTAAAAGAACCTTAGGTGGTCCAAATTATTCCGGAGTCCCCCACTACGGCGTGCCTCACAATCAGATCGTAGTTATGGCAAGTAAAACCCATACTTTAATTAATTAATTAATTAATTAATTAAGTTGTCAGACTCACCGCAACCTGGACATTCCCTTCAACTTGTTTCCCCTTCTGGAAATAAGCACTCAAATGTGTTATCACTTGAACTGAATGTGTTCCTTACTCTTCCACTTCTTCACGCAATCGCAGGTCAATGGTATCGAAGTTTGGGCGCGACCGGTGACGCCAGTGACCGACGAAGGCTTCCCCTCCGCGGCCATAGTGTTATTCAACCGCCGGCACATCGGGGGTCCCGTCCGGGTCACCCTGCAGCTGACCAGCATCGGCCTCAACTACCCCCACGGTTACAAGGTGTGGGACCTGTACGACCCGCACGCAAGCAAGGTCGTCTTCAAGCCGTTCGACGACATCCCGGCGACCGTCAACCCGTCCGGAGTGGTGATGCTCAGGGCCGAGCCAGTGCCCGCTCCCAGACCACCGCCGCAGCAGCAGCCATCTGGAACCACGGCTCAAGGCGGGGGCATTGAGGGCGTCGTAGTCACGAAGGGAGGCGCTGGAGGCGGTGTTGGAGTCAAGGGTGGAGCGGGCGGCGTTAAAGGTGCCGTGGGCGGTGGAGAACTAGGCATCACCGGCGGCGGCGGAGCCAATGGTGGTGGAGGAGGAGCAGGTGGCCCTGAGATGATGGGAGGTGGACTCAGGCGGTGGGGCTGGTGCCGGTGGAGTCAGCGGCGGTGGAGTAGGCATGGGAGCCGGTGGTGCAACTGGCGTAGGTGTAGGTGTAGGAGGGGGAGCTGGTGGTGGCGCAGGTGGTGGAGCAGGCGGTGGCGTTTCCGGTTTAGTTTCAAACATTGGTAATGCACTCGAGGGGGCCAGTGTCGACCGCAGCCAGTAAGGCAGAAGAGGTCCTTTCTGTTAGTAGTTCCAAGGGCGGTACCGGTGCCAAGGGATCTAAGGCTTAAGTGCCACAGCGTTCAACCGATATGTTATAGCGCGAACCAACCGACAGGTAAACAGGTGATGAAAACCTTTGATTTAGTCTAGAAAAGAGAATGCTGACGCGTTCTTTAACCAGTGCGCACTAAATGTGTGCCTTTGAATGTGTCTTCCCTAACAAAAAAGAAATCAAATTCGTCCCAGAAGAATCATAAAAACTAGAACTCCTGACATTGTTACGTTCTACCACGTGCGTGGATCATGTACAGCTATTAGCCAATAAAGACAACAAAGGTTTCTTGTTTCCTGTTACTTTTCGCTCCTTTTGTGGTATGGCTGTGTTAAAGCCTGATATACACATTCAAAGACACTGAATTTAGGCAGATAAAGTTGGCCGCTGAGTATAAAACACATATTAATAACACCGGGCAGCAACACTACGCTAGGCTTAGTAAAGGAAAGAGAGAGTGCGAGATAGAGCGAGAGAGAAAGAAAGTGATATGATAGGGGGAGGTTGGAAAAAATTCCACCAACGAAATGGCAAAGATTCCCGATGGCATGACTTGGAAAACCACATGGCATAACTTGGACATAAAAACCAGACGACACGATTTGCCAAGTTACGTGGAACTTGACTTTACCTTTTGATCCACTTTGCCTTTTAATTTGCGCATGAGGCCTCTCTCGAATAACAGAAAAGAGAGAAGGATAAAAGTTACACAATAATGTTATTCAATGCGTCCAACCCACTGCGTCGTGCTATATGGTGTACATACTGCAGTTCTAGACCTTGTCTAACATACCCCATCTTTGGCTGTACGTCCTCATAGCGACGTTGTTCACGCATGGCTGTCACTTATTTGCCTGGTGGAGCGTTTCAAAAACAGAATAAGAGCTACTAGAAAGAGAAACAATAATAACGACAGCGACGGTGACCACGATCACGAAGATGGCGACCACGACCTGTCAGCCACTTGCTCCATTCTAATGGGGTCGCTATTTTGCATGAACCACTTCACCATCTCACTAACACAATCTTACCGAGCTTTGTGGTCGTTATATCTTCTCCTACAATACTTTCACCACCTTTCATAACCTATAACCTTGTTCCCTCTTGCCGCCAAAATCACGCCTTCTTGCCCATGAAGTGCGCGGGTTTCCTGAGCTCATCACCAAATCAACTATTTTACTTATTTACAGCGGATACAGAGTACAGTGAACGAGCCAGCCAAAGCCCCATTGAGCTTCATTGGTAGAACATGGTATGCAGCATACAACTTGACAACAGTCTAAAAAAATGTAAATTAAAAATTAAACAGCACACATTCCCTTCAGGATTTTTCGCGTAAGCACATGCAATTTTCCGTTGCCGCAAACTCGGTAGATGGAGCACTCGGAGAGACACAACTAAAGACAAAGCAGAGTAAACCTACAATTTCTTTTTTTTTCTAAGAAAAAGAAAATATTCTGAATAGGTTCAACTATCATCCGAGATAGTATGGCCAGCATAGGTACAAAGCCTATTATTTGAATCAAGCCCAGTTCTCAAAAAACTGAAACAAACTCATTCGAAAAAGCGAGCTACTCCACCTGGGCTATTTCTGCACGCGCGGCTCTGTTTTTCCGGTTTGCTTCGTGAGTGCCTATCCGTTTGTTCGGGCAAGTTCACTTAGCCGCCATGTTCTCGACCCTTAGCTCCAAACGGGCCATGATTCTGCTCTCTATTCTGGTTGTAGCAAATTGCTGGTGTGCTTCGTTGTATTGAATATGTTTGAGACTCTCGAGGTTATTTTTTTTCTATGATAAAGACGCTACAAATCAAGGCAATCGGGGCCGCGCTTTCTGCACGACTATGTTCGAAACGTTCCAATGGCACGTGCTCGGTTTATAAGTTCTCTCATCGGCAGACACAAAGATTCTGCGTGAGCGTGAAATCAAGTTTGTAATGAGCTGGCGTTCACAGCTTGCATTATAGATTGCAACGCAAGTAAAACTAGCGTGAACAACCACTGCACGGCCCTTGAAAACACCGAGGAGGACCTCCCCTGCTCCGGGAAGCGAGACGGGGTGCTGGCGTAGTGACTTGACCGGAAAGACAGTTCTCTATTTTTTAGCTGCGCTCTCTTTCTTTATATTTAAGTTAATTAACGCTTTCAGAGCTACGAGAGCAGCCTGTTGAAGCGGCGTGCTTGTATTTCCGCCCCGTAAACTCCACTTGCTGTTCAAAGGAACCGTCCTTGCATGTGCTGAAACCTTTGCCGGTCGGAGCACACTTCATTACTTTGCACGGGGGAATGTTGCAAGTGGGCACATACGGGGAGAGTAAGTCTTCGATGCGGAACTCAGCTAATTAACGCTACGAGAATGCAGCGACTACGCTGCACCAACTCAGGGTGGAAACAAAGGGTAATGCGCCAACAAACTGAGGACAAATAATTTTAGTGGCGCCGTGTAGTCGGGAGAGCTGAGGCATTCCGTGGCGAGATGTAAGGTCGAAAAAGAAAAAAAAAGAAAGAAAAAGCACGAAAGGTCATCTTAGATAAATACAATCGTGCAATGAACAATAAAAAAAAACGCAGAAACATGGTACCACGATAACACGGCCGTCCTGTTCCTACATGCACAAAATGAAAGTCCAACTGTATACGACTTCCTGCGAAACCTACAGTGTTTGCAAGAGTACCAGCGCCGGCGTATAAGTTTGTGAGCGAATTCTTGTCCTACGAGGAATATCCAACGTGAAACAAACGTGGAGCATGGACGTTTGTCTTATACATTTGATTTTCTGCGTTTGTGAGGCCTATGAATACCTTACAGCAATTTTTATGCATTCATCAAGGCCACTATGTTTGAAAAGCTAAAAAAAATGTTGATGTAACTATAGTTCACGTTTCTTCCTTGCTCCGTTTCCCACAAATTCTGAGAAGCGAAAAGCGCATTCATCTGTCTTACCGCTCCTGCTTACTGAGGATTACGCTTGCACTTTCCCTGGAGTTTTGCCTTTTATGTAGAGGTATGCGAATATCAAAATTCTCGAATACCAATCCACTACGAATGCTTAGCTTCGCATATCAAATCGAATTTTGTATAATAATATGCACTAGCATTTATTAGCGAGTTTGCTTATTTAAATATGTTGGAACATCGCAGTTACATTCTCAATGCTAAACAATTAGACTAGTAAGCCGTTATACTAAAAGATTGTGTATTTTGCTCATGTTAACCGGGTAATTCCCACTAGCTGTCTGTTTTCATCAGCCTGTGCCTTTTATACAACATCAAATGCCCGTACACTCGGAGTCATTTGTCTCTGCGCCAGCCGTCACTCATCGCATTTGCTGTCAAGCAATAAGCTCAGATTGGGGATGACGCTACAAAAGAGTGCACCCTCATTGTCCGCAAACTGGTGCCCTTGCTATTGAAAGGCTGGCTATTCCGCAAAGCTTAATCGTTTAGTGGCTAAGCGTGCTTCACAGGCTAAATTTCGCCAGCAGCACGATATTGTCACAAAATTCCGCACAAAATCAGACACAAATTCTTAGATTAGATAGAAGCAAACGCTAAGAAACCTGTTTTCTATGGCACAGCCATCAATATATTCGATTTGTTTCGAATGTTCGTAACAACCAAATATTCGAAAATTTTCGGATACCTAGGTTTCGAGTCGAATACGAATATTAAATATATAATATTCGATAGTGTTCGAAACCTTCGAATATTCGCACACCCCTATTTTATGGCCAAAGAAAAAAAAGCGATATTCGGCGTTGCCTTTGCGACTGCAAACATGCTCCTGAATCCCACTTGAGAGATTGAAAATCTTAATGACACGTACAGATTTATCCTCTTCCTGGGTCTGAGTTTAGATGTCCAGCATTTTTAGCGCTCACTATGGGTAAAAATGGAAAGTGAAAGTGGTGCCTCTACGTACTTCAGCTGGTAAGTTTCAATATTTCTCTATAAACGCTGCACAAAGTTGGAGAACCATTCCGGACAGCTCAAGCTTCAGCAGAGCCGCAATATTGTACCGATTCTACTCCAATGCACTTCGTCAGTGGTCCATGCGGCGCGCGTTCCGCCCAAGTCATCACCGGGATCAGCTAGTCGTCAACGTCGGATGATAAGAAAAGAATACAAACCGAGCAAACCGAGTGCGTGCGTGCTCGTCCCCTCCATGACGTCTTCCAGCGACCAGTCGAAGGCGCATAAATCGGTACAATTAGTTAGTGGATCAACTAGAGCGTTAGTCGGGACAACGGGCTCATACGGGGCACAAGCGTGCAGTGCGTGTGTTGCGTACTGAGTCGTTCATGGCAACTGCATCATACACTGATGGCGTAGGGCTGTGCAGAAGCGGCTCAGTGAACGCATGGTGGATACAGTAAAAACGGGAAATGTATACATTCATTGATCGTGAGTTTGAAGGTTGCCGGAATACGGAATTGCGGCAGCCGTTTTATTATAGCACTGTCCAGAGAGAACACGATGGTGCACCTAATAGTGTACAGATGCCGCCAGCTCGATCAACATTAAGAAGCTGCAAGGTGTTTGTTGAGAGCGAAAGTAGCCGCAACAAGTGCCGGCCCTTGTCCAGAAAGGTGATGCCAGTTTCTTATACGACTGCATAGACTGTATGGTACACACAAGCTGTAAGGTAGAAGTGGGTGCTCGAGCTGGTAGATATGCCATCCCTTGACCCGGGTTAGTTCCGTCAGCCTTGCTCAGCCTCGGACTGCACCTATGGCCTCGTCCTGCCGTGCATCCATTCAATACAAATAAACTTCCCTTGCACAAATATCCCTTGCAAATTACTACGTTTGCGCTGAGGCAAACTTTTATTTAATTTGCTGAGCCTACTTAAGCTCACAACCGCATAAAACATGCCATCATACGCCCTATGAACCAAGTGCTGAATGTAGTGTACACGCACGCACGCAAACACACATTCACGTGCACGCAAGCATGATGTGCTTATGCTCTATTCTGAGCTTTCTAGCAAGTCTGTTTCTCTGTTTGTGGTTCAGGTGCTCATAGGGGGACAAGCTGGCGAACGGCGTGTAATCTTTTATATCGCAGTTTATTTCTTTTTTTTTTTTTTTACGAAGCACCTTCTTATTACAGGCGAACCTCGGGTAGCAGTTAGCAAATAAAAGCGACTACTGCATATATAAAAGCTCCGTGAGTGCCTTTGTGCCACCGCTGTGCGCAGCATATATAGACTGTGGCCCGAAACACCGCTCAGAAATGATACGTTGGGCCCGGATACCCCTCGTAATATCTCATGCAAAATGTAGATAGCGCACTTTATACTGCCATAGCGTGATGCCCGAGAAAAGGGCTGTGCGATACTCCATGTGTGATCGACTGCCTGCGAAAACGAAAGTTTGTAAGGTCACGCACGGCTCGACAATTCTGCTACGGAAGGTTGGTGATGGAGCGCCTGTGGCGAAAAAGTTTATAGTGACAGATGAGAAGCCCACAGCATAAATTCAGCTGTACAAAGTTTGAGTGTACCCGTGATAAACATACTTTATGCATACTCGCTCTTCGTCGACTTGTTTATTCTCCGTGTTTCCGCCTACGCTTTTGTATTCGTTACAACAATCAAAACCCAACAGCTTGAGCGTAAAGGCTTCGCGGCGCAACTTGACTTTGTTGCTTCCATTCGTTCTTCTAAACGTCAAGTTAGTCATTACTATAAGGACGACAGACCTTGTGACCATGCGACGAGGCGTTACACGAGCACCGCGATCCCAGCTATATCGATCTGTTTAGGGCCCATTTGAGAAGCATCTCTCCTTACTGCTGGCCGGTCGGAAAGCAGATGCTGCCCACAACACCGCGGGTCACTTTGAGCACGTCGTTCAAGCCGCTATGTAAAGGCAGGGCTTGAGATTAACAAAGGTCAGCCATCGACGCTACGTTGCGGTGAGGGTCATGTTACGCATCCACATTCGCGGATGTCTCTTAATTGGGCCGCTTCACAAAGCACTTCGCAATGCCACACTCGAGATTTCTCTGAGTGCGGCTTCCCTGCGCGGCTCGAATAGTTCGAGACAACTTTGCGTCTCCACTTATATGAAGTAACGAAAGCTTCGTGACGGTTAGTCACGAAGCGTTCGTCACGTCGAAGGTTAGTCACGAAACTGGTTAGTCCTGGATTCTTTACTGCCATTGCGTTGTGCCTGCAGTTGGAAATGCTGGTCTACCTGTGTAGTGTTGTCGAGTAAGCTCAGTGACCTTTGGGTGAAACGGACCGAGCGTTTTCACTCCGTCTTATAGTTCACGCAGTACAACATGATATCTCACCCAAGCGAGCAGATGATTTCCGGTTTATTTGGGCAAACAATGGCTTCAAGCTTGCGTGGCCGCGATTTATAACACCGAAGTGTCATGACGGCTGATTGAAGGGGTATCGTTCACGTTGTGTCTTTAGAACATGTTCCCATCCTTCAGCGTTTTGAATGAGAACGATTCGGGTCCATGGCACATAAAAGTAGACCGGAAGTTTTCAATAACCAGACGCCAGCGGAACGGCGAAAATGTAAACGAAAACAAATTAAAAGGCATGCCCAGCGCTCCGTGCATTGCGTTTTTGTGTTCTACCCGGTCAGTCTGGTTTTATTCCCAATATATGCGCTCAAAGTCAGCTTCATTTTAAAGCTAAGCTTTCTTTGCGAACCTCCCGGAATTTTCCGACCATGGCTGAGTGCTAACGTCTTGCCGAATAACTCATACTTAAAGAAAAAAAAAGTAGCAGACTTCAGCGATTCATTCGGCTCTAAACTCATTTACTGCGACAGCAGCATTCTCTCCCAGAGAAGACTCTGATCTTAATTTCAATTGCTTGGTTCTTCCTGAAATAATTGGATTCGCTCATTACGGGGAACTGGACAAGAACACAGCATTTATAATGTGCTTTCTAGGGGCAGGAATGCGGTCTAATAAAAAACTTATTAATTTAAAGTAATAATTAAAAAATCACGAGCCCTACCCCTGTCGAGAAAATGGGGATAAGCGAAGCTTGTGTGTGTATCTGACCTTCGTCAGGGTAACGTTCGGAAGCCGTCGCCTCGGGATCGTCGGCTCTTTGCTGACGGCGAGCGTCGGCTACGGACACCCTCATGCTAGAATCGGCACGTCGACGACGAGCCCTTTCCCGAGCGAGTTCACGCCGGCGTTCATCAAACGCAGTTTGCTCCTTTGCAGAACGCACCATGCGTGGCCTTCCCATCTGTTCGCCGAAACTGATCTGAGGCAAGGAAAGCCCGGAGGAGCGCGCGCCAACCCACTTTTTTCAATGTTCTTCCTCGCGACCCACCAAACGAATCTGATTGGTTGCGCGCGTGTCACGTGATCCGTGATCACACGTGTAGCAGATCCAATGCGGGTGTGCGCCGCACGTGATTTCTTTCTTTCTTTCTTTCTTTCTTTCTTTCTTTCCTTCCTTCTTTCTTTCTTTTGTTTGTTTATTTCTTTCTTTCTTTCTTGTCCCTGGTATGTGCCATTGAGCTTGGACCCTTTCTGCACTATCGCCAGGATCGGCGTGCCAGCATCACCACCGCCGACACTCAATTGTAAGCCTATAAAGCTTCACTTAAAGAGAAGAAATGCATATTACAATATTAAAAACAGTGATATAATTATGTGATAGTACAGAAAGAATAGTGCGAATTTGATGAAGAAATTCTGACTTGTTCTTTGTGACGTACGCAACTTCCTTTTTGTGTGACAGTGCGTGTTGTGTAATTTGAATTACACGCATGGACGGACCTTACCATTCTCAGACACCCTCCTGTCTAAGGGAGCTTTATTGATTATTTCAGAATGCGTAGCTTTCTGGAACCTTTTGTTCGCAGTTGTGTAGAAAAAAAAAAAAAAAAAGACGTAACAGCATCAGTCAGGACCTCCATAAAGTTCTTGCCTGATGCTATTTTCTTTTTTCCTGGGGGGAGGGGGGAGGGGGGGAGGAGGGCGTTGGGGGAGGGGTTCTATATTTCAGTATTCAAATGTATTTGATTGAGATAATCTTAGCACGTAATCTTTATGTTCGGATGTTTTGTTAAAACAGTCACATTTGTTTATCATTGTGCAGCTGGACAACGTCTAAGCACCTAACTGCGCGACGCGACCGCAGTATGTTATTCGAGATGTCCTGGAAACTTGGCCTCCTTACATAATATTTTATTACAGTTTTCTTGCAAATCAATATTTAAACCGCAAGAGAAGATGCAGTTGCTTTCTTAAAGGCTGCATTCTTTTTGGGGCCGATGACTTGTTTTAAAGTTACTTCCTGGAGATTTATCAACTCTGAGGCCGAAACTTCTACTGTAACTCACTTTACGAGCTAAATAACGCAGTTCCACCTGAGAAATTTGAGCGATTTCAATTTATCTGTACACTTGCAGTGTAGCCATATAGGACACTTGGCGGTAGGGTTGGTAATATCGATGAACGATTAATCGATTAAAAGCATCCCGCAAAACGATTATTCTTCATCGATGTTCACCTTTCATTTAATCGACTTAATCGATTAGGCCTGTTCGATCAATCGTTTTCGAGAGTTCAACAGGAGTGGCACGAGAATTTCGAAATTGTACTGGAATGGCGGTCCACGAGCAGTGTCTGTGCGGCTGAGGTAGAGCGATTGCCGACTGTCTTTCCGATTCCAAAGTGATGCCGAGCCGAGCGCTTCCCCTTCTCTTCTTTAACTGTACTGTACTGGGATTCACTAGTGCAATTCACCTTACTACAGCGAAGCTTTATATGTCTATAGTCGGATACAACTTAAGTCTGCAGTGAATCCCCGCCCACGCCCTCATAACCGCCAGCCACTGTTACTCCGCGAGGCTGCAAATAGTTCGTACTCCAAAGTTTCCCTGTTACCTAAATAAGGTGGCAACCACAGAAATAATATTATAAACGCGTAATTTCATACGTTTACACTCAACTATTATAGTGTAAAGTACAAGTACAGTCGTATCAAGTATGACGCCGTTTTGAAAACGTCGCATGACGCCGATTTTGTGTGCTTCTGTGATTTGGCTGGCGGAGTAACACAACCCCGTGCGGTCCGTCTGCCTTTTTTGCCAACTGCTGTTTTTAAACTTGTATCCTATTATAGGCGAAATCGTATATGGCTAGGCGAAATCGCCTGTGTACACAAAACTATCATAATCAGCGTTGGCTCGAGCGTCATCGTCTTCTTTCCTGGGGGAGGGGGGGGGGCGGAGAAGACGCTAATCATTCCAGCGTAGAATTTCACTTTTCTTCTGTCGTCGTAATGGGGAGGCCGCGTTTATGGCGCTATGAGCCATTGCTTAAGGGGGTATGAGTCATCCATTGTCTTACGTGACAAACAGATTTAATTTTTGAAGCAATTTAATTTCGAAGAATCGCAAGCGACAGTGGCGGGCGAGTGGTGCTAATCACGCCGCCGAGCAAACTCGAGACATCGAACGCAGCGGACAACGGCGAACTGCGGTCGTACCGTCAGTGACGTTCTCTCCGTCGTAGCCGATTGTATGTGTAACCTCACAATTGAGAAATACTTTAATTAACCCTAGGGATTAACCCAGTGATAAATACCGGGGCCGCACGTTACAGCTTCGCTGGTTACCCATCTTCACGGAGTGGAAGGGTCGATGAATTTTTTCCTTCTGGACTAAGTGCCATTTTATAGCATGTATTGTTTATCTTGTAAAAACCACTAGTGCCAACTATAGTTAGTTTTTACAAGGTAAAGATTACCTTTATCAAACGTTTATACACTTGTGCTTCAAACTTGGTTCCACCTCTCAAACATTAAAACAGGGCCCTACAAAAGTGGATAACTGCGTTTCAAGCCTTGTTGAAACTGCCCGGCAAAAATTTCGATTAATCGATGAAAAGCCCTGCATTGAAAGCAGTTAATCGATCAAGGCTAAAACGATGAACGATTAATCGTTAATCGAATAAAATAATTGATCGACAATCCCTACTTGGAGGCTGTGAATCCTGTGAGCTATTGTGCAAACAATGTGGTGTTGTTGCTGCATTGATGTTGTCGATGCTTTCGACGCTGTTCTTAACCAACCCGCCTATTCTCGGCGCATCCTCTAGGGTATGAGCCAAATGTTTGACGGTTATCATCATTGTCATGCATGTCAATGACAACAAGAAATCGCACGAAAACACACCGCCGTCATGTCAAGAACAATTTATATGCGATACACATAATGTAATCCTCCGAAACACCCCCCCCCCCCTCCCCACAGTGCTCTCAGAGTCTCTGTGGAGCGACATATATTGCACTAACTGCCCATCGCGGTTGTTGCGCGGTAGCTTACTTTTCGCTATATACTTGGAACCGCTTTGCTTAAGCGGGCTTTGTGACTCAAGCCTTAAAGGATACAAATAGGCAGATGAGCAAAATTAAAGTTCTAGCTTATGCGGATGACATTGCCTTTTTTTGCGTCGATAAAGGAATAAACACTACCCTGCGTTTCTGTGAAACTGCAGGAGCTAGAGCAAATTTTGATAAAAGTAGGCCGGGGGTTTTGGCTAGGCATGTGGGCTCCAATTCCCTCTGTGTTCTCGAATACTCATTGGAATCAGTCTTCCGCTGCGATATCTTGGTGTGCCTCTCCATAACTTCCGTAATAGTGGCCCTCATTGGACGTCCGCGATAACCACTATCCATCGAAAGGCGATAGTGCGCTAGGCCACCGCGTTAGAGCGTCCGCCTCGTACGCGGGAGGTACCTAGTTCAAATAACAGTGCCGCCGGGAATCCACCGGTTTTTTCTAATGGGTAGATACGTTCCCTGACCAGGTGCTCGGCTCTCGAAGGGGTTCACATCTCGAAAGAGGGCCCAATGGAGATTTCAGGAGTTGTCTCTGGGCACCTCTGGTCCAACCACAGACGGCCTTGTTAAAGAGCATCCGCCGCGGCTGTGGGAGGCAAGTGCTGCCGCCGGGTACCTACCGGTACAAGCGCGCTCCCGGCCTGGTGCTCGGCCATTATGGGACCTCAACGCTTGGAAGGGGGTGTTTGTCTTCAACCCGAAGGCGTCGCTACCAGGTGCTTGGGGCGCCACATGGGAAATGGCCGCCATGGAAGCGGCTCAAACATCACTTTTTTTTTCTTTTTTTTTTTGTGCTCACGAGGGTTGTTTCGACGTGAATGTAGGGCGTATACAGCAGCCGTGGCCTAGTGGTAGAACGCCCGCCTCGGCTGCGGGAGGCTGTGGGTTCGATTCTCACCGCCGCCGGGCACCCACTGGTTCAAAAGGGTACAAGCGTACCCCGGCCTGGCGTTCGGCTTCCTTCAGGGGTGATACGCTTGGGAAAGGAGCCTGCGCCCTGAATTCCCGTCGAAACCAACGTGAGCACGGAAATCAAGTGGTGTCTGGGCCGCTCCTTTCCCAAGCTTATCACCTCTGAATGAAGCCGAACGCCAGGCCGGGGTACGCTTGTGCCCATTTCAACCAGTGGGTGCCCGGCGGCAGCGGGAATCGAACCCACAACCTCCCGCAGCCGAAGCGGCCGCTCTACCAATAGGCCACGGCTAGGCTAGGTGACTATTTTTCACCACCCCGTCTCAACGGGGACGCCATTAAATCATCATCATCTCGGCTACGCGGTAGGAACCTGGCGGACAACCTGACAGGAACGTGACCTCTCCATTTTTGCGAGAGCTAAGGCATGCTACATAATTCTTGCTTCTAAGCTTCTTTGTGTTCTGCAGGTCTTGTGCTGCTCTCGTATTCATGTTCAGGTATTTCATAGAATATTTGCAAGTTTTGTATGGCGTTCATCATGGGAAGCCACAAGAAGGGACAACCTTTTTCTTCCACTTGGGAAGGGAGGCCTCAGTCTCGTGCATTTCTTCAGGCGACAATTGGTCGTGCGATTATTTTACCCAAAAAAATTCCGTCATCCATTCCTTCTTGCGGTTAATCGAGCCCGTGTTGCTTCACACCTCCCTTTTCTTTTTGTCCCGATATGCTTTGCTCCTGAATTGCCGTTATGCGGCTTCCTAAGTGAACTTGTCGACGCTATGTCATTTTTAAAAGCCAGATTCAGTCTACAATATTTATTTAGCATTGATCGAACGTCATTAAATATAGCCCGTGTACATAACCTTTTCCCTGAGCTTATGTATCCAATGCTATTCACTGCATGCTTAAAAGTATTCAAGCTCTTAGACTGGGAAGGCTTAGGAGTTAGGATCAACGGCGAATATCCCAGCAACCTTCGGTTTGCAGATGGCCTTGTCCTATTCAGCAACAATGGGGACGAATTACAGCAAATGATTGAGGACCTCAACCGAGAAAGCGTAATCGTGGGGTCGAATATTAATATGCAGAAAACAAAGGTAATGTTCAATAGCCTGGCAAGGGAACAAGATTTCAGGATTGCCAGTCAGCCTCTAGAGTCTGTAAAAGACTACGTTTATCTAGGTCAATTACTCACAGGGAACCCTGACCATGATAAGGAAATTTACAGAAGAATAAAATTGGGTTGGAGTGCATACGGTCGGCATTGCCAAATCCTGACTGGGAGCTTACCCCTGTCGTCGTTGAAAAGAAAAGTGTACGATCATTGCATTCTACCAGTGCTACATATGGGGCAGAAACTTGGAGGTTAACAAAGAAGCTCGAGAACAAGTTAAGGACCCCACAAAGAGCGATGGAACGGAAAATGTTAGGCCTAACGTTAAGAGACAGGAAGAGAGCGGTGTGGATCAGAGAGCAAACGGGAATAGCCGATATTGTAGCTGACATTAAGAGAAAGAAATGGAGCTGGGCAGGCCATGTAATGCGTAGGGTAGATACCCGGTGGACCATTAGAGTTACAGAATGGGTGCCAAGAGAAGGGAAGCGCAGTCGAGGACGGCACAAAACTAGGTGGGGTGATGAAGTTAGGAAACTTGCAGGCCCAGTTGGAATCACCTAGCGCAAGACAGGGGTAATTGGAGATCGCAGGGAGAGACCGTCGTCCTGTAGTGGACATAAATATAGGCTGATGATGATGATGATGATGATGATGATGATGATGATGATGATGATGATGATGATGATGATGTATCGAAAGCCGTATCTGTCTCTATTTGGTCAAAATGTTCTTTGCCGTGTCCATAGAAGGTGTATAACGCCAGCAGCGAAAACATTTTTTTTTCTTTAAGCAGTACATTTCCACCCTGATAGTTAAGCATGGCTTCATGAAAAAGGATTATATGTACCCTGGAATGCAAATTGTAGACACAATAGACATTGCTTTATGCTTTGTCGTGACGCATTTTATTTTTGGTACATTTTACCAAAGAACTATCATAAAATAACTTCCTCTCACCGTCTTATAGTATACGGTTCCTTCCTTTCAAAAAGACAATGAGTAATACGAGATATGATTTGTTTATGTTATTAGAACTGTATTCATTATGGACAAGCCGAATGATCGACAAACATGCCGAGCCGCCTCGCTCGACAAGGTCTGTCTTTCGAGAAGAGGCTGCTCAAGTGCGTAGTGCGGTTGCAACCTTTGATCCCGTTCCTGAGAGGATTTCGGATCTGGGCGCTTGTGTTTGTTTGTCCGATTTTTGAACGTTCATTGGACTACATATCACGCGTACATTTCTTTTTCATGTGCGTCTAAATGTAATGCAACTAATTTTCGCATGACATCGCTCATAATTCTAACCTATAAAAAAAGAAAAAAATATGCGGTAGCTTAGCGGTTCGCGCGCTCGTCTCTTAAATACACATTGCTTCACCGGCACGGGTTCAAATCCCAGTGGACGCGGTTGTGGATATTTTTTTCTTTTTTCACGGTGTAGCAATGGCGATGCTCGGGATAACTAGGTGGCTTGACGATGACATAAATCATCATTGTGTGTTGTCGATGACGACAAAGGTCCTCGTCAGCGTACAGAATGGACAGACTAACAAGGCAAACCCAATTTCGAGCCCTTATCTGTTGTTGCTGCATGTAAAAAAAAAGAAGAAAAAAACTGTCAGCCCTTTCATTGAGGTGGAGATGGAAGACCAGCGAAGCTGTAATACGGTGGGAATTATGTATTTCCAATTATGACTATTAAGATGTGATGGTGTAATTGGTTATTTGAACTATTAAAGAATTAGAAATATATATGATCCGGTGGTTTTCATTTATTTAGTCACCACAGGGACCATGGCCTTATGGTCGCTACGGTACACCGCCATAGGGTGTACGGCAAAGGTTGACACGTTCTTCATAAACACGTCACCAACGCCATGCGCGTTCCGTGCGAACGCGGGCAAAACGCTGCCGCCGTTGACAACAGTTGTGCGCGTTGTTTGTGTTACCGCACACAACCGCAATCAAAACGCTGGCTACGTGACGGAACGGCTAAACGCCGTTGTCGACACTGTTATGGGAGAAGCGGGCGAGAGCCCAGAGAGAGTCGGCGGCAGAAGCCAGCAGGGCTGCGCGCATGTGCCGCAGTGGGAGAGCGGGCACGCACAGTCTAGGGTGCCTCGACGCCCTCCTCGCCCACCGCTGCCCTTGCACCGGGAAGTCGCGTTTGCTCTCCGCCGTGCGTTCGCTCCCCATAAAAGCGCGCGTCCCGCGCCCTCGCGCGCTTTCACTCGCACATACAACATACGGCCAATGATAGTTTTTTTCTATTGCCGGACGCGACCATCGAAGAGTGAGCCCTTAACAGCTTCGCTGTAAAACATTACGCACCTGACAGTGGGATCGAACCTCGGCAACCCAGCACAGCAGCCCGATATTCTAATCGATAAGGGCACAATCACACGCATGCTTATGCCGTGCCAATGCCAACTAGCTCTTCGAAATGATCGCCACGTGTGTCACATTGCATAGCACGGGTGCGCGATCGAGAGTACATGCGCGCGTACCAATTTCCATTTCGCCATAGACACAGGAAAAAATGGGCACATATAAAGCATTTGATTAACCGCTTCGCGAAAGCTTCGCATCGGACAGATTCCAAGATGTGCGTTGAATCTGCATAACTTTTACTTAAGCCATCGTCACCTTCATCACGCATACATCACTGTGCTCATTGCGGGCAAGCACAAGGCAGCGCGCGCCGTTCGCCGTTACTGTTCAAGTGGACCGGGAGGTGCACTCATGGCTGCTGGCCACCACAGGCAACGACGTCCATAGTTACTGTTCAGCGACGCATCCTGTTGTTCACTGCTCATAATGCAGCCGTTTCTCAAAGCAAGTAAGCCGCAATGACCGGAAACGCATAGATATATAGAGAGATAGAAGTAAAGGAAAGACGGTGCAGTTTAGCATCTTACAATACACAAGATAAGCGCACAAGACTATATTCTATATTCTGCCCACTACCAGTGTACATTTCCTCCCGTCTGAGAAAAAACAAAAACAAATAATACGAGATATTTCTGAAGCCTTGGATCCCCGCTCCGAGAACGCGTGCGTCATGCACCGTGCCCTTTTAAACTACGGGCAAAGAAAAGGACCCCTCAGTTTTATCCAAGGGAACAAATTCAACCATCTGAAATGTGCCCATTTGTAGTCAGTGGTAAGGGTCTATATATGTCGCGTATGCGCACTGGATAAATCAGTATTTACATTGGCCCCACGTGGCGGCAGGGAGCGATATTTGACATTTCCGGAAAGACGACCGCCGATGCGCGTCTGGAAAAACGTGCCGAGTAAACATCCCGGCGGAAGCAGAGATGGTTCCATCGCGCTATAGTCTCGTTCTCGTCTCCCGCCCTACAGATCTCACGTGTCGAACACTCTGCACAATATACCCGTGCATGTATGTGTCTGATTTAAAGAAATGGGAAACGACGTGCCGACACGTGCTGAATTCTCCTTTCTGTTATGTAACACGAGGGTTGCTGTGGATAAATTGAGGTAAAAAGAACCTCGGCTACACCATTTCTCTATGTTACTAGCAAAAAATAAAGGAAGAAATAACAAGAAAATAAAGAAATAAAAGAAAAATATAACAATAATATTAATAAAGATAAGGCCGCTGTTGTAGTTCACTTGACGAATGATGCGCACACTTTGTAGTCCCTATCCACCCGCTGTGGTGACTCAGCTGCTTTGGCATTGCGTTGCCAAGCAAGAGGTAGCGGGTTCAATTCGCGGCCCCAGCAACCGCATTTCGATTTCTTCAATGTCTTGTGCTGGTGTTTTCTTTGGCCCCTTCAAGCTGTCGTTCAGTAAGCACCAGTTCGCTCAAGAACACGTGCTCGAAAAACATTAGTTGAGATATATGTCTACCAAGCCGATGGTATAGGAGGCCTGACCATACACAAAACCACCTGCAATGTATACCCGTCCTAAGAAGACCACTCACCCTTCCAAGACTCATCTATGCGGTGATTTTTTTTTTTTTTTTTTTTTAGTATTTGCCTTAGGTCTGCCCAGACATAAAAGAATGTTTACAGAAATGCAAACAAGGGGGGCACAGGGAGACTTGGAGTTATCAGCAGTGACTGAACACGGGAACCCTGCAGCCTGATGGAAGGCTGCAAGCCACTGTCGATGAGGTTACAGAATGGCGTGATGCGCCAAACTACGAAGGCGGTGACGTTGGCGATGTGTGGATGTCTCAAAGGCCAGTTCACAGTTTCCCCGGACACGACTGCGCCGCCGTGTTTTACCATGAACTTTTTCTTTACGCATGTATGTCTAGACTGGCGCTGCCGGGCCTGGCCCACCAAGGCATGGTCTGTCTCGGGATACACTGATAAGCAATATACAGGGGAAAGAAGGGAAGTAATACAAGCTTACACATGCACGAAGTAAAGTCCGCGAGAATGTCGTAGTCGAGCGTGCAAGTTAGACTGACCTCGGAAAACTTAGCAACGCCTTGACTGTCTTCCCTTGTGACGACGGGGTATAGGCTGACACTCCGCAATCGTGTACTCAGCGTCGAAATTGGCTCGCTCCTGACCTAACCCTAGCACGTGATAAAAGCAGGCAGTTTGCAGAGAAATGTAGAAATGTATGGCACATGCTCGAAATAACATTTCGAGAGTGTTAGTCCAATGGTGTCGCTCACGCTTGCGACACGTGCATATAATAGTGCGTACAGCAAGCGTTATTGCACAACGCGTTGCGCACGTTTTGTAACGCCTGCTGGTAATCACGCTAATGACGGCCAAGGAAGGAAATAGGAATACGTTCTGTCTAATAGCGCACTGTAACCTAATTCCCCTTAAGTCTATGAGCGCGTGCCGTTGTCTTCCTCATTTCGAGCGGACAAAATTGTAGGCTACGAGATCCGTATACCTCTGTTTCCTCATTAGGGGGATCTCGATGGCTTTCCAGGAATAACTGTCCTTTTCTCCGTGCTCCCTAAACACGAGCTTTAGCGAGCTTGTAGGCGCTCAAGAAAGAAAAGTCACACCGAAGGGGGCACTCTGTGACTAATTGCTTCCGGGTTGTTTCTTTGGGAATGAAAACAACTTACGCAACAGCTGAAGATGCCGCTAGCGCGTTCAGTGTAATTAAGCCAAACCGTTTGGTTAGGCATTGGAGATTGGATACTTGAAAATGAAGGTAGTGCTGAGACTTACCACATGACGGAGGGATGGCGCAACATTCATTTTATTGATGCAACGTTCATATAAAAATAACACTTCACAGCATTCCGTGGAGGCATATTTGCAGAAAGGGATGAGAAAAAAACAAGGTATACAAAGATTCTGTTCAGTACTGCAATGTTTGATGTGTCGTTTGGACGAGCAACGTGCAATGAAAAATACGAAGATGCCAAACAAGAAGCAGATTTCCAGCGATATTCTGAAGTGAGCGTTTATTCATGTGGCACACAATTTTTTTTGTCAAATTTTGCGAAAATAGGGTTTCCTGGAAGCTATTTCTACGAAAAGCTTAACATCAGGGGTGAGGCCGCATCATCAAGAATAGCTGTTTCCGTAGAGAGCACACCGTGAGTCTGTTACGTAGTTCTGGGGACGAATTGCTCCATCGATCACTTCCACGGGTATATCGCATTCAGCACGCCCTGATTGGCTGAATAAGCGCACATAGATGTCATGAAACAAATGCCACACCTCCCATGAGCATTATTTTCAGGACGCATATTTCTCGCCTACATTCATACGATGCCCGTCGCTTCAGCGAGACGTCCTTTTACGTCATGAAGAAGTGAAAGTATGCCTGAAAGCGATCCTGTATCTACAAACTTTTGTAACCGCTTTCAAGGGGTGTGAGTTTATAAATAGAACAAATAGAACACAGCTCATCTGCTTGTGGCTCCCCTGCGTACAAGAGCTGCGCAGAGCCTTGCAGCTGCACTCATTTTTGGCTATCCCCTTTTCTCTCTCTTCTTTTTTGTTTTACTGCAAACGTTTCACACACATCAAAGAATGCTTCATCGCTCAAGCGGTCAGGTTTAAATGACTCTCGAGGTAGAACTGATTGACGCTCAAATTGTGCATAGGGTTAACTTTAGGCGCTGGATCTTGTTTAATGACTGTTCAGTGCTTACTATGAAATAATCCAAGTACATATCGTCTACGGCGAATTCAGGACAAAAAAGGAGTACTGTATTCCAAAGTCGGTGCAAGTAATGGTGAGGCCGTCTGCCACTGTAAGAGTGAAATCACTACAAACCCTGTGGATGCCCTTGCGGGTGCTTCGGCTTAGTAGCGGCAGCCAGCAACATTGTTATTTAATGCTAAGTTTTCAGTCCGACAGCGCCACAAGCAGTAGCACTACTTATTCACGCGGGAGAGAGAAGTAATTCCTGCAGAAGGGGTTATAAAAAAACGAGTACACTCTAACTGCCATGTACGCATGCCAGGTTTACAGCACCTGTTGCAACGCACACCTAACTGCTGTACAAAACTTGAGCGCGCACTAGTCAATGCTTTAGCCGCAAAGGTCAATCATCCAGGTTGCAACATTCGGCTAAGAAAAAAAGTGAGGCTGTTTATACACGCATTATACTTAGACGTTTTGCTTTCCATTATCAGCGACCAGCCATCGTAACTTCTCGGACTAATAGGTCAAGCTCCTTTCTGTGTACATTGCTAATCATCAACATCGACAAGAAGTACGGATCCATGGTAGAATTCAAGGAATGCACGTTTCCACAAACAACATTAGAGTAATGAGTATCACAGACGACTAGCACATTCAGTCATTTTGCTGGACGTGCTTCCGAATGTCGACGTGAGTTATACCTGAGTAATCAGGGAAGTAACGCTATCTAATGGCGCTGGCTTGCATGAGAGAGGGCATCACTACAACTGAAACAAACCTGTAACGTGAAATTACGGCTTTATTTTCAGAACATACAGACGTGAATGAACAGTTGCCGGACCTCGCTACACAACGAAGTTGACACGAGTAGCGACAATTTTATCATCGTGAAAAAAGCCACTTAGCCCGAATTTAAGTATCATTTGGCAGATGAAAGCGTCAAGACACTAAATCAGCAACAAAACTGTAAAATACCACCATATTTGTCTATAGGTTTATCTTTTATTTTTGGGCGTTGTAGTTGTAAATACGCCCCCTTATTTCTAATTCGTACTTATAGAATAATTTGAACGATTTTTGCATGTACTGTACACAGACAATGCCTTGATAAAATTGCGCAAAAAAGTCACAGCCCTTTGTGCATGTTACAGATTGCATTAACAAGCACGCGCGAATGATGCGTTAGCGTTCTTCCTTTTATTTTTTTATATGCACAAAATCATATCAAAACTCACGTAAAAATAGCAACGTGACGAACTAAAAGGAACCAAATATGAAAAGAACCTTACAATTGTTAATTCGTATCCCTGAAGTGTCTGATCATCTTGTGCGCCAATTTTCTTTTTTTAACGAGCTAATTGATCGTGAATTCACATTTCAATTTTCTTTTCTTGATCGATCGCCTCTCTTCTTTCTTGTCACGCGCAGATATTCTATTGCATTTTTTCCCCACCTTGACGGTTAGTTCCATCTGTAGAACTGCGTTCCTAACAAACGTTCCCGGAAACACTACACGCTGCTCTAAGTAAGTGGCATCGCATACATGCATTTGTTAGCAAAAATGCACACCCACGAGTACTCGAAGAAGTGAAATTGTTATGTGCTGCCACAGCTGCACTATGCAAGCAGAGCGCGCAACCAAGTAGATTGAACAACAAGGAAAACTCACGTGAACGAACACCCAAATTCAATCATGCAGGATTGAGGTATGCTTCTTCACTTGTCCACTGGCTTGAAACGTTGCAGCAGTAGTTGTCGCTCGTAGGCTTCCGAGACATTGTCTGCGCCTGCGTTACTTCCTACTTGATGAAAATAGAGTCTCGGCCCTCGTCACTATTTCCTGCCGCTAACGTTAGTTACCACTGGTTCATGTGTAAGCGCGAATCACATTTAGCCTCACGCCTCGTTTCCAGTCAGACCCGTGGCCAGAGCACGAACTATAAGTTACGTTTACGGAAGTCTGCTCCCCTTCGTTGGAATGACTGGCAAGGCTGCGTTCACTGTCTGCGGTTGCGTCGAGGCTATGTCGATCACCAGCCCTGTGGTTGTCATCACTTTGGTGAACAGAGACAAACCACTCTCTTGCGTATTAGCAGCCCACTTGGATTATCAGTCCTTATCAAATGATAAGATTATAGAATAGGTGGTGTCCAAATCCACAGCCCAGCGATGGTTGCCGCTCTGAGTAGCAGAAACAGATGTCGAAGGTTATGCTTTTGCGAGCAGCATGCCCCGAAAGTTATTGCGTAGCCGTAACACGTCATGGCCACCATGATTTAAACACCACTTATAAGGCTCTCTCCGTTCAGCGCCGCACAAGGATCACGAAGCCATATTACGCTGTTTCTTTTTTTCTGTTTTTTATCATGCAACCTTTCACGAAATGGTATATTCCTAGTGTGCGCGTGTGTTCAGGGAACCTTCTCTTTCTCGCTCTCTCATCTTTCTATTCCTCCCTCCTTTATCACTTGTGCAGGGTAACCAACCGGACGTTCTTCGGGTTAATTTCATTGCCTTCCTTTTCACAATACCTCTCTAAGAGCTACGTTTACTCCAGTGGTGTATCCTCCCATCAAATTGATGGTGCACGCAGAAAAGGCTACAATCAGAAATCCAGAACACAAGGGCATAAGATGTGCTTGAAACGGTGTATCGCGAATGTTCATCGGGGCAATGTTATATTCAACCATGATTCCAAACCACCTGAAAGCTCTCAAAACGTGCCGAACTACCCCGACGCCCGTCTTTCGCTCTAATTAGTGCCGTGGCTGTATGTTAAAATAAACTATTTTATCCACGGCGTCAATGACTCAATGTACAGCGGTACCGCGACGTGAATATAAGTGAACTTGTGCTTACTTTTATAATAAAGACGAGAGGGTTATGAACGTTGCTCTTTCGGACGATTGCGCTGTCCTTCGAAATTGTATGCTGTATAGAGCAATGTATCGCGGCTGCATTCCAGAATCTGCGAAGCAGCACTCAAGCGCTCTTCCGCCATCTATATGTACACCACGAAATAGGAGAGTTGTGAGAAAAGAATCACAGCAGATGGGGAGGAGAAAGAGGAGGAGTCGTGCGCTTGCTCGGTGTCTTTCGGCATTCCCCCTACACGTGTGCTGTCCCTCACAGCAAGCATCCGCGCAACAGACCAGACGCCGCTTGTACGCGCAGTATCACACAGCTGGCGTTATACACCCGTGAAGTCACAGTTCGTTATGATATGATTGTGCGAATCACGTCAGGTGAACAATAACACCGGTAGTTCAGGCCACACGTGACATCACACGAAGTAACAACGCCTCAAAGAAGGGCACGCTATATGCAAGATATATGATTTCACTTCCAGAGCTCACTGCGCGCTCTCGCTATTCCGCACCCTTAAAGAACGACGACAAGGTCGGTGCACAACAAGCTCTCTCCACGTGCTCTGACGGCCGAGACATCGTAGGCTTGTTTCCACGAGCGGCTGCCTCTTCAGTCGTTGTGTCGTGTAGTGCTGGAGAGTGCTATCGGACGTGCACGGCGCTGACGCTGCTCCTTTCCGTGACGGGTTGTGTCTCTTTCATCTGCCGTGCTTGAAGGCAGTGCTTGCTGAACGCTTCGGGATAGTTTCCCCGCGCTGTTAATTTCTTCTCTGCCTTATCGCTAACGTCACCGCCCTGCCGCGAGCAGTAATGTAATCAACGGCACGACTACTTGAACGAGTCCGACGTGCTTTGATGCGACGCCACTCCGTTTTTTGTCTGGAAAAGAAACAAGAAATGCTGTCTTGAGTTCGAAGTGTTCCTTTCAATATTTTCGAATGAAGCAAAGTTAAATGCTTCCGTATATGTATTGCCATTAAATTAAATTATGGGGTTTTACGTGCCAAAACCACGATCTTATTATGAGGCACGCCGTAGTGGGGGACTCCTGAAATTTGGACCACCTGGGGTTCTTTAACGTGCACCTAAATCTAAGTACACGGGTGTTTTCGCATTTCGCCCTCATCGAAATGCGGCCGCCGTGGCCGGGATTTGATCCCGCAACCTCGTGCCCAGCAGCCCAACACCATTTTTTAAAAATATGTATTGCCGTTATCAACTTGGTTACACAGCTTTAAATAAAAACAAAAGAAAGGATTATGTAGAAAGGAGAAGGCTGTAAACTTTCGGGTGATTATACCCGTATGACAATCACGTCAATTAAATAAATAAATAAATAAATAAATAAATAATAAATAAATAATAAATAATAAATAAATAATAATAAATAAATATAGTCCACTAGATTCGCATATAAATGCGTTATATGCTATTGGAAAGCTTAAAACCGATGGAAATATCAGGGATACAAGCTTAATACTAGAATACCGCAGATCGCTTTATTGACGCAAACATGGCGACATCCAGCTTTTTCTCGAGCGACAGATTTTTCTGAGCATCTATGTGTTGTCGTCCCTTATTAGATTATCGTGCTAAGTCAATGCAAGGCCGTCGCGACTCAAATGCCAGTCGTGCCGGGACAAACAAAGAACGACCTTGTTCCTTTCTTTGTAACATTTTTGCCAGTGTAAAACTCAGCGCAAAGTAATCATGAACGTGCACCAACTAGCCCCTTTCATTGTTTTACTTGAAGACACGTTGTCATAGCAAATCGTGACTATCCAACAGACATTATGCAGTCTTTTTCAATGACGGTCGATCGTAAATTTGGTCACAATTTGACCTCGCGCACACTCATGTGAATTTGCACCAATTCTTCCCTTCTTTGGTGGGATTTGCAGTGATGTGCTTTATTCTTCGATGCGTGCAAATGTACATTGTTTGTACTTTGTTTTATTCTGTCTGTGTCTCCGTCATTTATTTCCTCTTTTCTTTCCTCCTATTTTCATTTCCCCTATTCTCTCCACCTGAAAGAGCAGGCAGGCGTTGTGCCCAGGCCTCTCGGTGGCAGTTGTCAACTTGCTCCCTCCCTAATTCCTCCGTGTCCTTGTGTGTATATGTGCACATACCAAATAATAATAATGTGCAAAAACTGTGTGCAACAACTGTTATGGTAACGCGCGCTATGATTGTACTAGGTTCGCATGCTGACGATATACATCATGCTCATGCATACGTGTAACAGACTATGCCCGAGTTAAGCCATGCTTATTCCTTGAATATTTTTCCTTTCCGAGTTTTTTTTTCAATACTTCCTAGATGCTGGGGTTTATTTCTAATGATTGGGATAGCCGTCTCGTGGTGGCTTATTTTCCCAGAAGCACGTCACGTATTAAAGAGCAAAAACCAAATGCCAGCCGACTCTAACCGTTCGTGGGACAACGCAAAATGAACGACGGATCAAGCATCGCCGGAAGTATAGCTATTACCGCAACGCAAGATGCGCTGCTCTGAATGACGCCGTTAGCGTTCGCACCTGCGGAAGCGAGCGGCGCCGTGTATGGGTCTGCGTGAAGCGACAGCCGCACGGCGGCTCCCCGGGTGCCCCCGGCGCTGACCGCATACAGCACGAGCCGGCAGGCGGCTCCGGGCTCCAGGCTCGGGATCCAGAAGACGGGCCGGTCGCTCGAGAGATTTGCCAGCGGCAGCTGCTGCTGCTGCTGCTGCTGCGCCGACGCAGACCCGTGAACCTCGAGCACGAACCGCTGCCCCGGCCTGCGTTGTTCGGGTTGCCGACAGGACACCAGCAGCCGCTCGTCCGACTGGTTGCTCACGCTGCAGTCTCGAAGCTGGCTGGGCTTCTCTGCACAGCGAGAAAGAGAGAAGCGACGATGACAAAAAAAAAATGTTCCGCTGGTGTGACGTGCTCATGTAGGAAGAAAAAAGATAGGAGAGAGCACACCGCAACGCGACTGAAACCGAGTGTGGTTGCACAACACGTCCATGGTGAAAAATTGGGGGACGCTTAAGCTTCGACTTTAAGAGTGGAGCGCGATAGCGTTATCGAGACCCGTTCGCATGGTATTTTATTGCGATAGCAATTATATGGACACTTCAAGCGGATTTCTGCCGTCATTGTCGCCGTCACCGTGAGGTTCCGTATAAAGTCCAAGGGTGATAAAATCGTCGCCGCGCGCCATATGCGCGAGTGAAAGCGCGCGGGGGACGCGCGCTATCACGGAGAGCAAACGCACGGCCGAAAGCAAACGCGACTTCCGTCGCGCGAAAGGCCGTGGGGGTATGGGAGGGAGGGAGGCGGGACGACGCTGTGCTGCGGCACCAAATGCGTATCTTGCAACCGGGCGCAAGGGGAACTGGCCACTCAATCTCCAACGCGAAAGCAAGAGAGCGAGAAGGCAGCGCGGGAGGGAGGGAGGGAGGGAGGGGGGGCAGCTTCTACTCTGCCAACAACTGGGCTTGTACTTTGCCCGCTTGTGGCGGTCGCCCGCACCGTCTCTTATCTCCACACGGCTCTGACGTTTGTATGCGCTGTGCATTCGCCACTCAGTTTCCGTTGAAGCGATAGACCACACGAACTTTCGCTCGCTGAGACGGCTGCGCTTGCTGCCAGTGTTTTGACAGTGGTTGTCTGCGGTCATTGAGCGTGACCTATTCATGTTTGCTTGTGCGCGCTGACACCACGCTTGTTAATTCAGTTAGTAAGCGAATGTGTCCAAGTTTATGCAGCCGATTAAGCTACTATCCCTACTCCGAATAGCTCTCTACCAATTTGCTATCGCAATTGATGCTTCGCCTTTCGGGCGAAACTGCGACATTTTTTCTTTGAGTAGGCTTCACAGCAACCCACAACGTGGGAAAGCCAGCTTACAAAGACCAAGCTTACACCATTCCCTAAAGTCAGCTTCACTTTTAAACACGAATGCATGAAGACATAATTACAGGGGCAATATAAGCCGTCTCATATCAAAATGTGAAGGCCCGAGGACATTTTTAATTATTTTATTAATTGTTACTCAATCCTACTCTCAATTTCTTTCTTTCTTTCTTTTTGAAGTTCCGGTAGCTGTATAAGAAAAATTTAGCAAGTTGCGCGACGATCTCATAGTAGGCGACCGTAACGCATATCGCAATATCGACGTGTGATATATAAGCACATATGACACCTCACAAGACACGAATAAACAAGTTGTGAGTTTGCGCACCATCCTTTGTCATCGTCTTTGTTCCCGACCTCGTCATTAAGTACATAGCTCAAACAGAAACTATGCATATATATAGTAATTTAGAGCGACAGACCGTATCCCTGTAACTTGGTAAATGCAGAATGCACAAAATGTCTTCACAGTACGTCATGTTGGCGTTCTACATTCTAGAGAACAACTAATTCACGTTCAACTTGTCGCATTCTTGCTTTGTCAAACGAATTAAATTGTGGGATTAATAACGTCCCGATACTGCACATTGAGTTATGCGGGACACTCCCGGTATAGAGGAGAGCTCCGGATTAAATTTGACTACAGGGAATTCTCTGCACGTGCACTCAATGAACGCCGTGCACGAGCGTTTATTGGTTTCCGCCCCCATCAGAATGTGTCCAGGAATCGAACCCTGGACCTCGTGCTCAACCGCACAACGCTGTGGTCACGGGGCCAGCGTGACGTGTGTTTTGCTTGGGCAATCTATGTGCACTTTTGCGCGAAGAAGTGAATATTCATCCTCGTAGCACGAAAAAAAAAAGACTCTATTAGCGTCTTAGTCGACAGGACAATTGTATAAGCCAAATCTTTCTGCGGTAAAATGTATCGTACACGCGTTAGTTGTATAGTAAAGCCTGAGACAGAAAAGATACCAGGCTAGGAACAGCGACATGCACTTGAGTTATACTATAGCGTCGACATACGTATCGTTAGAGGAACTGTTTACTATACTGCCTCGCTAGTAAACCAAACTCAAACTTTTTGTTATAACTCACCGAAATTACAGCAAATACTTTCGCGCTGCACTCGAGCAAAGAGAGACTTCTCGTTCGACTTCGTGTGTTTGACACACTGCATTAGCGCCCCGTATGACAACGCTGTCGCTGTTTATGGCGCTGGCGCTCGAGTGTACCAGTGCCCCACTTACAGCATACACAAATCCGGAAAGACCGCGAAACAAAAGTCTAATAGTAAACGCAAAATCCGCTAAAAGTAAGTGCCGGGAGAGAAGGGGCTTCCGCGAAAGAGCGTTGTACGTCATCGTTAAGCCATGCGTCCCTTGACGGACGCTTCTCTGTGAGGCAGGTACGCGAAAAGAAAAATAAATAAAATTAAACCTTTCTCTGTGATTTCAACGCCCGTAATCGCATGCATTACGCTGTCACTCCACAACTTATCGGCCTGCGTATAGAATGAGAAACAGCACTCCACCAACATGAATCTTCATTTTGGTTGCCGCAATGCAGTCATTCCATGTGAAAAAAGTAAAACATTTCAGCGTTAGGTTTACCGCGAAAAAGCGCAGAACGCTACACCGAGGAGTAATGTGTTTCTCTGGATTGCACACGCAATCCAGGGAAACAAATTAGGTTACATAGTCAACTCCACGAGTAGTACACAAGAAGGTTTAACAAAAAAAAGTTTAATACCTCTTGGTAGTATACGTTTACTCTGGAAGTGCCATCCCGAGAAGACAAGTGATGACAAAAGTTATTGCAAAGACAACGCTGCTGTTTTCCTTTTATCATGGGAAGGAGCTCTTTATTCCTATTTTATGTCTTCTACTCCCCTTTTCACGTCACAACCAACGATTTATCGAGAAAGGTTAAAGACATGGATGATTGCATTGTCTCAAAACTGGACTAAATGTAATCGGCGCTAAGACACTTTTCGATATTAAGCACACGTTACAGTATTCTCAGACGGAAATCAAGATGCACGGAAGAAACCTTAGCCCGGAAAGATGAATGAGAAGAACAGAACTGTTTATATGACAAACTTGCTCCCCGGAAAGCAAGGAAGCACTTGGGTGAAAACTACAGCGGCGAGCGTCAAATTGAATCCCCCCGGCTCGAGGCTGTTCACTTTATTTATATACACCTGTCATTGTACTCCATTGTGCCATCCACGACAGTGCTGCTTGTGACTAAAGCAGTAGCGAGGAAACTATCGAACATGTTCTTCGCCGTTGTCCAAGCTATGCAGCGGACACAGCAGTGGCGCACCCAGGATCTCTGCCAGGGGGGGGGGGGGGGTATATTTGTGTGTGTGTGTGTGGAGGGAGGTTGGCACCCCCGAACCCCCCCGTCGGTGCGCCACTGGAAGTCGGTCGCGGCGCTGCTGTCGAAGTTTCTACGTTCCCATAGGCTATTACAGAGTTTGCCCGCCCCCTCTATAATTACTTGTCGCGCGTCTGCTTTCTTTCTTTGATACGCTTTCCATCATTCTTCCCACCCTAACCTTCCCCCACTGAAGCCAGTACACACGCAGTTGGTCGGATGAACTGTGTCTTCCCCTCCCTATATATATATATATATATATATATATATATATATATATATATATACAGGGTGTTTCAGCGAACACTTTCAAAATTTATTTAAGGTTACCTGTGGGAGATATCCCAATTCTAGTTAATGAGCCGGTCTACTCGAAGCGGCGGACATTATTTGCGCAAAAAATTGAGATGCATAATCGACTAATTAATAAAAATTCACTAATTAAGTTTTTAACTAATTACCTGATGGCCCATATTGTAATCTACAAATTGTAGCCGTGGAGTTCGCAAGGCGGATCCACTTGGAACGAATTCCCGGAATGACACCGCTTTCGAGATATTAATTCCCGAACTTTGCGAAGAAATGCATTGGCGTTCCAGTTAGTTTCTTCACAAAACGTCGCTTTATGCATTGAAGCACAAAATTAACTGGAACGCCAATGCATTTCTCCGCAAAGTTCGGGAATTAATATCCCGAAACTGGTGTCATCCCGAGAATTCGTTCCAAGTGGATCCGCCTTGCGAACTCCACGGCTACAATTTGTAGATTACATTATGGGCCATCAGCTAATTAGTTAAAAACTTCATTAGTGAATTTTTATTAATTAGTCGATTATGCATTTAGTTTTTTGCGCAAGTAATGTCCGCCGCTTCGAGTAGACCGGCTCATTAACTAGAATTGGGCTATCTGCCACAGGTAAACTTTAAGAAGTTTTGAAAGTGTTCGCTGAAACACCCTGTATATATTTCGGCGCAAGAACCGTGCGCTATAACTCTAAAAAGCTTAAACACATTTGCACGTAAAAAAATTTGAACAAATTTGGTTAGATATATTACAGGCAGTAAAAAAGCACATTCGCACAAAAAAAAAGAAACTTTCACGAGCATGAAATTACCGCACATTAGTGCGGTAATTAATGAGCAGCAATTGGTCTCCTGAACTACGTAGTACTGGAAACTCACTTCAACATATCAACAGCGCTATACCATAGGCTTCGCAAGTTTCTCGCGCTTAAATCAGAATTGGAGGAGACATTAAACTTGAACGTTGCAGAAATGGTACGTTTGGCTTTGTGGGTTAAACAGCTCAGCCACGCTACTGCACAGAATTCTCACAGGATCGGCTCTCACCCTAGCCTGGGGTTTCAATACTAGCTGGGTTTATCCTCCCCTCTGCACGGACCGCAATCCACTGCACCTGGCATTGATGGCGCAAGATTTGCACACATATATGTGCAAAATGCAGTGTTTATGGAAGGGCGACGGGGGCGTCTTGGTGCGAGAGATGTCATATGTCTTCCTATAGCTCGCGCGCTAGTACCCCAGCGTGAACTAATGAACCAGTGGTAGCGAGATTTGTTGTTTGGACAGAGGCGCTCAGGCGAAGCAATTGCCGGAACCTGTAACTACACAACCACCATTATCACCTATTCATTGCATAGCAATTGGCCGTGCTCGCGTTGGCTTGAAGACGCACTAAAGCGTTCGCGACGTGCGTCAAATTGAATTATGCGCACGGTACGCGCACCTCCCATCCATGTGACGATAACGTTATTGAATGTTTTGTTATACAGCAAGCGCTTCGCACAAGAACAACCGACATGGTAAAATTGATACTACGGCTGAAGCAATCCGCGGCCATACATTAAACAAAGCGCCGTGTCCGTCTTTCTGTGTCCCAATCATCCGCGCTATAATGAATTATCAACTCACCGAAGCCTCTACCCTAATTAAACAAAGCACGCGAGGCAATACATGCTATGTCAGAAGTCTAAAGATGGCGTTGTAAGGCACACTCAGTTATCAGGGTTGTTTCGCGTTTTGAAGATGGGCGAACATTGTCAGCCTTTCGAGCGTGTATCGACGTCTATAGTACCGGCGATGCATGCCTGTCATGCGCTCGTCAAAATGAAATTTATCGATCGCGGAATGAGCATGGGAAATTTCATCAGCTTTAAAATGTCAAATTACCGTCGGTGGAGATGTGTTGCCAAGAAACACACCACAAGCGCCGACATCCTATGCCGTTGAGCCTATAAGCAGCTTAAGGCAGCACGGTTGACACAATACGTCCTGTCTTTTTCCAAACCGCGCTCGACAATGGCATCTGTCTCGAAAATAAATAAAATAATAGCAATTACACGGCGCCACAATACGGACAACCATCGTCGACGTATCGATCTAGATCAGATAAATAACTCTCGAAACGCGTTTCTGTTGCTCTTCCGAGAAGCGCAAAGATTGAATACTTCATCAACGTTAAGAAAAGCGCGTCCTTTCAACGTCGCCCAAACTACAGTGAGCCTTTTTCGGGGCCAGGCTCCGAGAAGTTGCGCCAGCTCTCCGTTCCTAGCTCATTTTCAGCATGCTTTATTGCAAAAGAAATTGTGTGGTTTTTGCATTTCAGTACTGATAAAAATGCGATCGTGTAGACTTCACAAATAGGTGGTATACAATGAGAGAGATAATCATAAGAATCGGGTCAGTAGAAATTTTCCTAATGTTTCCTTTTTGTTCTGGAATTTCGAAGTATTCCGCATAAAATCTCACTGCGCAAGGGACACCAAGTAGAGAAGATTTGAAACCACAGTAGAAGCAAGTTAGTCTGGCTCAGTTTTGACTTTCTTTCTATATATTAAGCGGCAACTAATCAGCGATCTGAGAATTGTTGCGTCTCCCAATTTGTCCTCTGTGCTTTACTCAGCAGAAAAAGAATTTCCAGTCTGGTGCATATCTTTTGCCCGGAGCTGAATTACCAAAGACACGTATTTATATATTTTTTATCTATATTTGCGAAAGCGTTCGTGTTCAAGTTTGCGCGTACTTAGCAAATTTTCATTATGTTTAGAATCTTAACTCCAAATACCGAGACACTGTTTTCACTCCACAATCGGCCCGTCTTAACTTCTTTATACACCACGCACCTCCTTAAGGCTTTCACTTGCACTGTACTTCAACGAGGCAACTTTTTGTAATCTGCGTTGCCTTGACGACATAAAGCTAAAAATGTTCCTCGTATTCTTTTTAGGGGTGCGCAGCATTTAGAAATGCAACGTACAACAAAACGTAGTCTCGATAAAACTACGGCGATTAATCTAGCCTCTTGTGGTTTTGCTTTATAATCCTCTTACCTCTCTTCGGTGCTCGCTCGGAGAATGCTTTCCGAGAAAGCTCCCGCTCGATGTTGTCCACCTCTGCCGGCGAGCTAGCGTAACTAAATTTACGTTCCTTGAAAGGGGAAGCTTTCGAGGGGCAGCTTATAGCGAACGAACAAATTAAGTCATCGTTGCCGTGGGCTCGCGTTGAAGCATTGTGGTACCAAGTTTCTAAAAGTATAATTCTTTAGGAACGAAAAATTGACTTTCTTATTTTATTTTTATTTTTACATTTCGTACAGTAGCACAAAAAGCCTCAAAAAAGGTAGAATGCGGAAGCTTTTAGTTGCGTACTTTTTAGTCCAGCGCGTCGGCTAAATAAATAATAATAAAGAAATTTGGGGGACGCTTAAGCTTTGCCTTTAAGAGTGGATAGCATTCGAAGATGCCTGGCTGCTTATCAGGCTTCCCGGCAACTGCAGCTTTCTTTTTTCTCCAACTTTACCTCTGCATACTGTTGCCGAGTAGGCGAGCGCCATCCGGATATTCCAGATGGCGTGACCGCAGCGCGCCGCTGTATCAGTGGTAAAAATGCTGGAAAAGGGGCTTGTGTTGGAGTTTCCGCTTAAGAGAATTAAGTTTTCTCGTTTAGTTCAAATTACAATCCGACGCTATCACGTCTGTAGGTTTTGGTTAAGTCGTACTTTACGATATATCTGACGCATTTTGCTTTTAGAAATTCGATTAGATCACCAGCGCCTCTATGCCACGCGGAGGGCCTGCGTGGTCGGGGTGGTTCGGGATGATCTTTCCGCCACGGACGCCGGCGCTTACGCCGACACCGACGTCGACGCCAGATTTTCTGCGACACGGGGCCCTTAAGGCGATCGCGTTAAAATTTCAGAGCCCTTCCACTACTGTGAAGATGGGAGCCAGCGAAACTGTGACTATGGTGAGTTTGCTGTAGTGAATATTGACCCCACGATAATAATGGGCGTATCGTCGGTGGGCATCACCCAACCAAACATGTCTTTCATGAACGTTTCGATGTCTTTCGCAGGCGTTGCAGGGGGAACGTACACAGTCGCGATCAATGTACCGTCAAAGCGTTTTATTAAAGACAGCTACGCCAATCGTGGCGCGCGCACAAGTGCTAATGCGCTCACGTGGTCGCCAGGGTTTCCTACGTCACGTAATGAAGAAGCAAACGTGAGATCCGGCGAAAACCGCGGTATAATGCACTTTTTTACAATCCTAAGTTTGAAAACGCCGCCAACCCGGCGTTTTCATACGACTCCACGAGGTGGCGCGACGTGTCTGAAATTATTGACACCACCCTTCCGGTTTCCTACGGACACAATATCCTGGAACCTAGCCTATAATAGATTTACTGTAAAAATTTGGAGGACGCTTAAGCTTCGCCTTTAAAAGTGGAACGCGAGAGCATTCAAAGATCCCTGAATCCTACGTATACCCGGGCGCGCCGCTGTTGGTATGGTAGAAATGCTGGAAAAGGTGTTTGTGTCTGAGTTTCCTCGTAACAGAATTACGTTTTCTCGTACATTCAAATTATAATTCGACGCTATAATGTCTGTAGGTTGTGGTTCGCGATTTTTCTGACGGATTTTACTTTGAGAAATTCAATTTTGTTCCCTAACGCCTTGCGCCACGCAGAGGACCTGGGCGGTCGGGGTGGTTCGGGATTACTTTTTTCGCCTACGACGTCGGCGGGCCCACGCCGACACAGACGCCGGATTTTCTGCGACACGGGGCCCTTGACCCTATCGCGTTAAAGAGCTTAAAATACGTTAACTAACTAAAACATGGGTCTGTTATTTGTTGCGTCGAAGAATTTTTTTTTTCAATTTACACGGTACACGTGAACGTCCCTAGAAAGAAAAAGAAAAAAAAGGGAAACAGAACAGGCACCAATATTGACTATAACTGGTCTACATGACATCAGCAGTGAATTTCGAGTGCAAAGAGTCATGAAAATGATGAGCATTTTTCACAAACAGAAACTGCAGAGTTATCGTTGAGGCGAATGCATGCGCATGATCCCTAAGACTGGCCACTCAGGGCCCTAATACTGCCGTTTTGGGACAGTAATGTCTGAAGGCATGTAACTTCTATTGTCTATATTAGGTTTTGAAATAACAAGGGGTTTGTTCTGTACGCCTGTTGCCTGCGCTCTTAGACGAACTATTACGTCGATTGAACAGTTCAAAATAAGATAGCTGACTTATTGCTGCAAGAAAATTAAATAAAAACAAAACAAGGAAAACGGCCTCGACACAGCTGTTGGAAAGCACACTGAGCACATTGGTCGTTACTGTTTTCTGATTGATTGCGGGTGCTCTCAACGACAGAGGCACTTGACGTTAGGCACTTTACATCACTTCTACATTTACGTGAATAACGAGAACAAAAAAAATTGGCCGCATATCTGCTTGCTTCGCTGCAAATGAGGTCGAAAGACGATAGTCTTCTGCCGCCTCTGATACGTAACACCCATATATAAGGCAAGCACGCAGGGGGAGACGACTCGAGCCTCCGCCAGTATGGTGGCGCCATCTAGGTAAGATGCCTGCAAATGCAGCGTCCGCAGGCGCAGACGACGATATGCGATTCAGACGAGGTGCGCAATCAACGCGCTCCCGAGCTGCCGAGCCTCCGCCAGTATGGTGGCGGCGTCTAGTTAAGGTGCCTGCAAAGGTGGCGCGCCCGACATGTAAGTTGCAGTTCTAAGGCTTGATCGGGCTCAGCAGACTGCTGTGCAGAGAGCATTACAAGCCGCAGCTCGCCGTCGACGCCGGGCAGACAGTTCAGATCGTTCTCGTCAAAACGAGGCGAACAGACTGCCGCGAAGACCCTGTTGTGCGTGGTGCCCAAATTGGAGCTACTCTTGAGCCGCTCACCAGCTTACGCTGTGACTGTGCTGCGTGTGCCGCGCAGGCCTGTGGCTTTTTTTTTCTGTTTCATCTGTTTATTATGAGTTACGTGATTTTTACCAAACACTGTAAATTATTTTTCTGACCACTGGCAAAGATTCAGCGCTCTACTCGTCTGCTTGTGAAGATTTTACGAAAATCGTCCCGGCCCACACCAAATTCCTGAGCGTGGATAAGCCCTGAAAGGGGCACTAAAAAGAAATATTAAGTTTAGCTGTACTATAGTAAATCAATTACGCTTCTGCAATACTGTGCTGAACGAACTGACTCTAATTGAAGTGAGATGAACTGAACTGAATAGACTGTACTTACTCTGACTGGACTGAACTGACTGTCACTGGATTGAACTGGCAATGGACAGTACCGTACAGACTGATTCAACTGAACTAACTTTGACTGTAGTGAATGAACTGAACTGAACAGACTCTGACTGAATTGACTATTCACAGCAAAGCCGTGAGGGGAAGCTTAGCTAAGGTGGTCAGAAAATAACGCAATGACCAACTTCTGAGTGCACGGTGAAGCCACCTTGAAGTTCTCGCACCAGCTTGCCATGACGTCATGCATTTTGACTGCGTCTACTGGGGTCACTTTAATTGTCTATCGATAAGGAGAGGCTACATTGAATTACGAAGGAACCGACCACTAAACTTCTGGGAAGGCTCGAGAATTTGTCTCGCTATCGAAACGATGCAATTACAAGAATATGCCTTGGAATCAATGAGAACGCAGTTAGGTATATGCCGGCGCTGATGTTTCAGTGCGAAGTTTACAAAACCTTTATTTTCTTCAGCAATGCTCAGCCGATTGCCCCGAAATGAATAAAGATAGAGGTTTGAAAAGATAATTGACCAGTTTACAAACTTATCTAGCGTTGCTTCAAAATGTCCGATCAACAGAAGACGCTTTGAAACAGCGACGACAATGGGCACTCACCCACCGTGTCGACAGCCAGGACGCAGGGGCTGCTCTGCGGGCCGACTGCGTTGCGCGCCCGGCAGTACAGCGTCACGTCTGCGCCGTCGGAGGCGAATGTGCGGTGGTGGGGTATCCTGAGCACGCTCACCGAGCCGTTGGCCGAGGCCAGAGCACCGCGCTGCGCCACGGGGTGCTCGCCCGCGGCGTCGCGCACGCTCCACGTGAAGCTCAGCCGGTCGCCAGGCTGCGCACGGACTCGGCAGTGGACCAGAGTCTCGTTGCCGCCGTCCGGTGTCGAGGACCAGATGCGCTCGCACCGCGGCGAGTCTTGAGTCACGAAGAGTCAAGCACCACGAGCATTAACGGTCAGAAGTGGCCCAAAAAGGCGCACGTGACGATAAAAATGTAAGGCCATTTGATGTTCTGCGGATGCCCGCAAGCTGGCGGAAGGTTCATGAAAGGAAACGTTGTAATCCACTGGCAACTGTAGCACGAAGCTACGCAGAAAAACCATACGAGTTTCTCAGGAAGAAAGCTTTGAACACGGGGCCAACGCATTTGCGGAGCGGTCGCGCAACAATCTGAGATGGAAGGCCATCTCGAGGCCAAGCGAGGTCAAACTTATCGAATCAGTGCATTGAGTTGTCGATAGTTACAGAATATCTCGGTGCGATATTCTAGCCTCCCGCACGGTCAGCTCAGATGGCAGAGCGACCACCCCGAAAAGGCGTTGGTTCCACGTTCGACACCCGGACCAGGACGAATTTTTCTTCAACTGCGAAGCTTTGTTTCTGAGACACTCGTATGGGTCTCAGCTGCAGCTTAGTGCTACCGTCGGATGGATGACCCTCTTCACTTTAGTAAAAAAATCTAATGGTACATTCTACTGGTGCCTACTGCGCTCCGACTCGGTTTGAAGTGATAAGAAACCCTCTCTAGATCACAGTCAGAGAAAGAATGCTTAAGCTTAGCGTTCAGTTCCTCCCAGAGCTATTGGAAGAGCCACGTTACAAGAATTTGTCGGGTCTCGGTCACGTTCTCAGCTAGAATGTGACCGTGCCTCTGAGTGCTATGAGATGGATGGAGCTCGGCACCTAAAAAGAACGAGTCGAATATGTGCCTAGTGCTCTATTTCAAGCAGGAACAAGATCGATCAGGTTTTGCGTCTACGAGAGAACTTGGGAGCTGCGCGTAACGGCCGGACGTGGTAGACAAAACGAGCTCATGCAGGCTAACCATGCAGGAGCATTTATTTGACAAGAGAAAAATACCTATAAAAAAGGATTGCTTATTCTAGCAGCTCCCCAGAGAGAGAGAGAGAGAGAGAGAGCGCAAGATGAGAAATTTCAGGGAGTTTAACCATACGGGCGTCTGGTTTGATTCATTACACAAGGGTATAAAGGAAAAGGGGATAGGACAATGTCAAGATAAAGATGGTGAACACTACACCAATACACAGTGTCCCTCACGGAGGTGCACTTCAAGAACTTGTGTATATATTATATCGTACGCCAGTTGCTTTTTTTCGTTATCGTCGAATGTGGTCACCGTCCAAGAATATTCTTCTCTGAAATTCCCTAGTACTCCAGCCAATTTATGGCGCTCTGGAGACAGACATGTTGGAAGTCATATGCCGACAGCAGTTGCGCAGCAGGTGATCTATGTTTTCTTGGCATTCACAACCTATAGGTATCCACTTACAGAAGCTCAGCTCCGTACCATTCTGCAGCTTTGTGATCATGGTTGGTTGTGCCACACCGCCATTCACCATTAAATTATACTGTTTTCCCGAATTGTTTGTTCTTTCATGTTGCTCTTCTTGAGCTTTCATTCGTGTTCACAAGTGCCTCACCAAAATACCACCCTCACCAAAATTGCTGATAGTGCGCATGCGCTGCCATGCGGTCGCAGCCCGACCGCCGATAGCATTTTCTGTGACTGTCCTCAATTTTAGGCACAAAGACAATTGCACCCTGTCATAATTTCTCATCATTTTCTTCTGGAAGAGCTTGCGTGCTAGACGTGCCGCCAATCAAACCTCTCAAGTTTTCGTAAAAGATGCTCGTTCTCTCTCTCTCTATCTCTCTCTCTGTCGCTTTATATCGCATTAGCAGTATAGCGTGACTGGCCTTTGTCTGCCCATAAGGTACTGAAACACCAATCTCGCCGCTCGTGGGCGCACAATGCTCTGAAGGCGACATTAGATTTTCTCTTAAAACTGGCTCATGTAATTGCCTCTGACCACATGGCAGTTTTCACTTTTTTTTTCTGAGCGCAAATAAATGATCGCTAATCGTCGCCGTCACTCACAATGTACGGTGAGGTGAACGGTGTTGCTACGCACGCTGGCCAGCGGGTTGGACGCCTCGCATGCGTAGGTGCCTGCTTGAGAGGGTCGCACACGCCGCATGATCAGGTAGGGCCCGGTCACCAGGAGAGACGACTGCCCAGAGGAGACCGCAGCGGTGGCGTTGCCTCCGGGTTCCAGAGGAACGCCGTGGTGGAACCATTGGAACACGTCCACGGAGGGGTTGGCCGACGTCGCGCACTCCAGGTACACGTCGCGTCCTTCCTGGATAACTGGCTCGGACAGACCACGTCCCAGCCGCAGCGTCACATTGGGGGCGTCTGTGACGTGGAAGGACGTGGGCACGCTCACTGCGGCTGTCTATCGAGGCAACGTCGAGTAATCGAACGGGTACCGCTTTCCGTTATATACGCGGTTCTGAGTTCAAATGCAGCGTTTGATGAAGTGCGAAGAAAGGCGCCAGAGCCCGACATAAACGTCCTTCCTATCTGAAGAAAGTGTTTCAGTCTGGGTCGTGCCCCAGTTTATATAAAGACTTGGTTGTGAAAGCTCTACCGGACTTTCTTCTTTACACTTATGTTGAATGTTGTTGTTATGTTTGACACCTGAATGGTGTTTTTAGAGCGGCGTATATCGTGTGTGCATTTGTGTTTGCATGTGCACGTTCGTGCGTGCATCTGTGCGTATGTGTGTGTGTGTGTGTGTGCGTATGTATGTATGTGTGTGTGCGTGTGCGTATGTATGTATGTGCGTGCGTGCGCGCGCATGTGTGTGTGTGTGTGCGTGTGCGTGTGTGTGTGTCATTACCTGACTCATTTTTCCTTTCATGTTTCTTCCTCTTTCCGTTCGAAAGAAATAGAATAAAAATGTAAAAGTAGTGCTTTACGTTCTGATCGTAAAAATATACTGATCGTAAAGATACCGACAAATTTAGATATTCTAATAATAGCAGACAGTGTGTCAAGAATTCAGTTGGTTAATTTCTTTTCCGTCTTGTTGCGTGGAACTTAACACTAATAAAAATGTAGAGTCGCCTGATTTTATACGCTATTAATAAGTACTATCTATTACCATGCAGAACTACATTATTTAGCAACCCATTAAAAGTGGCTTTTCTTGCTTTATTGAGGCTATCGTATATAAGGCGGCTATGTAACTTTTTCTTTAGTACTTCTGTTGTAGCGAAAGTCATGTAAAGAAGGGCAACGTTCTACCATTGGAAGGAGACATCCATCTTCCTTGCGAAGGATCTAGGCGTATTGTATCGAAGCCAACACAAAAGATAGGATCGGGATAGAGCAAGCCACAAAAAAAAAAAAAGTGTCTAACAAACGTCTACAGGGCTAAGCGGATGGCTTCCGCTTTTAGTATAAAAGCCGCGTCGAAGCGGATCGCTATCTAGAACTTCAAAACACCACGAGCACATCCTTAAGTCGCGCGTGAACCTTTCGGCACGTGGCATCTTTCTATCTTTCTGTTCTATGTTTACAACTTGGGCTTCTTTTCTTGTTATCACAATTCTTGCACTACGTGCCTCCTTATGGGTCACGCTTTCAGGGGCCATCTGAAAGACGCTGAGCTGTAAACTTTAGCTGAAACTTAGAGAGGACCTTTTGTTCCTCGTTATTTTTGTTCTAACATTGCAGAAAGAGCACACCGCGATAAAGTATAAGGACTTCAAAATACTGACCTCCTTGAGGTGTAAAAGAAAGATGGGAGGAAAGAAGGTAGGAAGGAATAAAGGAAAAAAAACGTTTATCATTAAAAATAAACAGGATCAGACCCGAAAGGAAAGGACCAGTCAGCACAGGATAAATTGAAGAGTTCTACGAAAACTTGTCTGGTCAATTACCTTATTAGAAAAAAAAAAGGCGGGGGGGGGGGGGGGGGGGGGCATCTGGCCATTGACTAAGTCAAAAGTTATTGTGAACGAGGAATCCGTGTGGGTTGGTAAACGTCAATGAATTTGGCCTTATTAAGGGACCAGAAGTACGTTGTTGTTTTTTGTGAACGAGGAACTCGTGTGGGTTGGTAAACGTCAATGAACTTGGGCTTATTAAAGGAACAGAAGGACGTTGTTGTTTTTTGTTTTTTTTCGGGGCAGAATAGCATGGAACAGAACAACCCTGAAATTGCAGCCGCCATGTTTGCATTTTCATGCGATCAGCGAGGCCGTATAAGCCCCCCGAATTTGACAATATGATAGAATTTGACACATGTTCAGAACAGCATTCCCGTTCGCCCGCGCTGCCCAGTGGCCCGCTTACATTGGACGTCGAGCGTCCAGGTGGCCTCGAGGGCGTCATGCGGCCAGCGCGGATTGGCGGCCACGCAGCGCACGGTCCTTCCGTGGTCGTCGGCCGTGGGCGTGAGCAGCAGCACGCTGAAGCTGTCGTTGCCACTGTCCGACTCCTCGTGGAAGAAGGGCTCAACACGCACGTCATCCAGCCACCAGCTCAGCTGCGCCGCCGGCCGGGACCCCAGAGCGCGACAGTGGAACTCCGCCGGAAGCTCTGCCCGCGACGCGTTCTGCACGCTCCACAGACGCGCCGAGAGCAGTCGCACTGCGGCCGCGTCCCGGAGAAAATAAAGGTGCGCTGTTGAAGTTGAGATTTACTTACACTTCATGTAGTACATGACAAATCACGTTTGTGATGGCGCTGGAGTTTAAGGAAAACCTTTATTAATAGCTTCATTAGTGATGGACCCTTCTACAGTAACAAAAAAGCCGGTCTTATTTTGGGAGAAAGTTAAGTAAGCCGGAAAAGACGCAAGGAGAACAAAACACGTGTGACGATGCCATCTTGACGTTTGCGCGCACCAGTCATATGTAACGTCGTGGAATTTGACGGCGTCTTCTGGAGCATATATTCAAGTTTTTGTTGGTAAAGATCATGTGCATTCTATTCTAAAAGAGCCATAGACTAAACATAGCAAGTTTCGAAAGATTTTACTGCACCACAACGGCAGAAATAGCACAAAAATTTGAATTCCTCTGCGTCATTTAGGTTTCGGTGCAAAATAAATAGAAAATGACTTAGGCCACTATTTTTTTTTTCTAATATTCAATCTATTACTGAGAAATTAAGTAAAACGGTGTCTTGGAAAGAGTACTGAATGAACTGATTTAGTGGCTCTGTTTAGTGTCCCTTTAAGGCAAAATAACATTGCGCATGACTTGGCTCCTCCTACCATGAGCGCAAGTGAACCATGCGAGGTGTTTCATTCTCACTTTTGATTAAACAGCTTGCAACCTCTCCCCTCGGCTGCAGCCAAACTAGTCACGCTGCCTTAAGGCATCACTTTCCCCTCCTCGCCCAGCCTTCAACATTGTACAAATATGTTTTTGTAAACGTGTCAAAATAAACCATTTACTGCCGTGATTTTCACAGAAGATGAACGCCAAAGCGGGAACGGACGTCCCTAAATTATTTACTATAAAGCCCTCGTGGTATCTGCGGCCGCACGACAGGGTGTCTTTTATATTTACTATTTGTAATGATAGAAATGTGATGGCTAGTAGCACAGCGAGTAGCAGAATGCATTTTTTAAATATTTTTGAAGGCTTTTCCTGGCAATTAGCTTTCGGCTTCGTGCAGGCAGGTGCCTCCAAAAAGTCGCAACCACGGAATGAATCAGAACATACATGGTACATTTCCACGTGCAACCCAAAGTATATGACTTGTCGTTACTGACAACCACATCCAACTATTTTCCAACTGGTCTATTGAGCATCCTATAAATTCTAACACTCGAAGCAGCCATCCTTCCGGGGCACAGCGCATCGTATCGGACGCCGCATCATACAATGCGTCTTGTGGTTGCAATACCCGTCAGCCATTTCACGTTTACATAAAGTAGGATGATTGAAGGTCCTGCAGTATATACATTATAGTAAACCGGAACTCACGATTCATGTCGATGACGAAAGAGCTGTTCGTAGCTTCTGGAATCTCTTGCACAGCGCAGACAAAGGTGCCGAGAAGGAACTCTCTTCCCAACGACGCAATGTGAAGAGAGCTTCGCGTGACGTTTCCTTCCCGGATGTTTTGCTCTTTCGCTTGCAAGCGGTGATAGCCGCTCCCGGACCAAACAAGCTTCGGTGGCGGCTCTCCTGCACAGGAGATACATGCACGCTAGAGTGAGAAAGATAGAGAGACAGAAAGAAGTTGCTGACGCTCCTAAAGGCGCCGACCAAGCTCTATTTAGGACTACACAACGAGGACGAACAGGTAGTTGGTCGCGAAAGGAAACGGCAAGGCAGTCAGCTCGGAACGAACGGCGGTTTTCTATTTCGCGACGGTTTGGTTTGGTTTGGTTTGGGTTGGGTTTCCTTCTATGATGGCGCATACCAAATGCGGGGGGGGGGGGGGGGGGATATTGGCCAAGATTTGGATGATATTAGAAAATTGCAGTTACTACTAAAATTGGTAAAATTCTCAGGAAGAAATGAATAAAAAAGAAGGTATGAATAACTTGAGAAATCTCCCTGAAACAACTATAATTTCCTCCACGGCTGAGCAAACATCCCTGTGATAGTTTCCAAGAGAGGAGTCTCCTAGAGAAAGAATATTAAAAATAGAAAAATTTAAAGCAAGTTATCTAAACCTTGATTCTAAAATGTTCTTTCTTAAAGAAGGAAAACTGCGGCAGAATGAGAAAAAAAATGATCGATAGTCTCATCTTCTCCACAGATTGGGCACAGAGGGGAGAGTGCCAGACCAGCCCTGTGACGATAAAAGTTTAAGACTGGTAGGCCTGTTCGACAACGTGATCGGGTAAAAATTACTTCAGTGTTTCTGGTATGAAAGGAATTTTGTGCCAAGTGATTAGAAGGTGTCGATATTCTGAAAACGTAGCTGTAGCTGGGTTCAAAAAGTCTTGAATGATTGCATATCTCCTGAATCTAGCAGTAGTTAGGTAAGCTGTTGTAGGAAGTAATGATGGCACAGGGCCACTGAGGGCCGCTCTCGCGACACTGTTAGCCATTTCGTTCATGAATAATCTCTGATGTCCACGCACCCAAAGCAATCAAATTAAGTTTATACGGGCAGGCACTATAAAATGAAATGTAGTACGTAAAAGGTTAGTTCCACTATTTGCTGTGAGCGATGAACATGAGAATAAAGAATCCATTATTATGACAACCGTCGATATTGATGAATTTAGTTTGTGTAAGGCTAATACTGCAGCTAGAAGCGTTCATTCCCCGTGAAAGAGCGCGAGGGACGCGCTCTTTCACGGGGAATGAACGCACGGAATTCAACCAGAAATACGGATAAGTCCGGAATCCTGATCGAGAAAGACCAGTCTAGAGGAGGAGGAGGAACTACTTTATTAAAAGATCAGTCAATAAACGTCAGGAGAGAAATCCATCTTGCCTATCACCCATAGCCGTCGGCCGGAATACCTTGACAGAGAGACAGAAAAACTTTATTGGTCGGAATACCTTGAGACACAGCAGCAACAAGGGCTTGACCGATGATGTCCTGTTAGACGTCAGTGTCTGGGCTGTGCAGCAAAGCCTCCCAGGATTCTAGAGTGCGCGAGCTGTCACACTTAGACGGACATGTCCACACCATGTGAACCAGATTTGCTGCCTCATTCCAGAATTTGCATTTGACCTGAATACTCCTGGGTGCCAATTGCTGTCTGTAATTTCCTCCACATAACATCCTCTTCCTTATTGAGGGTTCTATCCGCTCCTGGATAAACTTGTGGATTAAGTACGTAGGGTACTGTGATTTCCTGGTATGCGCACATATCCTCTCCTCTGTTTATAGTTTCGGTGACTTGGGAGGTTCCGGGGGCCGACCGGTAAGTGAGACCTCGGGCGACTGAATGAGCCTCCTCGTTTCGTCCAAGTCCCTGGTGAGCTGGTGCCCAAATGAGCAGAACCAGCTGTCTGGGTCCTGAGTCCCTGTTTAATATGCGGATGGCAGTCTCCGTCAACCTCCCCGATTGGTAATTTCTCACCGCGTTTCTGGAGTCGCTGATGACCCCCTTTTGGTTGACGGTCATGACCACTTCCTCAGCTTCAACCGTCTCGGCGCCACTGACTGTGCAGCACGCCATTGGGCTTCTGTCTTCCCTAACCGCCGCGTGTGCCGCTTTGCTCTCATATTCTGCAGCGTCCGTATATAGGACGTCCTGTCGACCAGTACATCTAGCTTGTAATGCCTCTGCCCTGCCTTTACGTCTGCCTTCGTGAAAGGCAGGGTTCATGGTTCTAGAGCAGGCGAGAAAATGCCAATTTCAGATTTTTCTTCCACTCTGAGGCGTCTACCGCAATGACCGTATTTATATAGCTAAGCTCAATAAATGGTCTTGCAATAGTCCATTTAGTATATTATGAGAGAGAAGTGATGCGTTGTAAGGGTGAATGTCGTTATGTATTATTTGTACACTCTCTCTCTCACATCAAAAATAGGTGGCACCTTTCAGATACGTACATTTATGGTAATCAATGCTTGTACAATAACCACCTGTAGTGTATAAAACCAAGGCCAGTGTACTCCGAAGAACAGTGCAGGCTGAGAAATGAATATGGCTCCCAATCTTCTAATAGGGGATTCATAGATATTTAAGAATGTTTGTACCGTCAGCAAACGAAATCTACACAATACTGAGGGCAATATGACTTCTTGATGAAGTACGTTATTGGCAACAACTTTCGACAGCAACCAAAAACCTTTTCGCCATCGTCATCTTCATCTAGTCCTAAATCGATCGATCGTGGAAGCAAAGTATCAATAAATAAATATCAATGTATGGTTAAAATATTATTAACAAGTTTAACGAAAACAGGAGAGGTCGCACTGGCAGGCTTGACATGCTGGTCAAGTTAATTATAAACTCCATTTACGAGGAAGAAAACTAACTGACCGACCGACCAACCGAGTGTGAGTGAGTGAGTGAGTGAGTGAGTGAGTGAGTGAGGAGTGAGGTGAGTGAGTGAGTGAGTGAGTGAGTGAGTGAGTGAGTGAGTGAGTGAGGATGTGAGTGAGTGAGTGAGTGAGTGAGTGAGTGAGTGAGTGAGTGAGTGAGTGAGTGAGTGAGTGAGTGAGGTGAGTGAGTGAGTGAGTGAGTGAGTGAGTGAGTGAGTGAGTGAGTGAGTGAGTGAGTGAGTGAGTGAGTGAGTGAGTGAGTGAGTGAGTGAGTGAGTGAGTGAGTGAGTGAGTGAGTGAGTGAGTGAGTGAGTGAGGAGTGAGTGAGTGAGTGAGTGAGTGAGTGAGTGAGTGAGTGAGTGAGTGAGTGAGTGAGTGAGTGAGTGAGTGAGTGAGTGAGTGAGTGAGTGAGTGAGTGAGTGAGTGAGTGAGAAACTGTGTTGAGCGCAATGGGACAACTCCTAAAATGTGTTCGTGCGTTGATTCTGTGTGCAGTTGCCACGAGTTTCATCCCAAGCTTCTGTCGATGCTGTTTTCTAGAGTACCTTTTGCTTGTAATCCGCGGCTTTTGTTCGCAACTTATAAGCCCATGTTCGGTCCCAGCGCTTTAGTTCAGCATGACGACAGACTTAGAGGAGCTACTGAAGAACCGTGCAAACAATGTCTGTCGCGCTCAATATATTGATGAAAACCGATCGAAAACAACATTACGCTTCAGGTGCTATAAGAGGCAATAACTTACGTTCCGGCTTTTCTTATAACTCAACGCTTGTTCGTCAGGATCAGAAACAGGGCTAGTCTGCAGTACAGGACTTTTTGAACCGCTAATGCAGAATTATATGAGACACGAAAAAAAGGAAATGTGCGTATACATAAAAGCATGCGTAAGTCGCTCCTGCACAGCGTCCGTCAAAATAAATCCACTACAATCTTCGTCTCGTCCTATGAATGTATCATCCTTTCTACGTGCCTTCTTCTGCGTTCCTCTTAACGCCTGGAGAGTATGCTCAAAAGCCGAGACACAACCAGTCGAATAGCATTAGTTCATAAATGCCACTTTCCAGCAGCAGTTCTGTACGCCTGGAAAGTGCTTCCACCACACTGTTTACGTGCATTCAACGACGTTGTAGAAAGCGTGCAAATAGTGCGACTGCTTCATAAACAGGCCGAAAATTAAAGGCCTAAATACTAACCGCCGTGAATGGCACTGTAAGATTACCTCACGGCGCTTTAGGGCTCGTTATGTTACGAATGTTCAATATTGTTGATGCTTTTGTTCAGATATGGCCCAATTTTCCCGATTTCGGCCCGTTGTGATCCCCTTCCTACCACTCCATGCAAAATTATGTCGAAAAAAAATTATGGGGTTTGACGAGCCAAAACCACGATCTGATTATGAGGCATGCCGTAGTGAGGGACTCCGGAAAATTTGGACCACCTGGGGTTCTTTAACGTGCACCTAAATCTAAGTACACAGGTGTCTTCACATTTCGCCCCCATCGAAATGCGGCCGCCGTGGCCGGGATTCGACCCCGCGACCTCGAGCTTAGCAGCCCAACACCATAGCGACTAAGCAACCATGGCGGGTAGAAATTATGTTGAATCCTATTTCACCTTGCACTCTGAGCATGAAAACTGTACCTTGAACAGACGCAACAATTGTCAGATTGCGGCATTTTCTAGCCTAAATCCATAGTCATGAAAGCACGCCATGTCTATATAACCCCCGTAATCATAAATACATCTTAACTCGAAGCCCATGCTTGACTTGATTTAAATCACGCCTGTCGTGAACGCGCCGGAGGAAACACAATGAGCGTCCTAGGCACGTTCACGCCAGGCGTCACTAGGATCAAGTCAAGCTTCAACTTTAGATGCATTTCTGAATGCGGGGGTTAATGCCCAGATCCAATCGATAGGAGCAAAATGAGATCGGTCTTCGTTCTTGGAAGCCCTGACTTACGAAGAAAGCGTGTAGTGGCATTCTACTCGCCGATTACGCTCGCACGGTGCGCGTGTTGGCGACAAAATGCGAGGCGCTGCCATGGCTTTCAGCGAATGGCTTCGCAAGCCCATTTGTGAACGCGTACCCGGCGATACCTACATATCCGGTGAAGGTGTTGAAAGGAGACCTATGAAAGAGCACGTCGACGTAAAGTATATACTCAATCCAGTTATTTTCCTTTGCAATATTCAAAACAGAGTCACTCTACGACTGGCACCGAGCCAGGCGCCACGGAAAAGCTTTGTGCGAACACGTGCACGAACGCGACGAGCATCTCGCTGCCGTGTTCCCACCCCTATGCGTCGCTGCACACACTCAACACAGAGACGACAGATTCATTCGATTACTCGAGTCATTTTCCCTTGCTTCTGGTAGCCAGGTCATGTGCACATACAGTTAAAATTGCGAAAAATTATAGAGCACTGTTGTAAACATGGCATCCAAAGTGAGCTAGATGACTGACATTTATTTTACATTAGACAGCGCAGCGCGCCAGTTAAAAGCATGGCAAGTCAGTAATAATCAGACTAAACTCGACGCAAGAAAGAAACACCTCAAATATTTTAACAAAGCTCAAGTGCTTTCTTTACGTATGCCAAAATATTTGTCGGCATCCCTGAACGCCCCTTTCCATTAGCGCTTCGCCGGAGAATATATGCGACCGCGCTTCGAGCAACCCTCCGAGACCGAGACGGTTATTCCTTCTTTCTCCGCTCTCTTGAACGACGAAATACCACCTACGCCTGTGACGCGTGGAAAGTCCCTGTCGGCTGTTTGTTTGACCGGTACTGTTCCTTTTAGCGCTGCTGGCGGTGGCCCAAGAAACACTCAAAATCTGGAACATCAGAAGCACCCCACGTAGGCAAACTTAATCGTAGAACGCAGCGCCATTAGCGCAGCGGAAACCCTTTCATTTATTTGCCTCGGGCCACCTGACTCCGCGCATAAAGCACGCGCGATAAAGCACCGACTCAATCCACTCCGTTTGCACACTGTCATGGCGTTAGCTGAGTAGGATTAGGGGGGAATGTAGATCTATATTTCCCTCAGGGAACCAAGGGTCGGAAGAACGTCTATTACGCAACGGGTGCAGCGAAATCGAGACGAATATGTTGAGACGAAAAGCACACAAACGGCTAAACGGGTGCTCCGCGTGTTTTCTCATCGTGTCTGACCTCCTGAACAGCGCGAAAAAGCCAGTTTACACGGGTATCGTTCTATGTCATACATTACGTAACGGCTCTCTGAAGTGATAGAGCTAGCGGGCCAGGATTTCTGGTCGCAATAAGGCCGCGACCTTAGCTTGTTTGGTGTCACCGTACACGCGCGGACAAGTCGGGGACGGTCGCATGCGCATGCGCAGACGAGCAGCTCCCGTACTTCATACACCACAGGGAGCGTATTTGGTGTCTGCCATACGTCTCTGTTAATTAACTCTTAGCTAGAAGTAAATACCCTCGCTCCCTCGCATCGCAGTACGAGTCACGTGGATGTGGCACTGGCTTTGGCTTTGCGAGTCGTGCACATCGTCTCAGCAGTATAATAAAGCGACAGACAGAAACAGGTGCAAGAGCAGACGTCACAGAGTTTTCCTGTGTTGAGTCCGCTGAGACAAAAAAGGGCGAAGGAAAGAAACGTGCTACAGATAGTGCAGCGTAGCTGCTTAACAGAGTCTCAGCGGATGTCCCGAAATAAATGGTATTTCGCAGCTGGTATTAATGCGAACCAGTCTTTGCGAACTATATATACCCTATATAGACTGCAAGCTTCGAAGAGAAGTACGTCAACTCGGACATTGCGTTCCTCAGATGCTTACTCGAGCAGCTCGAGAATGGCGTACTACTGGGCGCAGAAACAGGGGAACGTGTTCGCAATGATCGAGCAGCTAGGCAAGCCCACGTTCTTTCTGACATGAGCGCCTGCTCGAAGTCATCGAGAGAGTCAAAGAGCAGCCGGTCGAAGCGCGCCGCCACAGGGTCCATGCCATAGCCAGCTACTTGCAAAATGCTTCGCATAACTTCGATTCCCACAGTACGTGGGATCGGCATAATATTTTGTCTGGTCACCAATTGACACCGTCGCCATCTTCGACCACCTGCTAGTTTATTTTGTCTGTTACTGAAACCGTGTCAACTTCGTATGTATGCGGTGGCTACTTGGTCTACACTGCAGACGGTTATAGCAGCCGCAGTAATAATGCCTAATGCTGAAGGAATCTATACAATACACAGACAGCTAGGCCAAAGAATCGCAATGCGAGCAACAAGTTGAACTACATACACTGTTTACCAGTTGTGTTGTATACCTAAAGGGACGCTTTGTGACAGTGTCACCATTACAGAATCTAGAATACCAGGACAGCTGTGCCCCCCCCTCTCCCCCCCCCCCAAAAAAAAAGCTTAATGATAACCAATCACACATCTCACTTCGAACTCAACTACTCAGCAAGGCTGCCCGCGTTCTTCACGAGATGTTCCTATCACTGCCCTAAATTACCCATAAGCCGGTCATATTAAGAGAAAACTTTAGCTCGGGGCTCCTATCTAAACACATGGGAAAGGAGCAATCGTTTTTCTTGGCAACCATTGCACCAAGATTGATGAGGTTTGATGCACTTAAAAGAAATAGTTAAAATTCAGTTAAAATCTTATGACTATTGGCAGCGAATTTCCGATTTAAGCCGTCAATTTTCTTTAATAGAAGTTGTTGAAAATCGCAAATATTCAGAAAACGAAACTATCAAGGTTACAAAACTGTAACTCAGCAAAGAAAGACGATATCACAATTCTGAATTCCGTCTGATGGCAGGTCTAAAGCGGACAAAATTCAATAGGTGGCTCTCAAATAGACCACAAATATATGTGAGTAGGACTTTTGCAAAACCTTTCTAAACAATGTAACATTCACATAAGATATAAATTGACATATCAAGTTTGTCCGCTTTGGGTGCTCTAACGGATGCCGTTTACAGACCTGCGATATCTGTTCTTGGTGCACAGCTACGAATTTGTAAACGTCATGCTTCTTTCTTTTTCTTTTCAAACTTACCCACTTTTGTAAATTCCCTTTAAAACATTCAGGCCTTAAATCAACATTCCGCTTCCGATAGTCACTAGAGTCTAACTTTTTTCTCTCAAATGCAGCAGATTTCATTAAAATCGGCCAAGTGGTTATCTCAGAAACGCGTTTCCGCATTTTACATATATTTGAATAGGCAAGATCGGAGTTGGGCCCAAGCTTATAGCTTCCTCTTAACGAGAGAATAAACTTTCCGCTGCTTCAGGAAAGCGGGAGAGAAGGAGGAGGGGTGTTGCTTGCTGCAGGCGGAGCTAGCCTTGGAAAGGTTGCCGGCAATTATTCTGCCGAAACGTCGCCTATTAAACGCGATACGGTCTGAAACACTTCGCAGTCCAGCTAACAACACCAGGTATCAAAAGCTTGCCTTGAGGATAACACATTCTATAACCCACACTTTAGTTCTTATACAAGAGGAGGGCCTGTACGCTGCTCGTGTAAATTGCCCCGTATTTTGTGGCACAAGGATTCGAATGTAAACAAAATACAGAAAAAAATTAAGCCAGTTCCACGCTTGTGAAATCTGATGAAACAGCGGAGCTCTGCAAGCATAGTGGGTGTATAGCGTGGTTTTCTTTTATTGCGATAGCAATTATATGGACACTCAAAAGCAGATTTCTGCCGTCGGCGTCGCCGTCGCCGTCGCCGTGAGGTTCCGTATGGCGTCAATGGAGAAGAAATCGTCGCCGCGCGCCGAACGCTGTATGTGCGAGTGAAAGGGCGCGAGGGACGCGCGCTTTCACGGGGAGTGAACGCACGGCGGAGAACAAACGTGCGTTCGGCGCTGTGCTCCCTTAAGGGCTGCAGAAGTAGGCGTCTCTTTCCTCCTCTACAATCACCATATATGTAGAGCAAACGTGCCTTCTTCCGACGCGCGACAGGCCGTGGAGGAGGGGAAGGGAGGCGACGTTTAGCTGCGGCACCAAGTGCTTATTTATATCAGAGGCTCCGGCAACAGTCACCAACGCCGCACGCATTTTGAGCGAACGCGGGCAAAACGCCGACGGCGTCGAAAGCAGTTCTGCGTGTTGCCGGTGCTGCTGCATGTCCAAGTTTATACAGCTGATAAAGCTGCTATCATTACTCCGTATAGCTCTCTTCAAATTTGCTATCGCAATTGATGCTTCGCCTTTCAGGTGAAACTGCGACAACTTTTTTTTTTCACAAGATTGAGGAGCGCCTTTGCACGAGCAGACAGCTCATAGTAATGGGCTATTTCAATTGTGTCCTCAGTGCGCGCAATAAAACAAACGTTTTGGGGTTTAGAGATATAAGTACTGAAGTGTTGTCGCGAATGGTCGAGAACTGGAACCTTGAGGATGCGGCAGAGTGTCTCGAAAGAGCGCCTACGGTAAAGTACACACGACTCGAAGGCTCAAGTCACGCGCGGCCCGCATTTATGCATCTGTTGATGTCGTTTCGAAATGTAACAGCTATGAGGTAGTGCCAGTGTCGTTTTCAGGCCATTGTTTAGTTCAGTGTTGCATAGGAATTGTAAAGCGAGGTAATGCTTTCTCAAAGGAAACGTGGAAATTAAATAACAAGCTTCCTCAGGACGAATTTTACAACCGAGCAGTAAAAGAAGAAATATGCAAAATAGAACCCAGTAAGAACCTTCAGGTATGGCAACAGTGAGAACTATCTAAAGAAACTTTAAAGATAAAAGCAATAGACAGGGCTACCTGTATTCGTTACGAGGAAAAACAAAGGGAAACAGAGTTAAAGGCAATACTTGATGAGCTGCTCAAGCAGGAATGCCGAGCCCCGGGGAAATGGATGCAAGACATTAGAAAAGTGAAACAAAAGATAAAGCAAACTGAAGAACAACGTTATCGGGGAGCGCTGGTGACAGCAAGGGCAGAAGACACAGCTGCAGATGAAGCGCCATCGAAACGAGTGCTAAGTTTAGAAAAATCGTGTGCCGAAAGGAACCACGTTAACGGAATAGAACGGCACGGTAACTTTTCGACAGACATAGACGACATCAAAGCCGCTTTTAATGAGCATTATCAGGCGCTGTTCGCGTTGCATACGGTAGACGTGACCACGTTTAAAAATGAGTTTCTGACTGCTATACCTCGACTGGATGACGAAAGAAAAGAGAGATTGGAACTGCTGTTAACGGAAACCGAATAAAACTGCAATAGAAAACTTAAACCCCGGCTTTAGCGCCGCTTTTTACAGAGTTCAAGCACAAAATTAGCCCTGTCTTGACTGTAATCTTGAACGAAGCCTACAAATTAAACACCTTGCCTCCATCCTATGGGTCGTCCCACACGGTACTCATTCCTAAAGCTGATGATGTAGATAAATTAAGACTGGTTACAGCGTAACGTCCCATAGCACTCACTAGTGTCGAGTATAAAATCTTTATGAAGATATTGGCGCGAAGACTGGAGACGGTGATACAGTACATAGTCGGGCTTCACTAGACATGTGGGATAAAAGGGCGCTCCATTGTTACAAATATTCACAAAGTGCGCAATGTACTGGAATGCTGTGATGACACTTGTGGTCGGGTAGCCATTCTACTATTTGACCTTGAAAAGGCTTTCGATTGCGTGGCTCATGAAATTCTGTTTGCTGTCTTAGACAACGCTAATGTCGGTTCTGTTATCTGCGAGGGAGTGGCCCTGGCATACAGAAACTGCACGACGAGCTTGATCGTAAATAATAGTCTGGGGGCCCCCATTAGCGTGCAGCGTTGGTTGCGCCAGGGCTGCCCCCTCAGCCCTCTCTTATTTGGTATATACATTGAAACCCCGTGCAGGAAAATATTGGAAAACAACAGCATTAATGGATTTAAGTTACAAGCAGCCGAAGTGAAGCTACTCGCATATGCTGACGATGTTGCAGTTTTCACGGATGATCTGGGGAGTATAATCGAGGCTGTCAAATGTGTCCGTAAATTCAGTCATTTCAGCGGTAGGGGAGTCAACTGGTCCATGTGCCTTGGGCTCTGGCATGGATCGTGGTGAGCGAAGCCGAACTTTTTCGCCAACGTGCCTTGGGTGACGACCCCGGGCAAGTACTTGGGCGGTACCGCTCGATGCTTATCGCGACAGTTAGCCGTATTGGAAAGAGCAGGCCAAAGTGATACGGGAGCGAGCGGAGAAGTGGAAAGGGGCCAACCTATCGATTTTTGCCAGAGCCACCGTTTGCAACCTCTTCATCATTAGTAAGCTTTGTTATGTAATGCAGGTATTGCATTGTTCACTGTTAAACGTTCGGAGGCTATACAGGGTTTTCGCAGTCTTTGTCTAGCTGGGCGTCTGAATGGGAGCGCTGCAGCCGGACCAACTTGTTTCGGCGGGTAAAATACTGGGTCACCAGTCTGGGTCAAGCTGGGACTGGGTCACCACTTTTTAAGGCAGTTGGTAAACCGGTTCTTGTCTTTTCTGGACGCAACAGACCCGTTCCTGCGCACTGTATGCCAAATGAAGCTAAGCCGACGGCAACCCGGGTATGTTGTTTCAACCGAAGAGCTTTCGGGAGAGATTTGTGGTTTCGACAAAGAAATCGTATCGAGTGTAAGATTTATTTCAGCGCGGTTTTCAATCGATTAGCTGTCCAGTGTGAAACGGAAAAAACTGTATTGCGCTTTGTGTGACATTGTGGGACATTATTGCGCTTTGTGTGACCCTTGTACAGGTCCTTGTACAGTGGGGGCCCCGGCAGCGATGTTTTGAAGAGAGTGAAGAAAATGCAGGTGCCGCCAGGAACAAAAACGTTCTTTTTTAAATTACACACCGGAACATTACGAGATAAAAAGTGTTTGGAGGGAGAGGAACTATTTTTACCGTGGGGATCGCACTGTTTAATTTGCAAGCAGCCAGAGACAATAACGAGGATGGGGTGCCTTTTGATTTAATTATGATTATGGGCCTCCGCTGTATTTGGCAGTCCAGAACGGCAGGATATTACGTTGATAAGTATGCACGGCCTGCACGAATTTATTTTCATGAGAGCATGCACTGGTTTGTTGAAATCGATAGAGCGTCAGCGGAACCTCCCGAGTGGCGCTCAAGAGTAGAGCCGCTGGTGGATTTGCGCGAATTTTAATTAGACGCAGCCAGCAGGATGCTGGTTGAATACGCCTTCACCTAATGTATACTGTACTCTGTGTGTCCTTATCGTGACTTCTTTTGGTGAAATGTTGTGTGTCAAATCCAGGCAATAAAGAACTCGCCAAGAAATTTTATATTGTTTTTGTTTTTCTCTTTCTGTCTCTCTCTCTTTCTTTCTCTCTCTATCTCTCTCTCTCTCTCGCCCTCATTTTCTCTTTCTCTCTCCCGTAGCAAGTTCATCGGTAACAATCGTCAATCGTCGGTACAATGCAACCATATGGTTCCCATAAATGCATGTACTGCAAGCGTGGGTGTACAGCGCATCATGTAAATGCGAGAAAAATACTATGTATATGCCAGAAACGTGCAAGCACTAGCCAACACATCTCATATTCATGGTCTAGAAAGGACCTAAAATCTCGTTGAGCCCACCATGCACACACAAAAGCTACAAGTAGCTTTGTATTTAAAAAGGTGGCAACGACAAGCATTGAACCATGTGTTGTGAGAGTGTGAAGCCATCGGCTCCGCCTTCAGCGAGGATAGGTGGGCTGCGCGTTTGGGCAGCCCCGAACTCAACGACCAAACCCTGGCCGTCCAGAGTGCCCGCGATCGGGCCGTCAAGCTCGGCTTGGCGGTCCCTACGTGGGACTAGCCGGGTGACACGGGGTCTCCCATGCGTCTTCTCTGGACCTCAATAAAGTTATTTCACTCACTCACTCATGACAAGCAACGTAACAAGAGGTGGTACCAATACCATGTAAGGAAAAAAATTGCATAGCGCAGCGGTTATGACGCTCGCCTTCGGACCGTAGGTACCCGGATTCGAATCCCGCCTCGCCATGAAAGTTCATTTCGTTTTATTTATTTATTAACACGAAAGTGTTTTATGCCGGGGTCCACCAAGACTTCACTGACGTATTTCCGTCACGGAAATACGTCATAGAACATAATACAAAGAAAGAAACCAGAAGAAAAAGTTCCACAAACATGCAAAATTTGGAAATCGAACCCACGACCTCTCGGTCCGCGACGATAGATCGCCGAGCGCTTAACCCATTGCGCCACAAACGCATTTGCAGAGAGCTACACAGACGCGCCTTATATATCTAACACTCCTCCGTGTACCCGCGCTCTTGCTCGGGGCGGTGCCGCCGCCTACGAGCAGAAAAGAGAAGTACTGCATTATGACACTAACGCGCACCGACAGTGAACGCTTCGGTGGTCTCAGCACTACGACGCCTCGATGCCAGCATTCGAAGGGACGCTGGCATCAAGAAGCACTACCAACGCCACCTAGGTGGCGTTCACCGTACTCAGCACAGCGGAGCGTGGCCTCCGCAATTAGCTCTGAAAATGTTTCTGAAGTTGATCGCGGAGGCTGCAATTACGACGCGCTGTACGCGCTGATTTGACTCGGTGACGATTCAGTTACGTGCTTTGTCTTGCGCGTTGTATTAGTGTGTCAGTTACGTGCTTCGTCTTTCGCGTTGTGCTAGCGTGTGCAGCGTAGTGCAGCTTCCATATGCACGACGGTTGCTCATGGTCATCGACGTTGGTAGTCGTGATGGAGGAGACGTGCCACCAGGCGTCAGCGTGGGTGCATCAACGCCTAAGGGCGCTTTAGCCACAAAACACCAATAGACACTATATCAATGTGCAATAAACGTTACACTACTTCTGTGAAGACACGTTTCACTTTCGTGTTCTATACCGATTCCTATATAAGAGGGATCAACCACATTTTTTATTTCTCTCGCTCTCTGTCTTTCTTTCTCTCTTTGCACCTTCACTCTCGCCACTCTCCGACCACCTGTGGCTGGCGCTGATCAATGCTCGGCACGGTTCAACCTCGGCCTTGAACAGCTCCGCTGTGAAAACGCCGGCAGATCCCACGCCCTGTGGGAATGGTTGTTATGCCAAACAGTGTGCGGGGGAGCCTAACAAGTTAATGAAACGACCATGAGGGCACCAAGACGTAGGCGGCTGTTTCATGACCTACATGACACGCATGTCATAATATTAATGTCATGACATATCATCTAGGTTCGTCATACACTCTGGTCTTACTGTGCCAATTTTGGTACTTACCAAGTTAACGAAACGACCATGAGAGCACCAAGACATAGGCGGCTAGATAGATAGATAGATAGATAGATAGATAGATAGATAGATAGATAGATAGATAGATAGATAGATAGATAGATAGATAGATAGATAGATAGATAGATAGATAGATAGATAGATAGATAGATAGATAGATAGATAGATAGATAGATAGATACTATCAAAGTGCCAAATGTTGGCCAAGAAATGCTTCGCATTTAAATGTTGCGACGGCAATTAGCGATTAAAAAGCAAGAACGCCTCACCTCCGCGCACCTCGCAGACGATAGCCAAGCTGATGCCTTCATCATACGGTTTGGTGACGCCGTGAAGTACAATTCCGCTGCCGTCTCGGATCACGGGGGCAGTCGGGGGCTCTGCAACGGGAAAGGAAACGAGGAGAGAGAGACAGACGAAAATTTAATAATGAGAGATACTAAAGAAAGTAGAAAAACAGGGAGGTTAGCCTGAACAGATAATCCGGTTTGCTACGCTTCCACTGGGCAAAGAGGAAGGCACAAAGTAATTACTAAAAAATATGCAAATCCGCTGGCATATCCAAAGCATACTCGACTACTCAAACACCGTCCCCATCACTTGTCGGTCCACAAGTCACTTTTGTGTTTCTTGAGGACGACTGGCCTGTGTGAACAGCCCGGCCTGTGTGGTGCCGTCTGCGCGCGTGCACGAATTCACCACCTCTTTCCTCTCTTTCCAACTCTTTGGCGCCGACTTGCAGTCCCTGAGTATGTGCCACTCGGTCTCTGCCGGTCTCCAATGAACCTCTTGGATTTAGGTCACTGGATATGTGTCAGTAGGTGTGCGCTGCTCTTCAATGAGCGTCTTGGACGTTCACCTGGGCAACTATAGGCATTTGCCACTGTGAATGTATCGCTCTGCAATGATGCACGAGAGCTCTTACGTTTCTCCGATGCTTAGCGGAATCGAACCCACGTCAAAAGGGTTCCTCAAGGACAGCAACTCGACGCTTCAGCATGCAGGCTGTGCCACAAATGCACTGGGTATCTGCTGCTTTACGGAAACGCATGACGCGTATCTCAGCGGTCGCACGCATCGGCGCGTCATGTATTTCGGAAGCCACGTGCCGACTTCGCGGTGGCGGTGATAGATGGCGCCGAGTGTTCTTAGGGAAGCGTGAACGAGGAATCTCGCTGCAGTAAAAGCCTCATACATAACTCGTTTCGATGGCGGCAATACGTTGTGTCGCTCTATTGATTCAATGCTAAATGCATTACCGTCGACAGCATTCGTGAGATAGAATGAGTAAGAGAGTGTTTGGTGACGTGACGCAAATCTTGGTAGCTTGTAACACCACCTCCTTGCATCACGGCCGGAGAAGCCCAGTCATTGCGCCCGCAATATCGTGCCGCGTCGCGGTCACGCCTCGCCTTTCCCTTAGTGAGTCCGTGGCGGCGCGGTCGTCTGACGCCGCCTCGCGTATCGTGGCCGGGGAAAGGCACCAATGCGCCGGCGGTTATGGCTCGCTCGGCGCGCCCGGTGCCAGTGTATGCTTAGAAGGGCGGCGACCACTTGAGCATGAAATAGGAGAGCAGTAAAAATAAACGAGATCGCTATAAAACATCCTTTACACGGAAATGGCACGGAGGAAGCAGGACCTTCGGACCCTCAAGTGATCCGTCAAGCTCGAGATCCGGAGCGAGAGCGCCAAGCCCGCCCCGCAGCTAAAGCTTAAACATTCACGTTACACACTCGCAGCCGTGCTGTGGGTTTTCTTTTCTTTTCTTTTACAAAAATCGAGGCGCTGAATTGGCGCACACAACATGACTGATCGTAAATCAGGCCAACAAGAGCACATGTTCTGTGTTATGATATTGGTTTCGTGAGAGTGCACATCGATCTCAATATCACCTGCGAGACTGGCCCGACCACACGTAAGGGCAGTTTTCGAACAGCTCTCATTAGGTGTTCCTATTCGCTCGAAAAAAAAATCCACCATGCGCAGATGTCTTGCTGGAACTCGAGGTGAACGTGAATCGAGCTCGTGCCAAACTGAGGCACGTGCGCGCCGTCATCAATCCTATTTATATCGGCTCCAATGCTTTTATGACACCTTTAAACAACACGAATGAAGAAAATACGGTATAGTAATCTCTAACCACACGCGCGGGGATGCCAACCGGCTGGCGCTGACAATCGCTGATAACGGGAGTTCGCAAGAACGAATAAGAATCCATTCCGAACTTCACGCCTTAGCACGGGTGAAGAAGAAAAAATCAAAGCTTAACCACAGCCAGCACATTTGGACTGTTGGGCGCGCACAAAGCAGTGTACACCCGGTTAGCTAGTTCCTCCTGGAAAGTCGGTTCTGACATCATTAATAACGAGGCAACCAACCGATGCCACGTCGAAGACACTAGAAAACAAAGCAAAGGTTGAAATTAAATTGGATTCTGCGTAAAGAGAACGAGTGCGGCGGAGCGCAAAGCGTAAGGGTGGGTTTTCATAAAACACTAAAGGACAACGACAAAACCCCACAAGTATTGTCGCCAAAGCACGTTACAAACTTTAATGCATTCTGAGGGCAGCGCAGAAGAGCTCCTCGACGTTGTGGCTGCACAAACGAACGTTCGCCAGAACCGCCTCGAGCATCGTCGAGAGTACAGCTGCGAAACGCTGCGTCGTAGCAGCAGCGCCGACTGAGCATTAATCACAGCTGGGTCCATGGCGACAGCGCGAAAAGTCCGCCGATTTGAATAACGCCGCTCGGGTCGGCTGACGCACCGAACGGCTTTAAGCAACGCTCCGACGAACAGACCTGGCTTGCGCGTAGCCTGCGCAACGTGCGCCGAAATGAGCGAGCGTCGTCGAAGCAGGGTAGTGCTGGCTAAGGAAGTTGCGAGTTCTCCGTTCACTACACGTTTGCCCGCGTAATCATCTAGCACGAAAACATCGTTCACGCTTTCTTTTTCGTTTATTCCTACGCATCCGTTTTTCTTTGGACTCCTGTAAGCAAGCAACGAAGCACGCACGCTAATCTTCTGAGGATATGCATTCGTCATACAAGAACGCTGAAGCATCTTAGGAATTCATAGCTTTTTTTTTTTTTTTCCATGAACTCCGAGCGTGATACCACGCTTCTTAGAGATCGCAGGGCACAGTAGTCATTTTTCTGTTTGTAAACGTTATTTCTTCAGGCTGGCCTTGCGAGCGGTTTTCTTTGTTTCAGTCGCAATTATCAAAAAGGTAGCCATGCAGTGCTACCACAGGCATTATGAAAATGCAACTGCGCTTAAGATCAACAAAAATTAGGAGAAGGCGCGCAGAAATGCCGTTATACCGTATCCTGATCGAGTGAGCGATAGAGAAAGCGTGCGCGCGCGCGCGCGCGCGCGTGTGTGTGTGTGTGTGTGTGTGTGTGTGTGTGTGTGTGTGTGTGTGTGTGTGTGTGTGTGTGTGTGTGTGTGTGTGTGCGTGTGCGTGTGCGTGGTGCGTGTGTGTGTGTGTGTGTGTGTGTGTGTGTGTGTGTGTGTGTGTGTGTGTGTGTGTGTGTGTGTGTGTTCACAAGTTGCCACAAGAAACAAACGACAGGAATGAGCCTGCTTTAATTATCATGTTATGATAACATTCCCATAAATCGTGGTGAAGTGCAGTTCCCTTGTGTCACTCAGGCACGCGTACTCTTTACTTTGCGATCACACGTGCATATGCCCTTTTTGCCCCTTTTTGCGATAGAAGGAACTTATAACATATCGAGTAAAAGTTGCACGAGCACCCTTCAAACGAGCAGCGTGCTAATTAGCATGTTTGCATTTATCCCATGGGGCTCCTTACGATGCTGAAAGGTTCAATAAACGACTTGAGAAAACGACAGAAGCGCTTTGTTAAACAGCAACCTGCATATATTGTCTAACAGGCCTTGAATCTTAATAAGAAGCATGTACAGGTCACGGTGAAGATGATAACGAGGACTCGTAAGAAAGCTCGCTCAATGATGCTCTCAAATGTCACTTCAGTTTCGTCGAAATGCAATTTCTCGTTTGCTTAAGTCTGGCCCAGACACGTTTTAATTTGAAGAGGTGAACATACAGCGATGTTTCATGCCTGCTAACGGCACTGGCAATTTCTTCATTCCTGTTTGCGGCAATGTTCAGTGTCTGGGAGGCAGCTGAGCGATAATTTCTGGGCTCCGTTTTAGTGATAACGCCGCTTTTTGCTACCTGTTGCCAAGAAATCTCAGTAACGTTGTTCGAAGCAGGCGTGCAGTGTGGATAAGCGGGAAGGAAGGACACGCTACAGCGCATGAATCGTACCTATTCAAACGAAGCCTCTAATATTTCCCGTTCTGTGTCAGACGCTGGATTAGACGGTGGTGGTGGTGAAAAACTTTCTTGCAGAAAAGAGAGCTTATGAGGCCCCGAAGCGCCCCTACAGACAAGGTGACATCCTCAGTCCAGGACGTCATATGACGACACCGCTGCTTTGGTCCGCGCAATGAGGGCCTGTTGGGTCCCGAGATCAAAGCATCTAAGCACGGTCACCTCCTAGTCCTCTCGGGTAGGGTTGGGGAAGGGGGAATGGCTGTGTTCTTCTGGCAGGCCCACACCATGTGGTAGACACTTGCTGTCTCCCTACAGTGCTTGAACTTGCCAGTGACCACGGGGTCAAAGTATTGTAATATGGCCTGACATAGGAACGTATTTGTTTGGAGTCGGCGTAGAATTCGTTCTCCGGCCTTTCCAGGCCCTTGAGCCGGGGTTGGATATCGGCAGTGCTGGTAGCGATAGCATTCCACAATTTCTTTGTACCGCAGCAGTGGCGGTTGCGGGGTACAGTCCATAGGGCTCAAATGAGGTACCCGAGGAATGAGCGCTCAGACGGCCGCGTCAGCGGCTTCGTTCCCTCTAAGTCCCTGATGAACTGGTGTCCATACCAAGCGTTTTGGGGTGTCGACCCTCGTGCTTGCATGCATAATTTACAGGCCGAGGATTCTGATTTCTTCTGCATCGCGAATGGGTCCCCCTGAGAGGACCAGGCAGATGCGTGTCTTGTCTTTGAGGTTGGCTTTGATGTGGACAAATTCGGATTTTGCTGGGGCGCATTGGAGCCCGCACGCCAACGCATAAGAGTCGGCGACGTAAGCGGCCTGTTAGAGACAGCCATCCATTTCTCGCAGGGTCCCCTGTGCGCTCCATATTGAAATATCATCGGCATACAACGCGTGTGGGATGCATGGGATCCGAGCCAGCTCTCTCGGAGAGTACATCAAGGCGTTGTTAAGAAGGAGCAACGAGAGGACCGCCCCTTGTTGTGGGCCTCTCGTCCCCATGAAGTAGGGACCATATTCGTCATCTTCAACGTGCTGCGGGGCCTCTCTATCGGACAAGAAATCTCGTATGTAGGGAAAGGCCTGACACCGCAGTTGGTGGTGGTGAGATTGGCAAGGATAGCATTATGCTATCTTTGCCAAAGCGCCCTTTAGGTTGAGGGCAAGGACGACTTTAACGTTGATGTGCGCAGTTACGGGCTGTATTACTTCGCGATGGAGTTCAGGGAAAACACGGGGAATGCGGGAGATGAAAATTCAAGACGGAGTTGTAGTAGAACGTCCTGTGCCAATTTGTGAGGCCTGAAGCCAAACATGATATGGGCAAAGGCACCTATGCGCTCGAGAGACGAGGAGAGGTGATCTCGATCGACGCTTTTCATCAGCTTTCCTGCACAGGATGTAACAGAGATGGGGCGCAGGCTGTCAGTGTTGATAGGTTTTCCCGACTTAGGATGAAAGTGTCTAGGGCAGTTTTCCAGTCTTTGGGGAGGGGTTGACCTTCCCAGGTGGTGTTGTTATAGTCGAGGAGGTGCATGTATGCGGAACCGGAACATTAGCAAGAAGCTTTAGCGTGATCTTGTCTCGGCCCGGCGCCGTGCCCCTTTTCATCTTAGCAAGTGCCGCTTTGAGGTCGTGGAGCTCAAAGGGCGCGCCCAGTTCCCTGTTCAGTTTACCCGTGTAATGGTATTCAGGTCCTTGCGGATCGCGGATGCGGCAGATATATCTGTAGCTCAGCGTATCTGCGAGCTCACTCACACGTGACATTGCAGTGCTCTGCACACAGGCTTCAAAAGCGACGGTCGTTGCGCAGTATAGTACAAGCTAGTCGTACGACGTTCATCGGAAACCATTTCGCTGCGTGAGCAGGCGGCGCTGTACTCCTCGCAAGGGTGCAAACCTACCGCATATTTCGCGAGCGCGGTGCTAAGTGCTTTGGAGTGGCATAAAGACATATCATGCTTGGAGTGATTTGTGAACGAAAGAAAAGCCGATCTCCTTCGCGGAGTCCATGATTCTTCTGTCGGCCTTGTCCGGCTTGTCGACGCTTACTGGCTGACCCCCTTGCCGCGAGGCTTAAGGGCTTACGGGGATTGGGCCTGCGCGGGAATACAAGCACGAGGGTGATGTCACTGCGGTGTGGATATGCTTCTGGCTGTTGTGTGCGTTTTCACATGCGTTTGCGTGAGACGTGTAAGAAGCCGGTCACACGCGTTAGAGGCAGAGAGGGGATAATATATATATATATATATATATATATATATATATATATATATATATATAAAACTGACGGTCGTCTGGACCACCGTCATTTGCAATTCGCTCCTAGAAGAGACAGGACGTGTGTTGAGTGAGCTCCTGAACAACACTTTGTAGTGAACGCGGTTTAAATCATGGATCCGGAACGTCAAAGAGGTGCGACGTCTTGCTTGCGCATTCACCGCTACATCGTCACTGGCATTTTTTTTTATTTCGGTAGCAATTATATAGACACTCCAGGCGTACTTCGGCCATCGTCGTCGCCGTCATGTTCAGTATAAAGTCCAGGCATGATACATCAGCGCGCGCCGTATGCTGCATGTGGGAGTGAACGCATGCGAGGGTCAGCCGACGTACGCGGCTCAATCTCGCGCGCGCAAGAGAGGAAGGTGGGGAGGAAGCGTTCCGTCTTCCGTCGCGTGCGAGGCACCAGACGGAGGTAAAGCGGGAGGGGGGGGGGGGGGGGGGGGGGCAGGTGCGTTTTACTTCGACGGCCACTGCGTACCGCGAGGCGATCTGTGATGTGGACAAAGTGAGCCGAGTGAAGGTAGATTCGCGTGCGCTGTGTTTTCGACACTTCTTTCACGTTGAAGCGAGAGGCAGCACAAAGGTCAATTCTCTCGCTGCTGCCACCCTTCCTCACTCCAGCATGTTGACGGCGAGTTTCCGCGTTCATCGAATGAGATGTGTTCATGTTTACCTGTGCGCAACGTGACACCATGCTTGTTACTTTAGTTAGTAAGCGAATGTTTACAAGCTTATACGGCCGATAAAATTAATATCCTTACTTCGTATTGACCCTTTTCGCGGAGCAGTTTGCTCTACAGGAACGAGATGGCGCTTTCGGCGGCGCGCCATACGTTGCCTCAGCGAATGCGCACGAATACGAAACCATTACTGCGTCTACCCTCCTACTGTGCGATCAGCTGTCGAAAATGCAACTGGGTGTGCGCTAATGCACTGTGCCCAATTCATACTGCAAAATATGTAACGATAAAGGGAAGACGTGTGCGGTAGTTCGCTGCAAAAATAGTGATTCACATATTAATTAATGGAATCAACCTGTGTCGCAGCTGCTGCATAAGGACTGCCTGTGTTGGCGCCCTTCGCGATGCACGGCTTTCCTCAAGGATAAAGAAATATAATTCATCCACCTGCGCTGTATAGCTAACCTCCAAAAAAAGGACTTCAATCCCGGAACGTCGGCACTTGGGAGTGAGTACCGCTCGTTACAAAATGAAGTAGTGCCACTTACTGGCATTGTAAGTTTCCCGCACGTTATCTACACACATCAACCCTTACTCGCACAAAAACTTACGCCCACCCTATCGCCAACGTGTGAGTGAATAGACGCACACTTGAATCAATGTGCCGGAGCATGAGTGACGGTGACTACACCGACAAGACACGAATGCTGGAAGCTGAATGTTTCGTGACGGTCCACAGAGTAAACGAGGGACTAGCGATAATACGTCTTTGCTACGGGCTACCACAAATTACAGAACATTTAAATTCCAAGCTTTGTGCGCAGCAAGAACAAATTTATCGCAGCAGAGCATACCCGCGAGTGATTACGCTGAAAATAAACAATCAGATAGTGGCCGCACCGAGGAACTTTACTGAGTCAGAAATATGACAAGCCGCTGGTTCAAAATGTTTGCCAAATAAAGAACGCAGAGCACACTGATCCCGATTTTATTCATAAGCGGAAAGTTTGGACAGCTTGGAGTACATTTCTAGCCCCGCTTTTAGTACAAGCACCATATATATACGCTGCTCACGCCGTTTGGACAAGGCGTAATGAGCTCTGAAAGCACTTACGTGTCCTCTAAAGCTGTGGCCAAAGCTTCGTGTCGTGCACGCAGTCACCGTCTACGATACGCGTCGAAACAGAGGTTTGCTGCGCCGCGCCGGCGTCACGCGCTTGCATTGTAAACGCGGAGGCAACGCAGGCGGCTGAGGCAAGCAATGGACGCGTCACCACGTGATCAAACATGGCAGCGCCCACGGGAGCGCCGCGAAAAAGGTCAATAGCTGTCTACTAATTTGCTATCGCAACCGATCCTTCGCCTTTCGGACGAAACTACGACTTTTTCTTCCAACCCTCACCCCATAAATTTTTACTCCTGCCGGTATACATCGCACGAACAAGTTGCCGCTGTGCACACAGCCGGATCCCACTTGCCATCTTCGGATCCGCAACTTGCTTTCGCGAATTACCAGCACCTTGCTTTTCGTGTGCTGCAAGGCTGTTATGTCGTGTTTTTCAGCGTCTTGTGCTTGTCGTTCTCTTTACCAGATAACGTACAACGCGAGCAGTTGTCGCACATTTTTCCTAACCCTTCATGCGACTGTTTGACGAAAAACAGTATCTTGTTTGAGCCACCCATAATATTACTGGCAAAATACGTCAAAATAAGTCAAAGTACGTCAAGACACGCAAAATACCCATCATCTTCGCCACAAGTGCGAAGTTGAGTGTTAGCGGAACATTTAACGAAACGTGAACTTTTTAATGCTATGTGCTAATTTCACCAATTTCACTGCCTTTGCTGCCGCGCAGTTAGGCATTTGTTTACAGACCGAGCGCTGGAGCTGATTGAAAATAAAGTTCTCAGTCTCTGGTTCCTGACAACTCTTCTTCACCGGCCATCTATGACCTTCCTCACACAGTTAGCATTATTTTGCAGAAGTTCCTTGCCTGAGTTTTCCATCGACATTCTGTTAAAACTTATAACGTAACTGCAAAAGTGATGCACATTTCAGTCGTCTCGCTTCTTTGTTCATGGTGATTCCAGTTATTTATTTCTCGTTCACGGTCGTTCTACGTGTTCTAATGTTACAATGACCATTACCGAAAATTATCATTTTCTTTCCCTTTCTTTTTCTCTCTCTCTCTCCGAAAATTATCATCAAACGCGGAAGCTCCGTGTTTAACTACTTTAGTTTTTCAATCAGATCGTTCCACACTTTTTGTTATAATTTCGAAAGCAATTAAAGCCTCCTTTTAAAAATGAAAGTTTAGGGTACGCGTGTAGGTTCTGCGCCCACCCAGGAATGCCCTTACAGAAAGCAGTTTAAACTTTCTATTGTGTTTCTATTGACTTTATGTTGCCTTCAATAGAAAGTGTATTGAAATTATGTTGAACAACGTGCATTATTTTTGCAAGGGCGTGAAACCTTTGTTTTATTATGCCGCTTCTGCTGCGCAATGCCGTGTCAAGCGTGGAGGTGGCGTTTGGCTTGAATCTGCGGTTGTCCGTGTGTCGCGAAGGAAAACAGTGAAGCTACAGCGTCAGTTTCCTGAGCGGCTGACGCCGGCACTATTTCGCACACTGCTGCACGTGATTAGCAACCGAACGTGTTTTGGCTATAAGCGAGAAAAAAAATTTACGAAACAGAAAGTTCACGGCAATGCAGAACATCATCAGCCCGAGGCGGTTGTGGAGGAGCCAGAAAGCTACAACACCGAAAAAAAAAAATACACCGCGCATTCAGATATGGTAGCTTGAATGAAATCACAAAGCATACCATGGATGAGCCCATGCCGTACGTTCACCATGCAAATGATACTCCCGCTTTCGACAGTCCCTTTAATTCTTCTTGTGAACCTGAGGCCACACCATTAAGATGCTTTCACCAATTTATTTTTTATTTAGCACACCGTATACCCGCCAAGCAGGTGAGGAAAATTTCGGTGAGAGTTATAAAATAACTAGAACATTTTCTTTTTCTCTAAATTGCATAATAAAGCTTCCTAGCTTTCCTAACGTTATAATCTGCGCACGTGCCGTCCTATTTGCCATATTAGGGTGGACACGAGAGCTGCCGACGTCATTAGCATTTATTGCTAATACCGACGCATCTCATGCTGTTCTTACACGCAGCGAGATTTATATCTTCTCGAAAAAGCGGAGGGTTTGTCGCGGCGTGGTATCTTCCTTGGTGCGGACACTCTCAACAGAACTTCAATGATAGCTTGCGCAGCAATGTATTTTTGGTTTTTCCTTTATTTACTTCTTTCTTTCTTTCTTATATGATCGCCTGTGGTCTCTACGAGAGCGGGCACTTCCGCAACTATCGAAGAACGTGAAATCTAGCTTCGCCATTATGCGTCTTTGTGGGGAAAAGCGCGCTATAGGGCTATACCTCTGTTTTACGTGTTGCACCATGCATCATAAATGCGCGTGCGTCCTTGTGCCAGGTGAGTGCCAGGTGCACGCGTGCGTGCGTGCGTGCGTGCGTGAGTGTGCGTACATATTTGTGAGTGAGTGAGTGAGTGAGTGAGTGAGTGAGTGAGTGAGTGAGTGAGTGAGTGAGTGAGTGAGTGAGTGAGTGAGTGAGTGAGTGAGTGAGTGAGTGAGTGAGTGAGTGAGTGAGTGAGCGAGTGAGTGAGTGAGTGAGTGAGTGAGTGAGTGAGTGAGTGAGTGAGTGAGTGAGTGAGTGAGTGAGTGAGTGAGTGAGTGAGTGAGTGAGTGAGTGAGTGAGTGAGTGAGTGAGTGAGTGAGTGAGTGAGTGAGTGAGTGAGTGAGTGAGTGAGCGAGCGAGCGAAAAAGAGGAGGATCAAGAACATCATGACGGTACCCGTCAGTGCCTTCATACATGATGAAGGCGCTGCTTGTCTCTCCCAATTTGACGATAATATGCTTCTTGAATCATTGAGTGCCCTCATGTTTAAGTTAGTGCGCACATCGAAATACTGAATGGTGTCTCGTTGTCCGAGTGCTCTACACTCTGAGAAATATGTGCAACCTTTGGGGCTTATCTTGTCCCTAAGAAACAATCATAATCTATCTTGCGTGCCCTTCCTTTCTCTAACGCTGCGCGCACAGTACTTCCACGTCACAAATGGCATGCCCGTTATAAGTGTCACATAGCATTCTTGACAGGAAAGTAGCAAGTGCAGAGTTTTCATGAAAGAAAGCGCAAGCAAGACAGCTGATGATTATTGCTTGGGGGCAAGATACGCCCAAGGTAAATATACCTGGTAGCGAAGCTTCCATAGAAGCCCATACGTTCAAAACATGGTTGCTTACCGGCGGTTCATGGGGCTTAGCGCCAACTGTGTGAGGAGGGAACACTTCCGGAGGAAAAAAAATAATTTGACGTCATATCCGTCAAAAACAGAAGTGACGTCACTTTGTTCTCATAGGCGCGAAATTTGTTTTCGGAGGCCTGCCATTACAGCTGTATATTCAAATGCTCCGCCATTCGACTTCATGGGCGTTCCGAGTTTTCAGCGCGAAAAGCGATGCCGGAAAAGATCAGCCGAAATCGCATCGCTACACAGAACATACTTTCTTTGGAGGTCGACGAACACTTTGGGCGTAGATTGCGTAGAGTGCTCGTCGTTTCGTCGGACGCCAAGCCCGTCGGCCAGCGCTGTTGCACGAAAACAACTAAAGTAAACAAGTATCTGACGGTCGCAACTCACTACTTTTGACTGAACAGGTTAAGAAACAATAAAACTACCCGCGTCAGCTAATTCAGACAAACGTCGACATGCAACACAACACATATGAGGGGGGCGTATTGTAACAGGTGAACTTTACGAGCGCGCTTTTCCACGCACTCCAACAGTTGCATGGCATTGCAAGTGATAGCGGCGCCAACGCCCGCCGCTATCGATGGGCGCTCTCAGGGTGGGCCCTGAAAAAAGGTATATATTGATAATGATCTAGTAAAATACAGTTGTATCTTTTCTCGCCATGCATATATAAAATGAATTAGGAATTTTATTTTCGTTGAATGAATTTAACTGCGTCTCGCTTTAATTTAAAAACGCTTTTTTTTTCTTTCCCAGTGTTTATTCTCTCCAAACATAGTCGCGCTTCAATCGCTGCTCCCATAACCACCCTTGGTGATGTCGGTGACAATTGGTTCTGAACCGCTTTTCGCCCGAAGCTTCGCGACCTATGTGGATCGACCTTGATACGCCTGCAAGAGTGTAGACTTTTTTAACTACGATAGTCTTTCTTGGGCTACCTAAACGCGGGAAACTTTGTCTGTCTGTCTGGCTGTCTGCCTGTCTGTCTGTCACTCGATTCAACCGCCCCGCCAAAACCAAGCGAGCTACTAGCACTGGTGACACGGGGTCATACACGTCAACATTATACAGCGCAAAGGAAACCTCAGACCTATTCGAGGCAAATATATGTACATAGCCGTGATCCGCAGCGTTCATTTAATTAAGAATACACATTGTACTGTTTTTAGGTTAGTAAATGAAAAATCAACGCGTTAGAAATGGTGTCGAAGAGACGCTACGCGTTAAAAACAAGCCGACTGAAGCCGCGGCTCTGTAGTCGGCTTTAAGCCAACAGCAATGAAAGGTCCCAACAGATGCGCGAGAGCAGGGCGAACGCGGGAAATTGCAATTGAGTTCAGTAAAACCTCCATTGCATCCTTCATGGGAAGAGTGAGAGAAGAGGGGAAGAGCGTGAGGGGTGGGAGGGGGGAGAATAGAGGGTGTTACGTATCAGGGGCGGCAGAAGACTATCGTCTTTCGACGTCATTTGCAACGAAGCAAGCAGATATGCAGCCAATTTTCTTTTTTTTTTTTTAGAGTGCAGTTTCCCAGTGATGAAATGCAAAAGCGACCGGCTATCCATCATATTACAGTGCAGAAAACAAGGCTGTGTTTAACGTTGTTTTCGTTTTTTTTTTAGTTTTTTTTTTTCGAAAGCAAATTTTACGCTGCAGCAGCCGGCTGTCCTAGCGCCCACTTATTGTTCTTCTCCGTGGTTATGACGGGTCATAACAAAAATTGCCCTTCCCCCCTCGTTCATCTCTAGTTTGGACCTCCAAACCTAATCGCCTTGCTAAGCGTAATCGCATTGTCGCACGCGCGACGGTGCCCTGGGCTATTCTGCCGTAGAAAATTTGATGTCGCGACAGATGGGGCCTATATATATGGTAAAAAAGAAAACCTCCTGAATAATCCCATAGCTCTTCCTATGTCGGGTGCGATTACTGTATAGGAAAGGCTGTGCACTGACGCGTAAGGTTTTTTCGAGAAAAATGTACATCACAACTTTTCTTTCTGCTCCAGCCAACCGTTTTCTTTTGATGGCAACTGTTATTGAAAAAGAAAACCTATAATATTTTGCAGTCTGGTCTTGAACTCAGCAGGCCCATGCATCGAGTCTACGTTGTCGTGAAGGAACCATGCCGAAAAAATCCATAGAAAACGCTGTTTCCTTCTTTAAAAAATGTTCTTAGGCTAAATGTAAGACCATCTGCCAACCGATGTGAGAGATATTATTAGCGAAGGAGGCTGGCCAATAGCAGAGAGCACTTACAAACGAAACGTTTTCAGCATTCAGGCCCTGTCTCTTTCGAGAAGTTGCATTAAGAACTTCAGTCGCCTGTAATTAACCCGCACACTTTAAATTATTGCCCACATATAATGTTTCCGAGCCCTTGTTTACATTTTTTTAGCACCCACTGCTCCAGAGCGTTATAAGTATGTTTTAAGGACAGCGTAGAATTCACCTAGCTGGGCTGCAACAACTACAACAGCCACTGAAATCAAATTTTATGGGAAAAAAAAACTTCGCATGTTTGATGCACATGTAAGTTCTTTCTCATAAAATTTAATTTCAGTGGCTGTTATAGTTGTTGCAGCACAGCTAGGTGAATTCTACGCCGTCCTTAAAACACACTTATAACACTCTGGAGCAGTTACATAAATAATTTGCTGCAAAAGACGCAATTAACCCACACACTTTGATCCTTAACTACACATAACCCATAAGACATAACTTGCCCCTTATTTTCACCAAATATCAATGAGGTACTTTGTTTAGTTCCCCTATCACATCGACAAACATACTACGTGCCTGGTATTACGCAAGAAATAAAAAATGAGGGTCCAATAATTATTTTCAAAGCTCATAATCAGGCCAGAAATGTTAAATTTTCTCCACACATTAAACTGAACATGGTCGCCATTTTCATCAAATATACATTCATTGTGACGTAGAGTTCTCTCGGGGCGCTGGGAAACATAGCATAAAACGGGCTTATAATTACTAAAGCTTTCGAACATGTGCAGAATAAATTTTTAGAAAACCTGAAATCATCCACACGTACTTAACCTGACATGCGCATCGAACGTAATGTTCCATTTATAGTCATTAAGGTTGATCATGGCGGCCGTTACGGTTCTCCCAGAATAGCTGGTTAAATTGAGCGTCCTTCGTGAACTACACTTGTAAAGGTCTAAAAATCTTGCATACGCAATTTACTACAAAGGCCGTAAGAAGCCAACACAGTTGCAATTTTGCCCACACCTCATCCATAACATGCTCCTCATATTTACCAAGTATAAACCAGGTGCCTCGTTTAGTTCGTCTAGGACACCACGGGCGACTGGTACATAACACACGAAAATAGGGAGGTAACGAGGGTTAAGCAGTTATTTTCATACCTCATAGTTAGGTTTTAGTTGGGAAGCGGTAAATTTTTGTCACATATAACACTTACCCAAATCTCACCAAATCATAACTTCGGTGTGACACAGTTATTTCCGTACACTGGGAAAGACAGATAACGACCGTATCACGCTTTCGATCCCTCGCTTAAATATTTTATTTCTTTTTTATGGTAACTGTAATTCATCCATATACTTTTAACTTCTCATGCGCATTGTCCCTAATGTTCCCCCTATTTTCGCTAAATTTACCTTCGGTAGCAGTTGAAGTTCTACCACGGCCGTGGTAGATATTCCGCGCCGTTCGTAAGACATGCTCATAACGCTGAGGAACACTTGAATACGTAATTTACTACAGAAGAAGTAATTGAAGCGCATACTTCGAACTTTGCCTACACACTACTCCACAATCTGCCTCTCACTTTAAGTAAATATAAACAAGGTACCTCGTTTAGTTCACCTAAGGCACCGAGGCAGCCTAGTGCGTGCACAGTAGAACGCATGAAAATGGGCTGGAAAGGAGGATTCAGTATTTATTTGCAAGGCTCCTAATGATATACCACCAAACGTTAAAATTTCACAATGAATTGCACATTCCGCGCCGTCTCTCTCTCTCTCTCTCTCTCTCTCTCTCTCTCTCTCTTTGTAAATGGGAACTTGGCGTTCCCAATGGCAATCATAGCGGATAACGGCTGGCTTAAGAAATTTCTCGAAGAATTTTTAGAACAGCCTGTATTTAACTGACGCTCTTGAATCTTTTCCTACGCGTCGCCCTTATTATTCTCCGTTCTTGCACAAAATTGCAATTTTTCGGCATTACCCGCCACGGTAGCTTAGTGGCTATGGCGTCGCACTGCTGCGCTTGAGGTCACAGGTCCGATTCCGGCCGCAGAACCCACATTTCGCTGGGCCGAATTGTAAAAACGCTCGTGTATTTAAATTTAGGTGCATGTTAGAGAAACCCAAGCACTAAAAGTCCCTCACTGTATCGTGCCTCATAGTCATATCATGGTTTTGGCACGTCGGTCACGTGAAACAGATGTTCAAGGGTATCGCCCAGGACAAGGCGCGCCTTTCTGTATCGGAAGTTTCTCGAATGTTATCGCTGGTTCTATCTGTTGTTTATGTTGTCGCCGAGCCTTGTGTGAGCCGATTGCGTACACGACGAGAGTAGCGGTGTACATTCTGTAACTTACGCAAGCACCAGCGATTACGCTAAAGGGTTCAATGAGTCTTGTATAAATCGCTGACGTTTCGATCTGTGGATTAGATTTTCGATGATCGACGTGTGTGCTCGCCGATATCATTGCGGCGAGTGTTACTTGTTTTTCTGGGCACCGAACCCATGAAACAGTTCGTTTCCTGATTTGCATTGTGTCAATGTGGTTGTTCTCCATTCATACAACGTGACAATACATATATAGTTGGCTAATTGGTTTTTTTTTTCTTTTTTAACACAAAAGTGTTTTATGCCAGGGTCCACCATCAACTTCCTGTAACGGATGTGACGTCGGCGCGAATGCGTAAAATATGTTCTATCTTGACAGGGATGGCGCCGCCATCTAGGAGCGGTCAAGCGAAGTACTACATCATGTCACTAATGAGCACCGACAGTGGGCGTTTCGGTATTCTCAGCTCAGCGGAGGCTACAACGCGGAGTAGCCTGGTGTAAGTGGTGTACGTATAGGCCTTCTGCTGAGGTGACGACGCAGTTTCCGCACATGGTTTGTCTCGCGCCTCCGATTAGCCTGTGACGCCTCGTCGCCTACGGAGTGCAGCTTCAACATACATGCGCAGTGCTTACACGTCGCCTACTGCTTCGCTTGCGACGGCACCATCTAAGAAAACTGCTGCGCTAAGCGGCGCAGAAAGGCAACGACGTCGACTGGCGAGTCTTGCTTTGGTTCGGTGACAGAAACGCCGGGGTGAAGCAGAACGCCTTCGCGCGTTCGCGGCGCACGCTGCCAACTCTGGCACTCGCATTCCTGAAGCTGAGCGCGTCGCAACTCAATGGCTGCCCAAGACACTACAGAGCCGGACCAAACTGCTCGTACCTTCGCCCGAAGCGACTCGGCAGCAGGACGCCGCTCGCGAAGCAAACGTCCAACACTGTCGCCGACTAGCAATTCGTGCGCCTTTACGCTGCAGCGGACCGTGAGTTCACGAAACAAACATACTCTGTGAAGACACGTTTCAGTTCTACCTATTCCTAGGAAAGAGGAATCAACCTTATCTTTTCCAGTACATCATGAAAGGTCGCATATAACGTTTTCGATCGCTGGTGGGCGCACTAACATCTTCGCTGTAAAAGCAAACTGCACATTAGTGTACGTCATCAATTGTACACTAATGTGTACACTAAGCATTATTATTTGTCAAGACGGGTATTCCCCCTCCCGCACCCTGCCTTATGCAGGGCGCGGGCGGTGACCCTTCGACTTTTACAAGCCCGTGCGTACACTAACCTTGCGGTTCTTCACGCTATATACCCTGAAAGGTATCCCAGTGCGGACTGCCCTGCCTGTGGACTAACGGCAACATTTAACCATGTGTTGTGGGAGTGTGAAGCCGTCGGCTCCGCCTTCAGCGAGGATAGGTGGGCTGCGCTTTTGGGCAGCCCCGAACTCAACGACCAAACCCTGGCCGTCCAGAGTGCCCGCGATCGGGCCGTCAAGCTCGGCTTGCCGGTCCCTACGTGGGACTATCCGGGTGGCGCGGGGTCTACCCTGCGTCTTCTCTGGGCCTCAATAAAGTTATTTCACTCACTCACACATTAGTATACAGTCGAACGCCTTTATAACGAACTGCTCGGGAACTCCAAAATCCTTCGTGATGCAGGTCACTACCGCGTGCGGTCGCTTACCGTACCATTCCCAATGGAGCAGAATAAGCATGTTCAACAAGCGTGAACCTTTATTTAACATAAATTCCAATGATATTTGTAGAAATAGGTCATTAATGTTTTGTGTGCAGTTGGTCTGACACAATGTGCGATTGCAGCCCGAAGTTAGCCCCAAAGTTGCACCTCCGGGGCGAAATGCAGGAGCTACGCAAAGTAAAGGTGCAGATCCCTTGCTGTGAAAATTATTGGTTCGTTTACAGCATCTTCATCACTGTTGCCTTCGTTGTCATTCGCATCCTTTCTACCTTAGATTGCTTTGAAGAGGTCATCGGTCGTCAGTTACGATTACATCGCTACGTCGTCATCAACTGCGACGTATTCGTCAGCCATCGCACGCATCGCTGCGTTACGAGAAGCAGCGTACGATTTGAGCGATTCCTTGAGAAATGCAGCATGCCGTAAGTCGTTGGCGCTGCCCTTAGCGCCAGCGCAGAGCGCATCTCGATGGCGTCTGTAGAAGGCAGTGGCGGCACCGCTACGTGGAGTTTGTTGTAAAGCAACAAATCTGCTGTCTGAGACGTTTACCTCCTTCGTTGTATAATCAAATTCGTTGTCGTGATCTTCATTGTAGAGGCGTTCACAACACGTGTGAAAGATGGGAAGTTGGCCGGGACATAATCAATCCATTATACAAGTGATTTCACTGTAGGGGCGTTCGTTGTAGAGGCGTTCGGCCTGTATTCAAATTTCAGAGCGTATTGCATAATCTAAGAAATGGAAATACTACAAAGCTTTAACTCATTGCATTGAGGCGTGGGCATCCGCATGTTCATCCCCTTCAGATCTCAGTAATTGAGAACTATTCTTACAGATCTGTAAAAGTACTGAAAGTTGGGCGAGTTGGTAGCTATTCATCTTGAAACTGCAGCGCACACACAATAAACGAGGACAATAAGGCGAAGGTGACAGACAGGCGCTGACTCGCAATTCAGTTTATTTTTTGGAGGAAAATTACACACATATATATACCCAGCCTGACCAAAGTGAGCATGTGCAAAAGCATGCGGAATAGAAATAAAAATAACAGACATTCTGAAATATATATATACAGAACTTCTACGTATCTTAACAACATCAGGTGGCGCTCAAAAAGGCAAATTCGTTGTCAGTTAGGGTTATAGATGGCTCACTTACGCACGTATCAGCACGCTTTTTGATATGGATTTCGCGTGTTAGTTTGTCTCTATGAGTAAACAAAATCATGGTATCAGAATAGACAGGTTTACAATGACAGCTATTGCAATGGTTGGCTGGGTGTAAGTGATTATCTTTGTCGAGTGAATTTTGATGCTCTTTTAGACGAGTATTAACACACCAGCCGGTCTGGCCTATGTAAACATTACCGCAAGTTAGTGGCAACATGTATACTACACCAACTTTGCATTTTACGAGCTTGGAATATTCTTTTAAAGCGCAGGCACACTTATTCTAGTTAGATCTGGCTAGGAAGGATAGCAGGAATGACATAATCACGAATCATGGATCGAATAGTTGTGATTCTGTACATATCCTGTCTAGCAACCTGATATTCCTTGTTACTCTCTCACGAACATATACAGAACACCACCGAGATTTCTTGAGCTCAGTAAGAAGAAATAGAAGAAAGCTTTATTATATGACAACTCTAGTCCGAGTCGTCTCCACTTGTGGGGATGTGGGGGACGCGGCGCACCAGGAGCAGCCAGATAATCTGGCGCATGTCTTGGGTGGTGCGGCCCAGCTCGCCCAGGTGTAAGGCATGGACGGGGAGGCTGTTGTAGGGCGTGGGGATATCCCCAGCACGTGTGTACCGCGTTAGCATGCTGCCCGCAGGCCTGTCTGATAGGGCGGCCTCGTCTACGTTCAATGTGATGAAGGATTGCATCATTAAGGAGACTGAGCATCTGAGATTGTCGTATAAGAGAGGCATCTGCGCGTAAAAAAAGAGCTATGACGGGGTTGGTAAGAAGCATGTGGGATGCACGGGCCTCTTTGAGTCGAGCGCGGCATTGTTTGCGGTGCTCAGCTCGACAAACTTTAGGGGAATAGACTTCTGGCCATCGGAGTGGGACGCTCGGCATGTCAATGCGGGCTAGCAAAGGAGCTTTCTCATTGCCTTCTATATCCCCTTATTGCCAGCAATCCAATTCAAGAGGACCCGGAGGTTTGGATGAGAGAACACGTGGCTCTCGAAATGAGCACGAAAGTGACTCGAAAGGAACTTGACCAAGAGACCGCAGTACAACATTATACGCTTAGTAAGCGAAACATTTACTCAAATTGTGTTTGTGGGCCGGTGGTGCTTGCCATGCCGTCGATCAAACCCAACTACAAATATCACTATTATCACTGCTTTATAATCCTCTGGTTCAAGTGATCGGCTATACTTTTGGAATAGTAAATGTCCTTGCTGACACACTTTAATTATTATTCTGCATGATACTTTACTGTTTCAAAAACGCCTTCGTTTTTAAGCTGCTCTTGGTTCACGCGACGGGAAGTGTTACTTGACATAAAATGTGCATTCGTTACAGAAAGAAGCAAATATTTGGACTAACCTGATATTTCAGAGAGCCCACGGGTTCTCGAAACGTTAGACTTATCCATTTATTCGCTCTCTCACGGAACCGAAATTGTGATGCGTATAAATATTTTTTATAATCTTTAGGCGTATACGTTCACCCTAACACGCTAAAAAAACTAGAGTGATCTAGAGCGTTAACCCACGACAACAATGATTAAAAAAAACAACGCATATGGAATTCCCCAATCGCATCCGAATAAAATAACGCAAACTATTCAAATTGTATTCGTAGTTTTGAACGTTCACGCTTTCTTTAAACTGTACAGCACTTTCAGGAACAACGTTATACGTTTATCTCCTTTAGACAGAGCTGTAACAATACTTCTCAATTTCCCTGCGAAAGAAAGGAAAGACCAGAAATTCCTCGCCAAACGGGTTTTTGTTAAATTTTAGACATCGTTAGGTGTTTCCACCAAGCGGAACACAGCGCGTCTGCATTGGCACTGATGTTTGTACATATTTTAATGACTAGATTCTTTCTCTGTCATGGAGTTTGTGACTACGTGCATTACCTGCAGTCCTGTACTTATATTACTCTATAACTAACCGAGCTTAACCCGCTGCCGTGGTTATCGCATTCTACTGCTGGGCGCGAGGTTGTTGAATCGGTTTTCTAGGACGCGGCGGCCGCGTTTTAACTAGCACGGAATGCAAGGACACCCACGTGTCGAAATCCGGCCGCTCGTTGAGAACAACAGGGGGTCGATATAAACATGGAGGACCTTCTTTACCTCTCTGGCTCTCTCTCTCTCTCTCTCTCTCTCACACACACACACCCTCAGCAGCTTAGGTGTAGCTTTATTACGAATATTTTTATTACTTACTATTATAGCTAAGCTCTGTCTGCGCATCTATTGCAAGAAGCAACGTCAATCCTGCCGCTCTACAGCGATCGCAAATACTATGGTGATGTTCCGCTTTTTTCTCACTCCCACTAAGAGTTTAGGACGATATGTCAGCTTTATCTTTTGCTCCTGGACCCTTCTATCTCACGTTCTGATTTTTTTTCTCTTTTCCTGTATTAAATTTGATAGCCGGACCCAGTTTTTCGGTGCACATTGACAGTCACAAAAAGACGCAATACGATGTGGGTGTCTCGTTTCTGACCTTGCCTCAAGTTACGCGGATCAACGTTCAATATTCCATCCTATATTCGAGCGTCCGACTAAGCAGTCGGGCGAATTATGTTCAAGTCGTAGCAGTCTGTGTGCTTCTTGGCTCTGACGCGATGGCGAATACGGCAGAAACAAATGCCGGTCTTTTCTGCCTATAAGCAAGAAAGCAAAGACAACTGCATGCTCCCCTTTTCCAGCGTACACTCTTAAATCTTGTTCCAGCGAAGAAAAAGTCAACGCTCAATGACATTCGATTATCAAAGGTTCTACTAACTTGGTGGAACTTACGCGAAACGTCATTAAGAGTGTATAAGAAGACGTTGGTATGTTTCATTTGTTTATTACAAGTTCACTACCCCGAAGCAACGCAGGAATTATTAGAGACGCCGTATAGTGGAGGACTCTAACTTCGAACACTTCAGATTTCTTTAACGAGCCCTCCAAGCTTGGCGCGCAAGCCTCTCTGCACTCCGTTCTGATGGACGAGCAGCCACTAAGTTCGGAGTCGAACCGACAACCAAGTTTTCAGTAACAGAACGCCGTGTTCGAACGTGTGCCCACGCCGTTTACGGGCCGAGAAAACCTAACGGAAGGCATTCTCTTGACGGCGCATGAAAAGTTCCCCTACGTGATAAGCCAGCATTGCCCGCCATATATATCGTAGATGCACGTGTGTCACCCGCAAAAACATCAACTTCGCACGCGTGAGGGAAACGCACATGTCGCGAAAAGATTAAATTAACCCGAGCGAAACTGAATTGGAAGCAATTACATGCTCGTGTTAGGCGAGGAAACACGAAAGTTTTGAAGCGAACGACGAGAAAAACCAAAAGATTTTTCTATGGCCTCAGCTATGAACGCCGACGCCTGTCGATGAAACTTAAGCAATTTAATCACCCTGCAACTCGTAAGACGACTTTTATTGCGATAGCAATTATATGGACACTCAAAAGCAGATTTCTGCCGTCGGCGTCGCCGTCGCCGTCGCCGTCGCCGTGAGGTTCCGTATGACGTCATTTGGAGAAGAAATCGCGCGCCGAACGCTGTATGTGCGAGTGAAAGAGCGCGAGGGGCGCGTCTTTCACGGGGAGTGAACGCACGGCGGAGAACAAACGCGCGTTCTGCGCCGTGCTCGCTTAAGGGCTGCAGAAGTAGGCGTCTCTGTTCTCCTTCACAATCACCATGTATGTAGAGCAAACGCGCGTTCTTCCGACGAGGGAGAGGCCGTGGGGGAGGGGGAGGGAAGGGAGGCGACGTTTAGCTGCGGCACGCAGTGCCTATTTATATCAGAGGCTCCGGCAACATTCACTAACGCCGCACGCATTTTGAGCGAACGCGGGCTAAACGCCGATGGCGTCGACAACAGTTCTGCGTGTTGCCGATGCTGCTGCATGTCCAAGTTTGTACAGCTGATAAAGCTAATATCATTACTCCATATAGCTCTCTACAAGTTTGCTATCGCAATTGATGCTTCGCCTTTCAGGTGAAACTGCGACAACTTTTTCTTTATACGTACAATCGCTTAGCTCGTGCAAGGATGACGTAAGACCCGTGCGACGTCGTTTCATTTCCTCAGGTGTCACCAAGCCGGAAGAAAACACGCGCGCGTTTGCCAGCGTGCCCTCTGCGCTCGCCAGATCGATGGGAACTGGAGAAGCTTTGAAGCTCGGCTCTTATTATTCCCGCTGGTCCGGTTATCTCTTCTCTCCGGTATATTTCACTTAGGGGTAACACAAAGGTGCCTAGAAACAAAGAGCTTTGCTCAATACGTTCTAATTTCTACGAGAGGACCGCGCATGCCAACAGTAGACTGGAATACGCTGGCGCATGTCATGTTTAACTTTCGGCTATGGCTGCCGACCTTCTGCCTCAACCACACACTTCGCTTTATTCACCAGCACTATGTCATTGATTATTATTATTATTATTATTATTATTATTATTATTATTATTATTATTATTATTATTATTATTATTATTATTATTATTATTATTATTATTATTATTATTATTATTATTATTATAGTGGTGGTGGCGGCGGCAGCCATTTATTTGCATCTCCTTCGAAACGAGGTGGCGGCAAATAGTCCCCTAAGCTGCTAAGGCTAACCAGGTAATATTACATGTTTATCAGTGCACTTTGTCTATATATCCTTAATCTTTTTATTTCTTCCCTAATTCAAGTTCACCTATAGCGACACCAGGGGACCACTCGTATAGCAGTTAATACACTTTGTACCGGCCAGACGGCGCAGCTAACGCTGGGTGCATGACATTCGAAACAGAGATAAAGACACACCAAAAAGATTCTGGAATCATGTAAGAGCACTCAAGTAAGTACCGATCGAAAATTCGTAAACGCTTAACAGCTAAGTCCAAAGAGCAAGGCCCAGCTGACTAGTGCCTTAGAGCAAGTTATTAAAACAAAGAAAATCCCGATTGGGTGGTGTGAGAGCAGGATGAACATTATCTATAAAGGCAAGAGTGATACGGATAAGACAAGTTCGTGCAGGCCAGTTACAGTAACGCCGGCGTTATATGGAATCATAATTCAGGCCATAAAGTTAGGGCTCTTCTATAGTGGGTGGAGAAAAAATTATATACAGTTGAAACTCGAACTAACGAAACCCGATTTAACGAAGTTCCCGACCTAACGAAGAAATTTTCATTCCCGGCAGATACCCATAGGGTTCAACTAATGGCCTCCAAACCCGATTACCGAAGCTTTTCCTGAAATCAATGAGTTAAAAAAGCGGTGATTTCTTTCTAATTTTTACACGGACAGATTTTTTCTTCGAGCGTGCGCTCTACCGCTATCGCGTTAAAACATCCAGCCGCCCTAGTCCCTGCCCTAACTTTATTTTGACGAGGCTGCACGCTGCGCCCATGCACGGAACAACGGACTCGGCAGTCGGTAGCGCTCTTACGTACCAGATGGCGCTAAGGGCGGACTTTTCACGTGGGTTAGCGACAAATACAATGCCGCGGTAGCTTTTTGGTGTCACTACGTTACAATTATAGATTTCGAAGGACCGGAAAAATCCCTTTCTCTATTTTACGAACTTCCCGGTTTAACGAAATAATTCTCGCACGGTCATTACTTCGTTAAATCGAGTTTCAACTGTATTGGCGGAACTACAGAATTTGTTCAGACAGGCAGACGCTTAGAGGATAATATATTTCGACTAACTCACTAGATAAATACTTGATTAACTCAGAACAGACATTTATGGACAGCATCATTAGATATTAAGGGAGCTTACGCCAACGTAGACAGGGAATTGGTAAGAGATATTGTCAAGCAAAAGGGCATAGCTGACAATTTTGTAGATATGAGTGAGATAAATAGGGACAAGCGAGTACAAGTTCTATGGGAAGGCCGGAAATGCAAAGAACTCGTGAAAATTCCCAAAGGACTGAAGTAAGTTACTTCTGTCTCAACTGTTATTCGTGATTTCTGTTAAGGAGAATAGAAAGACGACTATAAAAGAGTAAATTAAGTTTTTCATTTATCGCTACATGCGCAATATGGGCAAATGATGCAACAGAGGATCCCTGGGCTGGTGTATGTGAACAACATAGCGCTACTAGCGGACAATGCAAGCAATTTACAGAGACTTGCCAATACGTATGGCAATGAGCCGACATATGCAATCCTTAATTTTAGCTCAGGGAAATTGGGAATTGTGATCTTTAATAAAGAGATGAGTAATGACGTTCAATCAATTCAATATCAAGTCATATCCATAGTCAAGCAATATAGATACTTAGAAGAACTTTTCGTGGGCCTAGTTGGTACATACTTGACAATATCTTAAGGCACAAAGAAGACACGGCACAAAAGGAAAAACAAACACAGGACAAGCGCATTTTTTGCGCCGTTTAAAAGTTTGTAAATAAAAATATAAATACTTCTTCTTACACGTAAACGAAGGAAAGACGTTCTCAAACATTCACCAGGGTAATCCGCAGATGAGGGGAAAACGGAATGCAGCAATAATTAAACATAGAGCACTTTAGGCTACAATAAGCCTGAGGTGGTGCAAGGTATATGGAAACAAGTAATAGTGCCAGCACTTACGTTCGCAAATGCAATTCTGTGCTTAAAATAGGATATCTGGTCGGGGTTGGAAGTTAGCCAAAGATTGGTAGACCGGATGGCTCTGGGAGCCCACGGTAAAACCACAAAATGAGGAAGTGCAGGGTGACATGGGTTGGGCCTCCTTTGAAGTCGAGAAGCGCATAGCTAAATTAGTTTTGAAGGAAGACTGAAGAACACGGATGTAAAAAAGTGGGCCGCTAAAGTGCGCAAATATCTGTACCTCAAACACGTGGGCACGAATGGAGGAATAGGTCAGGAAAGCTGTCAACCTAGTACAAGATAACTGAAAGTGTAAATAGACAACCCAGAGTCATAAAAAAAATTGAGAGAAACAGAGACTGTAAATTTGATGCAAAAGTTGAAAAGAAAAAAGACCACAGAGGTTTGCAAAAACATACCGGAGCAAACATTCGCAACAGCATATGGCAACAGCCCGCTGAAGCAAAAGCCCGGAAACGACTCAACCCATCGTGATGGAATGCCAAGTTATTCACACAGAAACACCTGTAGGAAACGTCCCCCTTCCATAAGAACTTGGATTCAAAGAGGATACAGGAATTAACTGGCCAGCAGTCGAGATAAGCAGGAGACGTTTATAGTATTTGTGGAAAAAAGACAGGGCAGATATTGACAAAACCGGAGTCGTTACTGGCCTAAGTAATTGTAAAATACAGAGATAGAGGTTTTAATGAAGAAATAAAGATCAAGGAGAGGTAGGCAATACGCTTGACTGTAAAAGATATAGTAAAGCCTGATTAGATCAATCAGGCTAGGTGAATATTTGTCTCCGCTCTGTTTCAAGGGGATGCGACTAAAATCATCGCCGCCATCATCAGCAACAACAGCATACGGCGTTTCTGACACCAGCCGCCTGAGCTTCGAAGAAGATGCCTATTGTGATCGACAAGACACCCGCGCTTGTTTTATCACTCGCCCGAACGTGATGTACTATACGCTACCCAGTGCATCACACGCAGCGGTAGAACATGGGGATGTTCGTGCTTCCTCTTTCGATCGCGGCAACACTGAATCGTGAAGCATAGTGCTTGGTCGGTGAATTATCGCTGGCAATGAACGGTGTGCTCGGGTTCAAATCTTTATTTCCCGTTAGTCTTTGTATGCGCTCTGAGTGGCTCTGGGCTCTAACCTTAACTGATAAGTGGAGCTCGGACAGATCGATTTCCACAAGCAGCTGCAAAGCTAGGTCCACCTCTAGCTAGTGGCACTTCTCCTCCTCCTACAATCAAATGAAAGCGCTATGACGGGCGTGCGTGGCTGTATAGATGAGGACAATAGTAATCGTAAGACTGGAACTATGGCCGAAATGCACCCCCGTGTCCTCTAGCAGCCTAGGATGGAAGCAAGAAATTGCTTCATTCATGCGCCCGGCCCAGACGCTGATAGCCAGTTCAAACCCCTCGATGTGTTTCTTTACGCGTTGACCGGAGCGTCGTCGTTCGTTTAGGTTCTGTGGTTGAAGACTCGCTACCATGGTCCCGCTCATAGGATATGCTACACTCGCTTGTGTCCGTATGTTTCTTTAGCACGTGCGAACTTCATAAACAGCCGTGCTGTCAACGCCACCACACTAGCGAGTGAGTGTTCAGCCCCATAACCTATGAAATATTCTCTCGACCCATCTATGCAGCTGCGGCTGTTGCCTGAATTTGCGCGAAATGAGGAAACAATGCTGTGCCGCTTACGCTTGGGTGTTGCATTCACCAATGCTTACACGTGTTTAATTGGAATGGCTGATAGCGCCGAGTGTAATGCCTGCGGTGTCGATGAGACTATAGAACACCTACTATGCTACTGTCCATCTTTTCACAACGAAAGACATGACTTCTGCAACGTTCTCAATAGGCTAGATAGAAGACTGTTCACTTTGGGCAAGATCTTGGGACCATGGCCTCGAATATCACAGCTGCAAAAGGCAACAAAAGCGCTGCTGCGATTTTTAAAAACTACAGGAGTGAGTGACCGTCTATGACCCGGACTGATTGATCATCAGTGATAGAACAGAGATCTGTTGCTACGTCGGCGATATCAACAGTGGACTTTCTATTCTTCGTTTTATCTCTCTCTCCCGTTTTTCCTTCCCCAGTGTAGGGTAGCCAACCGGGCTCAGTCCTGGTTAACCTCCCTGCCTTTCATTAAATCATTTTCTCTCTCTCTCTCTCTCTGAATTCCACGGATTAAAATAGGAAAAAAAATTAAGCGGGACTCGCCGAACGAGAATTGGCCCAAGACGTGCGTAGCATTATATGGCGGTCGGCGTGGTGCGGAATGTGTTACGCGTGGTAATGATGCGTGTAGGGTTATGCTGATGTACTTGGCGTTACTTAGCTATATACAGGGTGTCCCAATATCATTCACCAATATTTAAAAATAAGCAAATGCCACGCAGCTGGACAGATCAAGGGAATGTTTGCCGTCGCTTGGAGATACTCAGATTATTTTTTCATTCCGGCAAATTACTTAATTAGTCTTAAAAAATTGATCAACTTGTCAAATATTATAATTAGATGAAAACTGTTAATGAGAAAATTCTAGAGCAACATGAAAAACTCACGATACAGCTTTTTGTTGCTCAATACGTGCTACGTAAAATTGCCGCGCGAATAGCCGCTCGAGGTACTTTGCGTGTATTCACGGGCTTCTTCATTAGGTAACAAACGATAGGTCGTTTGTTACTGTACTCCGGATGGCAGCTATCAACCGCGCACACAATAGGCTTAAACTGCGCATCCTCGCCCTGTATTGGGAAAGGAGTATTCTCGCCTAGTATTAGGAAAAGGGTTTTCTGGCTTCACATGAAACTTTCCAACTGACTCGCCATATACAATGCTTCGGCTTATAAAAAAATAAAGAAAAAAAAGTTGCAGTGGCTTAGCTCGGCTATGCCAGGATATACGTAGCGTTAGCAAAGGTTCAGCTGATTATTCTTAGCTTATTCTTAAGATTATTCTTAAGATAAGATTATTCTTATGAGTCAAGCTTCTCCGTTCTTCTGCGCTGTTGAGCAGCATTTGCGCTCTCCTTCTCCATGGCTATACCACACTGGCAAACGCCAGTCAGAAGCGCAGCGGCTCCAGCGCAGTGTCAGACGGCGGCTGCACAGCGAGCGCGCGCCGGCGCCAGTGCGTCTACCACTGCTACGACGTCACTCCTCTGGAATGCGCAGACCGGCGGCGGGGAGTCGCGCGCGGCGGCGGCGGAGTGCGCGAGAGGTGCCGGCTCCGGTGGCTCCGGTGCGCAAGCCGTGTGACATCACTGATCCTTGCGCATGCGCAGCACGGCTCTTGATGTTCCGCCCGAAACGGGCTTGGCTAGGCCAGTGTAACTAACGCTACAAAATACTGGATTGAGAGGTGTGAACTGGCTATTAGTGCTGACCTGCGCTGTGTGTGATCAAACTTCTTGCTTATTCCTGAGGCTGCTAGAAAGTATTGAGATACAGTTTTACCGCAGCTCCCATGTTCCAATTACCCTTGTCTACATTAGTACATTTGCAATTCCGCCTCGCAATAGAATGGTGGCAGGTGGCGCCGCGGACGCGTAGCTGACTGCCCCTACAATTCGCACCGATCGCAGTCTCTCTCTCTCTCTCACACACACACACGCACACGCACACACGCACACAACACACACACACACACACACACACACACACACACACACACACACACACACACACACACACAACACACATGCTGTAAATATTGCAGACATCATTTCCTCCATTCAGCCTTATAGATTATTTCAAATAAACTCTGACTCTTTTATAAACTCACAAGTAAAACTCACACTTTATGATCAAGGTTGCGATTGTGTTGCCTCCATCTTTTTCTTTTTCACAGCTCGATAATCAACAACGTTTCCTAGTTTGTGGAAAATAAGCTCTTCCAAAGTTCGCGCTTGAAAGACACGCACGTGTGGCGACCTCAATCTCAGTAGAATTTATAATCAGCCTGCAATGGCAAGTGCGCCCAATAAAGTGCGATGGCTCGAACCTTATTTCGAGTTGCACGTGGGCACTAACTTAATTACTTTTATTTATTTTTTCTGGGTCGCCTCACTTGATCGATCTTGTTTTGATGGAAACCTACATCGTCAAAGTGCAACTTGTTTGCTTCACGTCTGCGAGCTTGTGCCTTTGGGGGAAAAAACGGCAGACAGGCGTGACTGTCCACAAGACACGACAGAAAAATAAGCGGAGCATTTCCGAGTCGTACGACATTTCACGGTTTGCTTGCTCGGGTGTCTCCTGGGCACGTCATTAAACTTCGAAGACGGTCTACGATCATCGGCTACAGGATCGTTAGAGGACTCAAAGCACTTACACGGCAGGTTTTGTGTGCTTAATAATATATATATATGGCCTATCATTTATGGCAGCTTCAAGAACTGCAGTGTGCGCGGTTGGTTTGCTTTCCAGAGAGATGAAAAAAGCCACGTTCTAGTGCAGTCTCGACAGAAGTGGAGATAACGAAAGCAGACGATTTAGCTGTAAAAAAAAAATGCAACACCGGGGTTGCGAAGGGGTCGTGCATTATATATGCACTTAGAGGTCATACGCGTTGTCCTTACACACCTCGGCGCATTACACTGCGCTGTAAAAGCCTTGCCACATGACGACTGCCTTGCGACCATGAGCAGCAATCATAATAAACTAATGGTACTCGAATTTCTGCTGCCACGAGTAAGCTAAAGTTGCTTTACAAGGAGAATGTCGAAATATCGAAAGAGTAGGTTTCCCCACCTAGCTGTCACCCGAAGCCAAATAGAACAACATGATAGCAGGAGAACACCAAAGCAGAAGAGAGCATGTGTTTAATGGTTCAAACATGTCAAAAAGCGTGGGCCTCAAGTTGGCCTAAACCAATCTTTATATCGTCCCCTTAATGGTAAAATTATCTGCATTTGAGACGCCGAATTGTTGCGCTCCTTGTGTATTCTATTTATACGTTGTTTAGGGCGCATGGACGAGGTGAATGGGTGATGAACATTTCGTCTGGATGTGGTCGCATTTCGACATGGAAGGGAAGACACGGCTTCAGCGTCTACGAAAGAGGGGTCGTCCTCACGCGAGCTTCCAAGCGGTATAGTGCTTTCCTAAGGGCCTGGAGTGATCAGGAAAGGAATTCCATGCCTATTTACTGCCTTCCTTCGAAACACTGAGTTGATCAACGTTTGGGGGAACACCTGTGTTAAGAGAAAAAAACGTAGAAAAAAACGCGCTGCAACATGACATCATGGAACACTAACAGTCCGCTTTTCATAGTAAGGACATAGGATATCAGTGAAATCGATTCGCAAGTCGTTTTTATTTTTTTGTTTTCGCTTGAAGTAAGCGTTCTTTAATAGATTTCTGAAACCCCGCCTAGGGGGCCTACAACTGTCTTTAACCAAGTTGCAATGCGTCATACTTATTGATGAACTGGTATCGCTTCAGAAATATCCCACTACAAGAATATTTCAAAAGCGCTTTGTATCGGTGGTTGTGAGCAGAGCAAGAACTTCCCCTTGAAGCCCCCTCACCTGCTGAACTTCTTTATTGCAGTGGAAACCTGCAACCGCCACTAAAGGCGTAAGATTGTTTTTTTTTTTTTTTTGCGTGTCGCTAAACTGAAGCATAAAAGTCACTAAATGTCCGATAAATTCTGTCTCAAAGTCGCTATGTCGCTTGAACTGTCGTGTGAATCTCAAATAACCTAGGCGTTTCCAAACACTAAAACATAAGCTAACGTGACGTAAATAACCCACCGAAGCGTTCCATGTTTGTGTTGTGTCCGTGCGAGCGAGGAATAAATATAAAATTTTCCGGCAGGGTGCATAGGGTTTTTAATTTACTAATATATCTACATAACAACGGATGAGGCAAGCTGAAATATTATGTTTACCTTCAGATTGTCAGATTACAAACCTAGTACGATTTAAAAAAAAAAGCACGGGTGGCGTGATTTGCTTAGCAGGAACATTAAGGCACTTTAACCGCATTATCCCGGCAACTTTTGTAGTGTTCGTGAAAGGAGAGAATAAATTATTCGACACGAGCTTGGTGGTATGTTGTTAAAACGACGATGACTATTCTGCCCCTTGATCCACCTCAAAGCTTTGTGCAGTATCGACTAGAAACGCGAAAAACCGTGAGAAACGGAAGAGATGCGTTGCCCCGTTGCTGACGGTAAAGAACAACAGTGGCAGAACGGCGAGCAACAATAACTCTTTCTTGGGTGAACTTGTGCCCAGCAAAACAAGGCACACAACAATAGCGGCGAGCACAGGTGGCGATCGTCGAAATCCGATCTCCGGGTCCATCGCGTCGGCTCGTCACGGCTAGTCACATACCTGACTCGTCACAGATTACAGCGTGATCGCTGGTGCTCCCATGCCAAGATTCCAGAATGTACATACAACACTATTCGCGTTGCACATGCAATCTGATTGCACAAGGTTCAGCGACAACATAGCCAACAGAGAGCATCAGCGACAACAATCGAGAATATTCTGATAGATACAGACGGGTCTTGCAATGAGCGATAACTTTCAACATTTGTTAGCCGGTGAAACGCGGTCACCGGAAAAAACAGAAACAAGTACGCGGGCCAATATTCACGTGAATGAACTCACCCGGTCCGATATGTACGCTTTTCTACAGTCGGTTTGTGTGATTATGCAACTGCTGTGTTTTAAATCTCACCATACACTTTATTGCAATCTTGACTGTAAATTAATTTACTGCTGTGGTTGCGAACGTTCACCAAACGAACATTTTTAGTGAAATTGCAGAAGCTGCAGCATTGCGACCTTTTCTAATTAAGTTTTGTAAAAATAAAAAATAAACCCGTATTTTGTGAGGACAGTACCAAGCAGGTTAAGACCACCGTACTGTAAAGCACGAGCACGGTGTGAACACCACCGATGTGAAAAAAAAAAAATGCTGGCTCTCCCGTAATCGAGAGTAGATGTAAGCATGAAACGGCTACCGGCAATGCATATTGATGCCGCGACGCAGACCTGAAAGCTTACTGAGCCGAAATGAACCTGTTTTGAACTGAACCTCGTTGCAAGTCCCGTCTCGGCCAAACAACCATCCGCGACGCACTGGACGCAGCCAGCCTGGTCACGTAGCGTGGCGCCATCTCTCGAAGGAGGCGGCGCAAAGCCCGCGCCGCCGAACTCACGGACCACTGGAGTTGAAAAGAGCACAGGCAACCCCGTCTCAACGCCAAAAGATGACAATCAAGTGAATGGTGCCCTGTATCTACCTTTTGAACGTCGTTATTAGAAATGAGAAATAAAACTTCAGCGTACTAGCAGTTGAGTTTCAGTGATAATGTGAACAAACATTAGGAAGAACTCGGAAGCAATATTTTAACACGAAAGTGTTTTATGCCGGGATCGGCGATGAACTACCGTTACAGAATGTAACGGATATGACGTTCGGTGCCAACGAGTAAAATATGTTTTAAGGCAAAAGCCTTAGATCATGTCCAGTCGTGTATAAGAGATTATTAATGATTAGCCAAGTAATTAATGATTGATTAGTGATTAGATTAAGCTGGGTTAAGGTGAATTAAGGTCGATTAAGGCGGATTAAGGAGTATTAAGGTGGATTAAGGTGGATTAGGGTGGGTTAAGGTGGATCAAGTTGTGTGTTTGATCTGCTCATGTATTTTGTTGCTGTATATGCACTGGATGTGTGTGCTGCTGTCTATAACAGGGAGCCAAGGTCCAGTCAGGCCTACCGCCGTTTGCCTTGGCTTCCCCTTTCGTTTGAAAGTAGCAAACACAACATCAAATCAAATGAAATTAAGGTCAATTAAGGTGGATTAAGAAGAATTAGGGTGGATTATGATGAATTAAGGTCGGTTAAGGTGAATTAGCGTGGGTTGGCTAAGGTGATCAAGGTGGATTAAGGTGGATTAGGGTGGATTGAGGTGGAAGGAGGAGGATTAAAGGTAATTACAGTAGGCTTTACAAGGCTTTCGCCTTCGCGTCTCTTAGGCGATAGCTAAGGACACCTAGGACTTTTGTTGACAGGGATTGCGCCGCCATCTAGGAGCAGTGAAGCGAAGTACTGCATCGTGACACTAACGATCGCCGAAAGGGAGCGCTACGGTAGTCACAGCGCAGCGGAGGCTCCGACGCGGTATAGCCTGGTGTAGGCACTTTCCGCACATGGTTGGCCTTGCGAGTCGGATTAGCATGTGGCACCTCGTCGCCTACAGAATGCAGCTTCAATGTGCATTAGCAGTGCTTACAGGCCGCCTACTGCTTCGCTTGCGATTGCAACAATTAAGAAAACTGCTGCGCTAGGCGGCGCAAAAGGCAACGGCGTCGGCGAGTGAATCCCGCTTTCGTCCGCAAAATACATGCCAGCGGGGAAGCAGAACGCCTTCGCGCGTTCGCGGCGCACGCTGCGAAATCTGCCATTCGCATTCCTAAAGCTGGCGCATCGCAACTCAACAGGGCGCCCAAGACACTACGGAGTCGGAGCAAGAGGCTCATACCGTCGCCGAAGCGACTCGGCAGCTGGACGCCGCACGCCAACAGGACACCGCCCGCCAAGCAAACCTACGGTCGTCGGCCCGCAAATAGTGCGCCTTTTGCTGCAGCGGACCGTGAGTTCACGAAGCAACAGCTTCTGTGAAGACACGTTTCACTTTCGTGTTCTACCGATTTCTATGAAAGAGGGCTCAACTATAATTTTGTTGTAACTTGTTTGGGCAGTAACTAGCGTACGTGATGCGGTCCTGTACAAACAGTTTGGGGCCGGAGACCGCATTTGCTTAACTTTCGACTGGTTGCCCGAATGATCTCACTTTGCTCTCGCAACAATGGCCGGATGTTCTCGCTTGAGTTCCCGGATAACGGCTCTGGCTTTTGGCTCAAGGTCACTTGAAGGTCGCCGACAACGGGAGCTACAAGCATTTTATGCTTAAAACCGTTGCTTCATCATGGTCACAGAGCCCAAGCGCCGTACTGGCAATTTCGGCTGCTTGAAGTTTTTTTGTTTTAATATTAAGGTGCGTCCTACAAAGCAATTTTCGAAGTAACTTTCCTAACTTCGAAGTCACTAAAATGCCGCCAGCTCTGTCGTGTCGCTCAAAAATTTATCCGGTCATGAAATAGAAGAATTAACTTGTCGTTAGACAGACAAGAAGGTCACTAAATCTAGTGACAAAATTACTAGAATGGCAACTTTGCCCACTTGAACGAAACAAGAGAATGGTGGTTCTAAAAACCGCAGTATTTGCCCGCATTCAATACTGCGTCTGCCTTCGTGTAGGATAAGCTCACTATGCATAAGTTCTTAAAAGAGTGTTTCGATTTTCACGATATCTCACAATGGTTGATAAGTTCTATTTAAATTTTCAAATGTTTACGATAAAATGTCATATCCATGGTCGACATCCGCCAATTGTTCTTGCACCTCACTGTTGAACGTTTCGGCATGCCTTGCAGCCTCTCACAGTGCTGCACAGTATTCATTAGAACACAGCCCTGTTCGAACGCGGGAAGTCGGGCTACCTTCCGCGTTAGAGTGTGGCCGTGATTACCGATGGTATGAATAGCCTCAGCCCGCTTTTTCACCCCCCTATTCTTTCTTTAGCGTTTGCTGCTGCCGCCTCTATGATGATTGTGCCTGGATCCTGTCATTTGGGCGCTGGCATCGATTGTTTGTGGCCACGGCATAAAAAAAAATATCGGCCAATAGTCATTGTTCTGTTCCTCGTTGCCATGTGGATAACCACAGGACGACGAGGATGTAGCAGAGACACAGAAAAGCAGAACCGAACATTACAGCCAAGTTGCAAGCTCCATGCTGCATTTGGCGCCGCTACTCATGAGAGGATTATTCAGCGATCAAGGTTTATTTATAGATTCAACGTGTGTTGCACGACCTCTTTAACCAAAGAAATGGGAAAGTTAGTGAAGTGCGGTGTAGTACTTAATGCAGCCACTCGTCAGGACTTCCGAAATCACTGCGCAAGCACTCTGAACGGCTCCCCCCCCCCCCCCCCCCCAACTCACATCGATGCCTCCGGAGGATGCCTACTATACCATACTAAGTTCTGGTAAGGTAATATTTGTGATGCTTGGTTCTGAGTCAGCTGACCGACTCGAAGGAAAAGATATGCTGTGCAGGTTCGTTTCATCTTTGTAAAGATAGTGCCAGGAAAGCACGTAAAACAAGCCTTTCGCGATGAAGTGGTGAGTCGTTTCACAGCTTCAAAACTTTTCAGTATCAAAGCTTCCGCTAGCTGTAATGGAAGTAACGCGTTACCTACTCGTGTCTCATCGAGCGGGAAAATAAAAAAAGCATGGTAACTGCTTCCGTGGATATTTGACACCATGGTACATCACGGAAGTAGGAAAAAGATAACGGCGCTAGATTAAAGTTTACAGGAACATTACCTACGAGAATTCATGTTCTTCAAAGTTAGATGATCTTTTGGAACCTCCGCACCACCCGATTCATGGCAGATCTCCCAGAGTGGGTCGCACCAGTTCACTGAGGAACAACCAACAAACCTACGGGAACATTAAACGTGAATGGACTCACCGATTACCCTCAGGTGGACTGTGTGATTGACCCGGCGGCCGTCGGCAAACGTGACGCTGCAGACGAAGGTGCCGCTGTCGGCAAGCGCCACGCGGCCGATCTTGAGCAGCGCCGGGTCGCTGTGTACGGAGAAGTAGGAACGGCTCTGCCAGTCGGGGCGTACCACGTGCTCGCCCTGCCAAACACCGGCCTCGGCGCCGTCCACCACGTACACGGTGCGCCGGGCAGGCGGGTCCTCGAGCCGCGTCCACCGCAGTTCAGACACCGCGGGCGGAACATCCAGGCTGGCCGGCTTGGACGCGCCAGCCGCTGTCTTCGTCTCCAGAGGACATGGTAGCGTGGTCTGGCCGCCGTTGCGGGCTCGCACGGTTAGTTCTGCCGACGATATAGAACCTGCGTTTATACAAGGGGCTAATATTACGTTCGACCATACAACTGCTTCATTGATTGATTGATTGATTGATTGATTGATTGATTGATTGATTGATTGATTGATTTTTAACATCCCAAAACAACGCCGAGGCTATGACAAACGTCTTAGTGAAAAGCTCCGGATTAATTTTGACCTCCTAGGGCTCTTTAACATGCACCAAAATTTCAGTACACGCGTGAGTATTTGCATACTGCTACCACAAAAGTGTTGTTCCAACCCCCGTGGTGACGTAGTGACTTCGGCATTGCGCTGCTATAGGCCTGATGTCGCGGTATGAAATCCCAGCCGTGGTGGCCCTATCTCGATAGGGGTGAAACGCAAAAACGCCCGTGTACCGTGGATTGGGTGCACGTCAAAGATCCCAAGGTGGGCTAAATTAATGCGAATTCCCCCACTACGGCATGCCTCCTAATCATATCGTGGTTTTGGCACATAAAACAGCATAATTAAATTTAAACGCAGTTCCGCGGGTTCACGTGAACTTGTCGTTCGATTAAAGCATAGTGACCGCGTTGGACTTGCCTAATATCCCGGAAGAGGCAGTCCACATCTCTTGCGAAATGTCCTCCGAAAATGTCAACATATTTAGGCTAAGCGGACTCTCTTAATGAAAGACCGTCTGCTGCAATCGTGCGAGATTTTAGAAGCATTTGCTATCCACAAGTATGATGATACCGGCATCAGTGAACCCTTTTGTATCTTTTCTCAGGAAAGAGTTGTCATATGTTGGTTGTGAATTGTAAACGTGTCAAACGCGAAGCTGTGACTATGGTGGGTCTGCTGTAGTGAATATTGCTATAGTGAATTTATATATTATCATTTTTGAGTATATTGAGCGTCTTCGGCATGTTCGTCAAAGAGCAAGGACACCGGTGTCTAGTTTTTGCCCGGCGCGGTGGCCAAGTAGTGCGTTTGCTGCGCCAAGTCATCCCGCAACGCCGACGAGATATATCCCCCTCCTGCTCTCGGTGGCTCATACCCAGTACCCACATATCTAACGCGGGTATGATCCACACGTGATTTCTTTGCTACGTTCCTTCTTTCTTTCTTTCTGTTCTGAGGGGGCTCGGGCCCCCTCAGAAGTGATGGGGATACAAACAACCACTCAAAACACAAATAAAAAAGTAGACTCTATAAAGGCTGCTATTGCGGAAGCACTTCCCCACATTCGGACGCAACATCCCATTCGGCCATGCAGACGTTATTGAAGCTTAATTCAGTCCATAATTCAGGTTCAAGGTGATTTTATTTAGCAGACTTAAAAAACAGCGGTGGTTTTACTTAACAGTCTTAGAAAAGAGTCTCAAAATATCTAAAAAATTTGGAACGAATATATTGAATCGTGCCTGAAATATCGTCGCTATTCCTGAAGTTATCATTGTGTCGTCAAATGCCTCGCGCATCTGGTACAAACCGCTCGATGACATGGGCAGTTACTTATTTGACTCATGCTCTGCGCAACGCCGTCAAGGCACGAGAGGCAGGTAAGTAGACTCCTCGTTATGAAAATGAAATTATTAACCAATTCTCTAATTACATGCCTCCTTTCCAGTTCACACGCGGTATCATTGTCAGAAGACTGATGTTTCCTACTGACTTCGCATGTACAGTTAATCAAGACACTGGAACCTACGACCTTTGGTGGGAGAAAACAATAAGAAGTAACAACGCATTAGAATGAAAATGTCAAGTAATGTAATAAATGTCCCGTGAGCGGGCAGGCTTTCGCCTTCATCCTCCTTAGCGTATGCTAAAGTGATTCAGCTTTTTCTTGAATTGTTCGAGTGCTTCATCATAATAACACGAGAACTAACGCCCCGCTTCTTCAGACACCCTGGTGCTTGAGAGGAATCAAAATACAAAATCAAGCACGAGCAAAAATTAAGGAAACCATTAAAGAAAAGAAAACTTCGTTGTTTGCAGATCTTGTCGCACATTGAGATGCATGCATGCAAATAGGTTCTTTACAGAGGGGCCCACGATTCGTGTTAGAAAGCTTAGAAGATGGCCCGTGCTCTACATCTAAATATTCAACAGTCGGAAAGGTTTCCACGGCGCTCTCTCCCCCCTTTGCGATACCATCGCATTTATTCAGCTCAGTTGCCGTGCAGGTCGAAACCACTGCACAGAGAACACGGGACCTACATAAATGTCCGAGACCAATTTTTGTATACATTTCCAACTCCAATTTCCTTTCTCCGTTTTTAGCTATCAGTTTACGATATTGGGCTATTTGGTAATCCAACTTCCCAATTTGTCGCTGTTATTAAACAACAACGACGACGGCGGCGGCGGTGAGTGCCAATGTAATAACCTGGTGCAACAACAACGACAGACAATAGGATCCAAGCTTTGCGCATGCAACACCACAGTCATCCGCCTCTTCCTATTCCCAACCACTCCCACCCAAATAAACGAAAATAAGGATCTATAAAGAAAGCGCAGTACGCCCGCACCTGCCGTAAGGAAGCAAGAAATATTTAGCAAGCATAGGAAGGCAAGTCACGCGTGTATAGGGCAACGCCTGCCACACAGCACATGTACACCTGTATGTTGGCCTCCACCACATAACGCCCGAGTCGAAGGAAATGCTATTCGCAATAAGCTGCGAGCACGCTCATTCCGTATGCAGCATGGCTCGCGTTTCTAGAGCCCCGGACAGCCGTCACGCTGTACATACCAAGCCTTTGTCGGCGAGCTCAAAGGAAGACGCTACTAGCGACTAGCTCGAGGCAAACAGGCTAGTCGTGCTCCCGCACCCAAACTTTCATGCTAGCTTTTTTTTTTTTTTATTTCTGCAAGGCGCACGTAGCAAAGAGCATGCAGTATGAACGTTGACGAAATTTGAAATTACTTTTTCAACCATACTAGTCACTGACTCTTAAGCGCCTCGTATCGTTTTCCGGATTGCACAACAATAGTGAACGATAAATACAGTACGTACGCGGTCCTCGCATTAATGCCTCACGTCAAGCTTTGTACCTTCCGAGTGCCTAAGCAAGCCGGGTTTCTTTGCAAAGTCGTTTCGTGGCTAGCCGTTTCTACACGTTCACTGCAGCCAAAGTTTGGTCGGCCAGGTTTGTGCACCTTGAACATCGCACTTGACCAACTAATGCAGCAGTTTAGTGCAGGTCAGTTATCTAAGCTTTCCAAAACCTACGCCACATCAATGGTACTTATTATGCACATGCTTAAACATACAGTTAGTTTACCTCATTCAAATGCGTATTGAAGTATTCAAATCAAGAGAAAACGGCAAACGGGCAGATAGCGGTAACTCTACGCGGCATTGTCGCTGGGAAGGCAGCGGCAGCAACAGGTGTCACTGCTGTCTCTTCACTATGGAAGCGCTGCCGTGCAGTAAAGCGTCGCTCACGTTTGCACAGGTGCGCCGGTGACTGAAAGAAAGACGGCCGATCCCACACCCTGTGGGAATCAATGTTATGCGAAGCAGTGTGTGGGAAGCCTTCCAAGTTAACGAAACAACCATGAGAGCACCAAGACGTATGTGGCTGTTTCATGACCTACATCACACGCATGTCATGATATTAGTGTCATGACCTATCATTTATGTTCGTCATACACTCTTGTCATACTGTGCCAATTTTTGTACATACCAAGTTAACGAAACGACCATGAGAGCACCAAGACATAGACGGCTAGATAGATCGATAGATAGATACTCTCAAAGTGGCAAATGTTCGCCAAGAAATGCTTCGCATTTAATAAAAATTATCTAGACACCATATTCACATAGAGCACCTACGCTAGCATTAGTCGTAAAAGAAAATTCCAGCCGATCATAATGCTGGACATATCTGATGCTGGACGCATTGTTTAAGGAAAGCTTGCCCTAAGCGCACATTTTTTCAGGGACACATACCGTAAATTCCTGAGAGATGCCCCATCCCCGAAAGCTATCTCTCGGGATCTTATGGTACGCACTTTATTAAAGATTACTTGACAAGCAACGCATTGTCTTTAGATCACAGCGACATTGTAAGTGACTTTGGTGCTGCCGATTTCGCCTGCTTCCGGAAATTGTCTCTATAAACTCGGCTAAAGCAAGTAACATCTTGCATCATTTACTCATCAGAAGAGTTCCAGGAATATAGGGCCGTGGTGGTGCCTTTTAGAGCGCAGCTCTTAGGCGCCCGTTCCTGCGTTGAGCGTCGGCGTGCATGCATTCAGTTACTGCATTCGTTAGGAGAAGTATGATAGGAGTGCCGCCTGCCAAACCTTTTTAGTGTCACTAAGGAGCCTTTCTCTTGTTTCACAATCTGGGCCACGTGATCTTCGCCTATACGAAAATTTTCGTTTGCATCATTCGCACGCACAATACACGCCACTAAGTGTAGCTAGATGTCTGGAACCTGTAACGAGTAAACTAGATCGGTTGAATATTGCTACGGACCAATATTATATTATATTCCAGCTAATCGCAATAGTAGAGCTTAGACGCGGTAACGTGCAAATTATTGAGCATTTTAGTACCGGACATATCTAGGGCGAGCATGCTACAAATGTTGATAGATTAAGAAAAGAAGTCCGCCTCCATTGCACCCTGTGAAAGTGGATGCACAGCGATGCTGGTGTGGACGTTGGACAAGTACCACCACCCCAAATGACGTTAGATGTCGTTACACAAGCACCACCACCACAAGCGACGTACGTCACGCGCACGCGCGCACATGTGCGGAAGTGCAGCATACATCCTCATTATTCTTGGCCGGTGCGCCAAGCGCAAGTGCCTTATTGAGCTAAATGAATGCTTAAAAGTAAATTGCGTCAGAAAAACTTTCACCGACGATTACGATACTCCCTAATGCGAAATTTGAGCGCAGCTCTATACGTGTTCTCATTTCGCGATATATTGGCTGGCGCGGACAATCTGTCTCGTGCACCACGTTGCAAAAGGAGCGAAGTGTGGCCCGACTGCCTCGCTAATCGGGATATCGCGAGAGGCAGCGCGTGGGTGACGCGTGGGCGCGATTGACAGCAGCCGCCGCCGACAGACCTCCGCTCATGCAGCGCTTTGTTTATGGTATCATTGGCGTCATCAGTGAACAGACGACGCGCGCTACTCTGGCTCGATCTCGTACCCATCGTCGCCGCAGAGCTCGTCTTGGGCGGCACTACGCTCTTCTCACGCTTTCGCCAAACCCTCCTCTTCCGCTTTCCTCCTCGTATTCTCTTCGCTATCGCCATGTTTCATCTCCCGCGAGCTCCGCGTTAGCTTTCATCATTCGCTGTGCTCGTTCGCTCAGTTACGCCGAGGACGCCGACGCTCGCCAAATGAAGGGACGCCTAAGAGCTACGCTCTGAAAAGCGTAAAGTACGACTTATGCACAAGCTGCACACATGATAGCTTCGGATTGTAATACGGAAATACGAGAAAGCATAAATACGTTGTGTTTAAAAAAGTTTCTTTCAACAAAACACGATACGAACACTGAGTCCCAATGACAGCACAATTCCACTAGGACGATAACATATACAAAGTACTGAGCATTGCATAGACGGCACGTTTTCAAAGAAATGTCCGAGTCACCCGAAAACTTAAAGACAAAGCCCTTTTTCAGCTGCCGTTTGAGGTCCGTCCTCATTCATCCTTATTCTTGTAGGCCCTCCGCCTCGCGTAAGTGCGTTATTGAACTAATTGAATTTCTCAAAGTAAAATGTGTCACAAAATTCGTAAAGTATGACTTACAACCTACGGACATGATAGCATCGGATTGCAATTCGAATATATACGAGAAAAAAAAATAATTCTGTTATGCGGAAACTCAAACAGAAGCCTACTTTCCAGCTGCCATGGTGGTACTATTGTTGGGCAGTGTTTGCCATAATGTCGATTACGGTCGCAGCACACGTTGTGCAATAGATGCAACGGGCAGAGCGCCCACGCATCAAGGACAGATACACTGTGTGCACACGTACGTTCGTCGCGCGCGCATGCACGTGTGCGGAAGTGCAGCATATATCCTCATTCTTGTAGACCCTTTGCCTGGCACAAGTGTGTTATTTAACTAAATGAACTTCTCAAAATAGGACTGTCACACAATTCGTAAAGTACGACTTACACACAACCCAGAGACATAATAGCATCGGATTGTAATCCGAATATACGAGAAAAAATAGTTATGCTATGCGGAAACTCAAACACAAACCTCTTTTCCAGCTGGTGATCTTTTCGTGAGCACGCCACGAAAAATCCCGACCAACTAGAGGCTAGCAGCTTTGCTGTAAAAGACCACTATGTGCAGCGGAAAGTCGAGTAAAGGAGACGAGCATCTACCGTTCAATTCTCGGAAAATCGAAAAAGAAAACAATACATGACCAACGACGTCTGCATACGTCTACAGGGACTACGCGGAAGTGACACTGACAGACATACAATCTTTATTTTGCATCGCATGGCTCCCGCGAGAACCCGCCATCCGGTAGAGGCGCGCGCTCATTTTTCCGCACCCTGTTTAGCTGGCGTCTGCTCATCGCCATTGACATCAATTCTCCCGCGTGCGTCTCCTGATAGGAAACCGACAGCGCGCGACGTCTCCTGGGCCGTGTATCCGTCTTCCGGCAAGATTTAGGGCTCTGTGCGACGCGCCACAAAAACAGGGTGCTGAAAAATCCATGCCAGCAATCAGTTCTCGAGCTCGAAATTCATTTCAAAAAAGAATGGAAAGGCCAGCGTATAAACAAAAGGGGGACACAAGACCATTAGAGTGAGCTCGAAGCAACGACTTGATTTGAACGTGGCTCGTGCCAAGGAACAAAGCCGGCGTGATATAGGAGTTAGAGATAATAGGGATCTGCCGTCATCCTTCAGACCCTTAGTGGCTATGGCTTCCCACTGCTAAGCGCGAGGTCGCAGGTTCGACTCTCGGCGTCCTAAACCAATTTAGTTCGACTAGATGACGTCCTAAACTCAAATTTCTAGCCATGTCCTGTGTTTATTTCCATTATAATAGCGGCTGGACGACTGTTGAAACGATAATTCTGGGCATTTAGCTGCCGCCTATTCAATTCCGTAGCATTTCCTCCTCTTACAGGTCCCAGTGACCAGGGGGATGACGTCATATAGACTTGTCCGAAGGAGGTAGAAGAGCACTCACGCAGTATTACCGGCCATTGGTAAGTTTTTTTTCTTTCTTTTTTTTTTTGCTACATATGTTCACGAAATCATGCTGCTGGCTCTACAGACAAAACGTTCTGTCATCATTAACACTACTTTCCGGCCCACTCTCCTAATTACAAACAATTATTTAAAATATTACGCTGTCAAAGGGATACTGCTCTTTCACACGCAAAAAAAGCAAATAATATTTTCATTAACAGCAGATGTTTAATTTATGGTTCGGCTTAGAGCATTGATACAGGAATCAACACACATCAACAGCACTGATGGAGAGTGACACGTCGAACTACTAGTCTGACGTGGCAGCGCCTTTCTTTAAGTTTGTTATTAATCGGGCGCACTAACGTGACACATGGCACTGATTTTCATGAATCGGGACTTCATTCACATGTTCGCAGTCCTGTTATTTCTTCGCCACCACTGCCCGGTAAAACGACAAGACTGAACCGGCACATTAACATTTAAAAACAGCATGACTAAAAAGGCTTTTTGTAGAATACTTTCCAAGCCTTTAAATAGACTCCTTTCATATAATTACAAATCATTCCAGCAAGACGGTTTTGCTAGTTAATGACGGTGTAGTCATTTTTGAAGTGAGCGCGCACGAGCATAGTTCTTATGACATGAAAAATGGAAACGCCGCCATCGCGAAGGAACAATGCGCAAGAGATACTCCCCAGCATGTGAAGCTAGCACTTCAACTTAGTTTGAAAAAAATATTTATAGCACAGAAGCGCACCTGTGAATTAAGAAAATGGTCCAATGAGCAGTTGTGAAACAGTGCATAGCTAGGACGAGCACCTTAGCCCATGCTTAAAGCCATAAAGCCAGTATACGTGCTGTTTGGACTGTTCTAAACAGGTACAGAAAGCACGTGCTGCCACTCTTCTAGCACTTTCAAGCACGTGCTCAAGCTCACTCACCATAGCAGAGCAGACTACGTCGGCGCCAGGGAGGTGCTCTCGATGAAGATGCCCAAAACGTGTAAAAAAAATAACCCGATGGAACTAGGCAAGATGAGGCCGGTGCAACCCCCATCACAGTTTTTCTTGAAAAGGACGGTAACCGGCTTTCCTGCTGCCATTTCACCTTCTCTGCCACCTCTCGCCAAAAGTGCTCATTTTTCATAGCCACGCGCGCCCCGGTACTTCTGCATACGGGAGGCGGCGCTGATTACAGCCAATGGCTACGCTTCCATGCAGCACGTTATTTTCTTTGGAGCTGCCGCAGTGGAAACGAAATTCTTGCTCAGTGCCTAATGAACTCGCGCCGAGATCGTTGCTGATATAGAAAGGCTATAAACTTGCTCTGGTCAGAAAAATTAGTTGCTGCCCAATGTTTCTTTCGAGCATTGCCCGTTGTTATTGAAAATAGGAAGAAACACGTTTTTCGCAAGATATTTAAGGCACGTGTCATCAACTTTTTGCAAAAGTTATTACGTAACGTAGCAGGCAAGTTCATGATGAGAAGTGAAGTGAAACTAGTATCGGCGAGCGTTACATTTGATTTAGTCAACAATCTGTTGGTGTAGTCGTAAATGCGAGACACAGAAGTTCCGACAGTCATTTGTCATTGTTTCCAGGTTCCATAGAGCGGTTGTAACAGCTCATAATGTGTTTCTTCCTACTTCTAAATATATTTCTGTTTTCACTTACCTCGGGTGGTGGTTCTCCGTAGAGGCGGATTAGTTTCGGCCACTGCGGTTCTTCAGAGAGCACCAAAATGTTAGAATACGAGGGCTTTTTAACGCCGTTTAAAGGCTGACAACTCGTTGCACCGAGACTAAATGAAAGACGTTTGCTCTTTATTTTGGGCTTACAACCATGCGTGCCGCCAACCATAGATTGGTAAAGTAAACATAATTCACTCAAACTCACTAACAAAAGATATATCCACTCGGACTCATACTCATCGAAATTAGACTCAGCTGGCTTCCCTCGGTCTCACACTTGCCAAAATCAGGCCTAGCCAGGCTCACTCGAACTCAGAATCACCAAAGCAGAATCAGCCGGACTCACTCAGACTCAGATTCAGAGGTCAGTGGGAGTCTGAAAAGTCAACTCATGACTCATGAGTGAGTTCGCCGACCTATGACTGACAGTCATTCAAGTTTGCACTCACGTCTCCTCACTCACAGGCACTCACTGCAGTTTCTCCTCATGTCCACTCCTATCCTTCTTCGCTTACACTCACATCTGCTAAAGCGTGAATAGGAGTGAGTGTTCTCTTGAATGAGTATGTCAACCTATGAATCCTAGCCACAGAAGAACTTGGATGTAAGTGCAACGAACTCACTTGATATCAACCGGATCAGAAGATAGACACCTAACGCTCATATTTTACAAGGACAGGCTTATACAATCCATTTTATGTTCTGCCAGCTTACATTTGTGAAATTTATTTCTTTTGGGCGCGAGTCCACTGTTGGAATGTCCTCATTCAGAATCATTGTTTTTAACCGGAACCGCTCGCGGATACATTGATATATTCACAGGAAATCATGCGAAGTCATCCTGGCATGTAGTTTCGTGGTAAAATGTGAGGAACGTGTACTTAAGAGGAAGCTTTAGCTCGGGGCTCGCTCTGATTTCTTAATTCAAATACATATGAAACGCAGAAGTGCTTTTTGAGACAATCGCTGGGCCGATTTGAATTAAAGTTGTTGCGTTTGACAGAGAAAGTTAAGATCTAATGCCTTCGTGTATCAAATTTTCGTTTATTGCCTGAAAGCTTTTACAAAATTCTAGAGCACCTAAAGCGGACAAATTTGATGTACGAGCTTACAGCTTACATTATATTGTTACAATGCTTACAACGCTTTTGCCTCGTCCTACTCACAAATTTGTGGTATATTCCAGGACGGTGTATAATACATCAATTTTGTCCGCTTTAGATGTATTATTAGTGCAGTTTAGATAATTGCGATATCAATTTCATTGCCAACTTAAAGAGTTCTAAACTTGGTAACTTACGTTTTTCTTTTCCGTTTTTTAAATATTGCAAATCTGAAGAACTTATCAAAAAATTGGTAACCTAAATAAAAAGTAAATTTGCTCTAGTCCCTAGATTTAAAAGCTTTATTTTAAATAAAGGAAACCTCATAAAACTCGGTGCAGCGGTTGGCGATAAAAACAATGTTTCTTTTGCCGCGTATTTATGTAAGAGCTTCCTCTTAAATTCAGACAAACGCAAAATCAATTTCACTGGGATTATCTCAACCCGAACTCATACCCAGTCGGACTTACCTCAACTCACATGCCTACGACTCACGGCAATTCAATCAAACTGAAACCCCTAAAACTCACTCGAGCCCACCCAGACTCACAGGTCGGTTTGAGCCTGTATGAGTCGGAGTGCTTCGACTCACGAGTGAGTTGCGGCCAATCCATGGCCGCAACCCTGTTTCTTCCCAAGCTTTAGCATCATATGCTTGATGGTATTCTTCGAGCAAAGCAATTTCGCTAAAGATGCTGAAGTTACATGCGCGCTTCAGTTTTAAGGACTTCCATGCAAGCATGCGAAAAATGAAAGGTGGCATAGATCTGTGGCAGCATCAAGACTTCATAGCACCGTATTTTGCGGATGGTGCCATAATACGCTGTTTTAACAACAACCCTGTCCAGGTTAAGCTTAGTGTCGTAAGCAAGGCTCGCAGCCATGCTAAGAAAACGTGGGCGCCAGAACAACCAAGAAAAAATCATGGCCCAAGGCTTCCAGCAGGCACAGAGCATAGAGAGCAGCATGCCACCTGGAAGGCAAGGCGTGATTGCCAGGGGAAAGGCTGCGCGGTGCCTGCGCGGTGGCATCTTATGTGGAGATGACGACACGGAGGAATGCTGCTCGAAGCCGAACATCCAGCTGGCACTGGCGGCTGGAAGCCAATAAAAGTTAATCTACGGCAAACGTGTCGGCATCGCTCAGGCGTGAAAGGCCTTGCGATATCATACCGAAAACAAAAAAAAAAGTAATCTGCAGTAGCGCAGTTGGTTGGCACGCCGCGGACCCAGAATCGAATCGGGAGGTAAAGCGGGATTTTCCTTTCCTTGCAGCCTCTGGCTGATATCGCTTACGTTCAATGCCGTACATCAGTTTGAGACAGGCAGCAACCCACAACAGCTACTGCTTCAAAAGGACGAAGCAGGTAATGTAGTACATTCAGGACTTATGGGTACTCAAGTACAAATAGAATTTTCTTCCTGGCGCTTTCTATCTGAAAGGCTTTCTAATGCCGACAGAAGGGAAAAAATAAAGAAAAGAAAGGACAGCTAGTGGGCAGAGAAGTTCATTTAGTATAGTGGTTTGAACCACTGGACTGAAAGCTATTTCGACAAAGTCCACGCGGCGGCCTTACTTTGAGCGTCGCAGCTCAAAGCTAGGAGAAGCAGACACCATTTCATCTATAAGACCTTGTAGCAAGAAAACGCATTATTGAAAGGAAAAAAAGAAATTCTGGCAGAGGATAAACAGCAAGGGCTACTTGAATGACACGCTTGACAGTATGTTGAGAAAGTAAGCAAAAAACAAAGGAGGGGGGGCTAGCGACACACTCTCGCGCCTCACGAAGAATAAACCAGCCCTATTACTGGACGAGGCGACGCGCAAGAAAAAGAATTCAGGGTCTAAATGAGCATGTTTTCACTTTGTAGACTGCCTAGAACGCCTTCATCTTACCGCTAAGCCAACAGCACCTAGGAAAAGAAGAAACAAATTAACGTACATAAAAGCGTCTGGAAGATAAAAGAATCTTTAGCAAGGAAACAAAAAGAAGCAAATAACCTGCCGACGCAGAACAAAAAATATTTTTACTGTTTGAGTTTCGCCAAACTTAGCGCGGGTTTCAATTCATTAGAAAACTTTAGATCTTGCCGATGGCACGAACGCTTGTGCGGACGGGAGTATAATCTGTGTGCTAAGGTAAGGCTAATTGATGTACGCCTTGTGCAGCATTTCACCATGCGATGTGATATTTAAATCGATACATCTGGTAGATGAATAGACGTTCGTCGTTTTATTAAATGCTGCACGAATGTTGTGTATTAAATTCCGCTCACGTGCAATCGCAGTTATATTGGGCAAGCGGGAAGGTGTATCAACAGGCTACCGCCTTCGCAAACATGCTACTTCACTAAGAGCATCCATTTAGTGTCATATAGTCAGAGGAACGGCTGTATTCTCATTTTTGAAAACTCTGAAATAGTAAGGAAGTATACAGCGAACAGCCGCCCAAAGAATATTTAAAGCTTTCAATATCTTGACACGTGGAGGTGCATGCGTCAGGTTCCCGTCGCTGTCACTATTCGCAAAGTAGATTAGCTAGCCATGCTGAGCCTTTTCTCTCTTGTTCTTTCGTTCTTTATTCTTTTTAATTTTTTGCGTACTTTTTCACATGCCTTCACACGCCCCTTCCGAAAAAATAAATCATTTGGTAAAATAGTATAGGCGCTCTGTCCTTGTCGTTCCTTTCTCCGCACTGTGCCGCGCTGTTATCTTCTCTTTACCTAGATGTACCAAACATCGCAACTCTTAATAAGGAGCTCTGAATAGAAGTCTGACACTGCTATGATTGTATACGTTTTGTTTACGCACCCCCCTGCCTCCGCCCCGTCTGTATGAACCTTCATGAGCGTTTGAAAAATGGTCCGCTTCCTTCACGATGATAGCATCTACCTATACAATCAAGTACGCATCAAAGGTCTTGCTCTTAATCTTATCACCAGCAGTTACGTCCATTTGCAGTCTGGTCGTGCGCAATACGGAGGAAGCGTAGGGTGTTTCAAACGCCGCGATCAGGGACAAGCGTTCAGGCTAAACGTGTTCGTCGTCCACGCTGGTGTCCAGCGGAAAGCGTGCAATGTGTGAGAAGAGCTCACTATAGGGCCTATACAAAGCGTGGTATGATGCACGAATGCCGAGCAGAGGACACAAAAATAAATCTTAAGACATACATTTTGAATCAATATAGCTCGCTCGAAGGTCTTCGAACGAGGAATTATCCCTGCGGCGAAGCCTCGGTCTAGCCTGTTCACTGAATCGAGTGGCTCTCTGTCCGGAACCTTCTTGCTCCTTATGAATTTCGCAGCTGCACTCTAGAGTTCCAGCTTAGCTTGGATCTTGACGCAAACTCGCACCGCGTAAGCATGGCCTTTCATTCCGTTGGTCATCCTATACCTGCTGTCCCACCGTGCCAGAAATGCAAAAGGCTGATGCCACTCCAATTCTTTTCTCTTTCTTTCTTTTCTTTTCGTTTTTAGAGTCGTCAGGCACACAAATCCTACGTATAAGGCAAACCAGAAGGGAGCGATATAGGGAATGCGGATTAAGAACAAAATCGATTAAGAACAAAATCGAGGCAAGTTCGATTCCGTCTCTTTCTATAGAGGAAAATCACTGATGCCAACAGTTCGCGTCCGTAGGATACAACTGCATATCCTGTAACGGGATGTTGGTCCCGTTATTGACGAGCAAACCGGACGAATAGGTATATTCTGGCTCGACATTAACTTCGTCATATTAAAAAGCAGTATTGCAGGAAGGAGAACGTAAACGACATACTTAACCGATGTATATCTTCCATCTCCTCGTTTGACGTTACCTTGATCCCTTAGACACTGACGTTGACATTGAACTTATCGCTTAGGAAGACAACACTGCGGGGCGCGGTAAGCCAACGACAAAATAATCTGGCGTATTTTTTGCTGAGCTAGTTTAGGCTTGGGCTAGTTGGTCAGGTTCTCTGCTGAAAACGGCTCGACAGACACATATGTGTGCGAAGACGGCACAAGTGCTGATTGGCAGCTGAATGCGTCTTTCTAGACTTGGCAAAATACAGAAAGGAGCACGAGGCAAGGTGCACAAGAAAAAAGCAACGATCATAGTTCTGCACTACAACCGGAAAGCTGATGATGAGCTTATATCAGATTGTAATATGCGCTGTGTGTTTACTAAGTTGTGTGCGTGCAAAACCAAGAAAGCCTAGATCGACTTTTGTGTCCTGCAGTGAAGCGCATTCGTGAGGAAGCACCATTCCAGCGAGTTCGGAAGCTCGCAGTAAAGCTTAGGCACAGTTTCGCTGTGCCTAAGCTTTACACGACCGAGTGCAAACTTGCCCAATTTTTTTCATTGCGGCTTCGAGCCTCAAGCGGTGTTAATACGAAGCTCTTATTTTCGTCACAAGGATATGGCCGTTTGCGGAACTAACTTATTTCACGGCCCGGTGATATCCATGGATGACGTGAAACTGCAAGGGTTTTTGAAACTGCGGTTCTTGTGTTGTTGCTAAACTAAGCACATAGTGTCAGTGCAGTCTTAGAAAGCGCCATCCTACACTAGTACCCCGATGCACTAGGCCAGAATTCTTGAGTATGAGATAAACCCTCTTGACACAGCATAGCATAACATGCCATAACACATAAGAATATTTAGGTTCATAATGTACAAGTACATATGATTGAACGAAAGTAGAAGAATCAGCAAAGTAGCAATTGTAAAACATGCTCTCAGAATTGGGCTTTTTACTGCGACCTTCATAAAGAACCACTTCTCTCTCTCCCCCCCCCTCTCTCTCTCTATTGCGAGAGAATACACCACCAGTCATTGAACAATTTCTTCCTCTTCTTCCTAGCAAAGTGTACTGCGGTATAAAAAGGAATTGCGGAGCTTGTGCAAAAAAATGCAACAAAATTCATGCCTTAAAAGGGGCTTTCAAGCACTTTTTCAACATAATAAGAAAACGTTGCCGATCTGTCATAGAGGCTGCTTTAAAGATGTGAGCCAAATCTTACCAGAGTGCATGCAGCACCGAATTTACAATTTCGTGTAGAAGCCAGCGTGAAATCTCTTGCACTGGCTTCCGCAATGCCGTCATGCAGCGTCGTCGAAAGCAGCTGGACCACCAACGCTACTGGCTGCTGCTCACGGAGCTGCCGCGCGGGCGCCGTATCTTGAAAGCGATCTGCGGTGCGAAGTGTGCACCGGTGGGAGCCTCATCTTCCAAGCGATCTGCGATGGGGGCAAACTGCATTCGCCGAGTACCGGTAGCTTCGCATGCGCTGTGCTTTCGACGTTTAGTTCGCGTTGAAGCGAGAGCCAGCGCGAAGGTCAATCTGCTCGCCGCCGCTAGCGCGTTTTCACGAGTTTCCGCGGTCATCGAGCGAGATGTGTTCATGTTTACCTGTGCGCGTGTGACACCAAGCTTGCTTATTTAGTTAGTATGCCAATATTAACAACGTCATACAGCCGATAAAACTACTATCCTTACTTTATATAGCTGTCTACTAATTTGCTATCGCAATTGATGCTATGGCTTTCGGGCGAAACTGCTACTTTCTTGCTGCTTGCGCGTGCCTCTTGTTCTCCTCTTCACCCGGCGCTTGCTCAGAGGTCACATCATTTTTATCAGAGGAGCTGTTTAAGCTCTTGGTTAGGCCGCGTAGTGCGAACAAAAAACTGCGCCTGGCGATGACGTCACCGCGCGCTGCCTAGCAACCACCTCGCGGAGCGGCATGTGCTTGGCCTCCTCTCCCTCCAGCCACGCCCCGGCAAGTGTGGAGGCACAGCTTGGCCGTGACGTCACCGGGGAGCCGTACACATGTTGCCTTGGCATGGGACGTTAAGGAGAGGGAAGGAGAGCATGTGCGCGGTGCGCGCTATGCTCGTGAGAGAGAAAGAGAAAATGAGAGCGAGAGAGAGATAAATTGTAGCAGCACCAACGAGGCAACGCGCAGAGCTGATGCCGTCCGCGTTTCCCGGCGTTCGCGCCGAGCGCGCGCGGTGTCCTTGACTGCAGCCGGCGCCTCTGGCGGCGGCTCGGCAGGTTTAGACCAGCCACGCCCCGGCAAGTGTGGGTTACACCGCAGTGCTTAAGGCGCTCGGCTTGAACATGCTCAAGGCGGTCACTGGAGGGGGCACGTCAAGCCACTGGAAGAATCTAGTCAGACGAAGCTAGCTGGAAGAAGCTAGGTGATCACACGCTCCGCTGTTGACTCCAGTCTTGCACCACTAGTGCAAGCTATACACGTTTTTTTTTAACCACTCGACTAGACGCCAGGTTTTTTTTAAGGCCATCGTGTGACGAACCACTTAAGGCTCTCGCCTTCATAATTTCATATTTGCACTGCGGGTAGCTGCGTCTGCTGCGCGTGGCCTCCGAGATGGCAGTGGCGTCCTGGGCAGCGTAGTCTACCGTGGCCGCCACGGGGAGCCGCGACGAGCATTTTCACCGCCGCGACACTCAATTTCTGGACGGGACTATGCCCGGTTGGCTTCTCCGCTGTGTAGCTTCCATCCTGTTAGCGGAGACGAAAATTGAGAGAAAGCCGAGTATCGGTGCGATAACTCCACTCATAGTTGAAGGATTCGAGAAACTTTTGCGGTATACGAGATTCGTGAGACGACGTCCTTAATATTGAGGCCATTCTATGATTAGTTGGAAAAGTTCTTCGGGGCCCATTTAAATTATGGCTTATAATTAGGCATTCTTTTTTCGACGATTCAATTTTCTTTTTGCTGTGAATGATGGTCCTACACATTTAAATTTTAGAAAAAGTTGTAATAAGCCTCAGGGTGTCGTAAATAAGTTTCGGTCTTGTTTCGAGTGTCTTCTGGAGTCATGACACAGCACGTGGTCACGTGGGAGCAGGACATTCCGACCCTTTCACACTCGCTTCAGCTCGCTCGGTCGCCTAGGGGGGTTCTACTCCGGCGGCTGCAGCTTACGGCGCGGCCGCCGTATATTTTGACAGCGACCTACGACGTGGACGAATTGCACACCCGCGCAGGCCTCATCTCCAAAGCGATCTGCGATGTGGACAAAGTATACGCCCAGTGCCGGTAGCGTATGCGCTGTGCTTTTGAAGTTCAGTTCGCGTTGAAGCGAGCGACAGCCCGAAGGTCAATTCGCTCGCTGCTGCTGCTGCCGTGCGTCCTGACTGCCGCGTTCTGACTGCCGCGGGGGGCAGTTATCACTTTTGCCTATGCCTGCTTCCCATTTGTCAGACTAAACGCTGCACGCAAAAGGCGCGTCACATGAGGGAGGAGCTTTGCGCCTGTCCTCACTGTCTTGCATGCGTAATCATGCGAACGGCAATTAAACTTCGCAGTTTTATATCTCAAAGCACGGATACGCTAGAAGCATTCTGCCAAGTGGAACTCTGTAGAAACACTACTGCCACTAACCTTTCAATACAAACGTGCCTGCTTACTGCAGCCACTCAAAAGTTAACTGCACGGCTAACAGCGATAATTATCATCTCACTTTGTGCCCACCTCGCCCCATAACCCTACTGTAGAAGTGGTCATCACGTCCGTCTCAGCGCCAAATTTTAAAAAAATAACTGTCAACTTAACTTTGATCATCCTGTATTCCAACGCGTACGTTGGATCTGGGAAATTTTTGTTATAGACAAGGTAGTTCCAATCTTCCAATTGGACAGATTGCAAGTAGTACGCATCAGGCTACTGCATTTCGCTTATATGAAAACTGTAAATTCGCTTCAAAGGAAATATATTTCAAATAATAAAAAGGGCACGTTAGTTGGCCCGCGTAATCACTAACACATGGAAGATAGGAAAAAAACACGAAACATCAACAGCAAAGGCTAGTCACTGCATGAAATTGTCCCTACTATTTTGAGCACCTTGTCCATACTACTAAAAAGTACTTCGCTGAAATGAGAGCAGTCTTTCAAGGCCACTATCTGACCATGGTCCAAGTATTGTGCCAAGTGACAATGCATAATTTCCGAGATCGCCGAGTTTGTAGCGTAATTGTTAGTAGAATTCTAGCTTTGATGCAGAGTGTATTATTATACCTACAGTTTTGTATCTGCAAATACAGTTCTCGTTCATCTCTGTGAACCCTCTTCCATCCTCACAGTAATGTCTTGTGGGGCTGTAGTTGCGAAAACAAAGAAAACAGGCTAGCTTCTACCAGAAGCGAAGAAAAAGCGACGAAGATAAGTCGACGTGCATATTGACAGATGTTCGATGCCAGGAAAGCAGCAGTACGAAACTCAAAGCCGGTGTCGCACACAGCTGGTGGTACACCCATCACGTTTACTCTCAGCATTTGCCTCGCTATACGTCTACATAGTTTGGTGACTCACCAAAACAGTGTGCATAAACGCTTGCAGACTTGAAAGCTACAGCGTCATGAAAGCATGCGCGTAGTACTTTATCTTACGTTCACAGTTGCTTCATGCGTCCTCCCACTACACATGACGAAGCATTTCTGTTTTTCTTCGCTGCGTGCGAGCGTGCCAATGATAGTTCTCGTTCATCGTCATTCTACGGCGAGTTCCTTTTTTTTCGTATGCCCTAGCTCAACGCATCGCACTTCAGTCGTCTCCCCTATCTGCCAGCAGCGACTCTCACATTGCTGCAGCGAATAACATCAAGCATCGTGTTGAAAGATCAAAGAGACATCCACGCGCCAGATCTATAACGTCGCTCCAAATCTAAAGAAACACACGAAATAAACGAAAAGAAAAAGGGCCACCGATAACATAAGGCATGTTGATTTCATCTGTATAGTCCTATGTATGTATGTATGTATGTATGTATGTATGTATGTATGTATGTATGTATGTATGTATGTATGTATGTATGTATGTATGTATGTATGTATGTATGTATGTATGTATGTATGTATGTATGTATGTATGTATGTATGTATGTATGTATGTATGTATGTATGTATGTATGTACGAGGGGTTTTGTTTTTGTTTTTCTGCTGCCTCAAATGTTTCAAACTTGCCTGTGGCAGATAGCACAATTGTAACCCTTGAGACTGCTCCCTCCCTGATAGTGAGATTATATTTGGATCATCAAAACATTGATGCGTTTATTTAGGAATACCATCGATCGCTTAACAGCAGCCACAGTTGTGCCTAGTCACCACCAGCCCAGCGTGTTCTCCGTTCCAACGCCGGCGACGAGAAGCCAGCGTCGCGTAAGCAAACCTCAAGTCTCGGAAGCCAACGTTACAGGACAAACTCATACAAAACGAGCAAAAGAAGTTCTCCGCCGTAGTACCTTGAATATTTTGAACGTCAGCACCACCGAATTGTTGAGAAATACGGGTTTTACACCCCCAGAGTTCACCAAGATCAAAAGCCGTCACACCACAACTACTGCAAGGATTTCCGCCACTAAAACAAACGCTAGAGTAATAAAGCGCGGCCGGCGTGGGCCACACACCGCCAGACATTCAACGCGCCTTGTAAAAGGTCCCTAAACGTTTCGGTCCCTAGGAACCTAGGAACTGCGCTCGGCAAGGTCGCTGCGTCGCTGCGTCTCCACGATTGCCATGACAACACGTGTTAAGCGGAAGTCACGTGACCCGCAGTGCCACGCCCCCGCTGTACCTACTCGCAATTGTAAAGTCACCACCCGGGCCGCGCACGCTCGGCCGGGCCGCTGTATCCTAAAAGCCATCTGCATCGGGTCACGGTCCGCCGCGCGCTGCGTTTTCGCGGCTTAGTTCACGTTGATGAGAGATGCAGCACGAAGGCCAATTCGCTCACTGCTACGACCGCGCTTGCTCACTCCACCATTTTGACAGCGAGTTTCCGCGGTCATCGAGTGAGATGTGTTCATGTTTGCTTGTGCGCGCGTGACACGATACCTGTTCGTTTAGTTAGTATGCCTATGTTTACAAGTTTATGGCCGATAAAAATACTATCCTTACTTCGTATAGCTGACCACTAATTTGCTATCGCAATCGATGCTTCGCCTTTCAGGCGAAACTGCGCCTTTTTTTATCGCTATGGAAACTTACCCACGTGGCTGAAATATTAGTTCTCTTCTTTTTTTTCTCTAAGGTAATTAAAATTGCTGTGACATAGTTACTAACGCGAAGAACGCTAGCGGAAGAAAAGTGGGTCAGGGGGTCAGGAGAGAGCACTATCTCCTGTCCCACCTTTTTTCCTCTAGCCTTGTTCGCACTAGTAACTATGTCTGAAATCTAAAATCCACCGGGGTATCTGTGGGCGAAGATTTTTGCCGAGCAACGCGCCAGTCTAGGGAAAAGTTACTAGATTTTGCTGAGGCATCAGGCCAACCATACGCATTACGGCTAAACAAGCCATTTTTGAACAATAAGTGTTACCTTTACTGTTCTACCACTGACAATGTATGCGAAGTCGACATGCCACGTGCAGCACGCTCTTCAGTTCGGTCGCGTCAAACTGTCGAAGGTAATAGTACAACATAACTAGCACATGCGCAATGGAATAACAGCATATGAGTTTTTTTTTCACTAACGTGCGAAGCTTACTAAATAAACGTGCTGAAATGTCCTCACTGATTGATTCATGCGCTGCTGACATCGTATGTCTCACCGAAACATGGCTTTCTGCTAAGATAAAAACTAGCGAAATTTTTGATGGTGAGAAACTGTATTCACGTTATCGCTGCGATCGTGGTGTGCGAACAGGTGGAGGTGTCTTGATTGCAGTTACTGAAATGCTCACTTCTAACTCCGTTTCCATAGAAACACCGCTAGAACTTGTTTGCGTGCGCGTTGTACTCGACAACAGAGATGTCATTTTATTGCGATAGCAATTATATGGACACTCAAAAGCAGATTTCTGCCGTCGGCGTCGCCGTCGCCGTCGCCGTGAGGTTCCGTATGACGTCAATGGAGATGAAATCGTCGCCGCGCGCCACACGCTGTATGTGCGAGTGAAAGGGCGCGAGGGGCGCGCGCTTTCACGGGGAGTGAACGCACGGCGGAGAACAAACGCGCGTTCTGCGCCGTGCTCGCTTAAGGGCTGCAGAAGTAGGCGTCTCTTTCCTTCTTTACAATCACCATATATGTAGAGCAAACGCGCCTTCTTCCTACGTGCGAGAGGCCGTGGGGGAGGGGGGGGCAAGGGGGAGGGAAGGGGGAGGGAAGGGAGGCGACGTTTATCTGCGGCACCAAGTGCCTATTTATATCAGAGGCTCCGGCAACAGTCACCAACGCCGCACGTATTTTGAGCGAACGCAGGCAAAACGCCGACGGCGTCGACAACAGTTCTGCGTGTTGCCGGTGCTGCTGCATTTCCACGTTTATACAGCTGATAAAGCTAATATCATTTACTCCGTATAGCTCTCTACAAATTTGCTATCGCAATTGATACTTCGCCTTTCAGGTGAAACTGCGACAACTTTTTTGCACATGCTACCGCCCTCCAACTGCTTCGACGTCATTTTGCGATGACCTTCATGACGCACTAAACAAATTAGTTGTCATATACCCTAACTCATCGCTTTTTCTTCTGGGAGACTTCAACTTTCCCGGTATCATTTGGCATAACGACACGGCAAAGTCCCAGTCTTCTCAGAGTACCCAGTTTTTGAACGCCTGTTTGGACTTCCACCTCACTCAGCTTGTGCTGAAACCTACGCGCGTATCTGCCTCTTCAACTAACATACTAAATCTGATTCTCGCTACGAACCCTGATGTAGTTTCCCCAATTCATTACTTAAAAGGCTTAAGTGATCACCTTGCACTCACTTTACATATCAACACACAGGCTACTGCTAAAAAAACTGCGAAGGTAATCCGCGATTACAGCAAAGTCAACTTGGCTTCCATTACCGCTGAAATGGAAACTTTCGCAGCTTCTTACATCGCTAATTGCGATCAGCGCTGTGATGAAGAAAACTGATATATATACACAAATAATTTGTTGTCACTTTTCGAACGCTTCGTGCCGCAGAGAACAGTCGTTTGCAAGCCACGGTCCCCTTGGCTCAACCCCTTTTTGAAGCGACTTCGTAACAAAAAAGCGGTTGCTTCGTCGCGCAAAAGCTTCACGCAGTGAAGTTACTTGGTCCGCTTACTCCACACTGAAAGTGACTACAACGCAGCTGCCGCTAGTGCGAAACAGCATTTTTATTCTGTCACACTTCCGTTCCTTTTGCAAACCAATCCTCGTAAATTCTGGACCACAGTTAACGGTACTCCAAGTAAAATAATCCGATTAACAAACCCCAATGATGAACCTGTTGCTCCCGAAGAGTGCTGTAATGTATTTAATGATGTATTTTCTTCCCATGTTACCGCAATGCCACATAGATTACCGCTTGTATCCCGCTCAGGTTTTTTGCCCATGGATTCAATTTCAATGGATTGGGTTGGTATTAGCTGCCTAATTAACAATCAAAAAACGTCTTCCCCTGCCGGCCCAGACTGCCTGAATTCAAAAATTTTGAAGTGTACCAATTTTTTTCTGCTGTTATTCTGTCGCACATTATCACTCAGTCATTGCAGCAGTCTGTTCTTCCGCACGACTGGTGCGTGAGAAAGGTGATTCCAGTTCACAAATCAAGTAACACACACTTACCCAGCAATTACAGGCCTATCTCACTAACAAGCATTTCATGTAAAATTCTCGAGCATATAATATATTCGCATTTGGCTAAGTTTTTAGAATTCAACTCCTTTTTCAACCCCTGTCAACATGGTTTCCGTAAGTTCTTTTCGTGTGAAACACAGCTTTTATCATTTACTAACGATCTTTTTGCAATTTCTGATCTAGGTACCGACATCGATTGCATATTTCCTGATTTTGCCAAAGCATTTGATTCTGTGTCGCATGATTTACTTCTGCTTAAGCTGACTGAACTTAACCTGGACGTAAAGGTACTCGAGTGGATAAAAAAAAAATTCTTTCTAACCGGACTGAGTTTGTAAACGCTAATAACTGTACTTCTCGGTTTTCTAATGTACCAGCAGGTGTTCCTCAAGGCTCAGTCCTGGTTCACTTCTCTTTTTTAATCTATATTAACGATCTTCCGAACTGCGTTCTTTCTTCTTTCATAAAACTATTCGCGGATGACTGTGTTATTTACCGTAAAATTACTAATCCTTCCGATTCCCAAGAACTGCGCAGGACGATCTTAACCACGTAACTGAGCGGTGTTCTAATTGGTGTATGCAACTAAATTCAAATAAATGCAAGGCCACGAGAATATCTCGTAACACTGCCATTCACACCTACTTTATTAAGGGTGCAGTTGTGACGCCAGTTACCTCTTACAAGTATCTCGGCCTTCACATATCAAATAACCTCTCTTGGCATTCGCATATTGACTATGTTACTAATAACGCTAACCGCATGCTTGGTTACTTGAGCCGTAATTTTAGCTCTGCCCCTTCCTCCTTGAAGCTAACTTTATACAAAACTTTAGTTCGCTCCAAATTGGAGTATGCTTCAGCCATTTGGGATCCGACTCAGTCTTCATTAGTTTCTACTCTAGAGAGTATTCAAAACCGCAGTGCACGCTTTGTCTTATCCAATTATTCTCGCTATGCAAGTATCTCATCAATGAAACGAACTCTTAACCTACCTGATCTTTCGTCACGTCGCAGATATTCCCGTCTCTCCCTTTATCACAAAGTTTTTCATTTGAACCCCCTTTTAAAAGAAACCCTTCTTGCCCCTCCGTCTTATATTTCGTCCCGCACTGACCACAGCCGTGGTGTCTTTGTGCCGCACAAACCGGTACAGTGACTCATTCATCCCTAGGACAATCACGGACTGGAATCGCCTTTCCGCATCAGTCGCACTCATCACCAACCCTACCAACTTCAAGACCGCTGTTCAGAATGCCATTTGTTAATATTTTTTGTTTGTATTTTTACTGTATTATTTTTTTTACTCAACTTCTTTCTGTAACGCCTTCGAGCCTTGAAAGTATGTGAAATAAATAAATAAATAAATAAATAAATAAATAAATAAATAAATAAATAAATAAATAAATATGTCACAGAAGTTACATCCACACCAACTAGCCCAACTCCGTCCTTAATTAAAATTAAAGCCGTTGTATGTTTCCGCATAACTGATCCCAGCTGTTGCGTGTTCCCGCATGCTCTACATGTGTAAATGCACGTAATCCCTTTTATGTACTAATTTTTGGTTATTCTGCACTGCCCAAGGTACATATTGTTTATGCCCCATGCATATAAAGTTGCTTTTTCTTCCAAGACACATTTTTCTTGCCGTGAAATCACCCTCCCGGATTTTTAATAAAACCGGCAGTAACTCTATAAAGGGGAAAGTATAAAACAAAAGGACATACACAGCACACATCATCTTTTAAACTATAGCCGAATGTTAAGCGCTGGCAACTAATAACGACGCTGAACTCGGTCCGCCGACACCACAGGCTACATAGCGCACGGATAACGCCCTTCCAGGTAACCGTTCTTCTGTGTTACAAACGAAGACAGGCACTGTTACACGGCTAGGACCTTACGCTCTGCCCCGTTCTCGTATCTAGTCCAGAATCCACCGGTGGGAGCACGTACTTTCACGGCTGCTGACAGTACAGACGCCGAAAGCTGTCCCGACGCTGTCACGGGGGGACATACGATCCTGACGCCTATCTTTCGTATCGAAAGAAACGCAAGCCGGCCTTCTCGGCCTCTGAGCGATGGGAAACAACGGCAGCGAAGGAGCAGGCCAGGTGAGTTGTCCCCGCACTGGCGACAGATGAAAGAGATGGACATTCGATCGATCGACGCGTACTCGGCAATCGGCTCGCGACCGGATAAGTGACGCTGCCGTAGCTATACTTCGTCACGCTCCAGTTCCGTGCAGCACAAGCGAGGCTCGCGAGCTTGTACGTGTGACACTATGTGCCGTTGTGTCATGAAAGCCATAATGTTTAGTACTTAAGAAGGAAAACTTAATAAACGAGATGTTACCATGAAAACAAAATAAAGAAGAAACTCTAGTGCAATTTTCGTTTGGGATACCGGAGTCATATACTGCAAGTGATCGCGACATAAGAAATAATAGTCACGTGATCGCGATCACGTGATTACTGTTTGCATTTAAAAGCGAATTATTGTTATACATAAACTTAGTTTGAAGTTTCGGCCCGTTCTGTCGAATGTGTTCTTTGTCCGCGCCATTGTCAGCGCCAGTGATTTTCTGAGAAAAAGAAAAGAAATACTCTTCGCCTGCACGTAAACATTATACGGTAATGCAAAATCGAATTTTTAAAGTGTTTTCTTTAGGAATGCCAGGCAAATTGGTCCCGACAGTCTTGTGTTATCCATACCAAGTTCCGCATTTGGTGGACGCCGTGCTGCACGCAACAACGCACAAGGCGTGCCAGCGGAACAAGAACTACAGAAACTCCTTTTGATGGAATGGTCTCGCGGTACCTATACCACGCGTTCCCGTCGGTAATTAGCAGACGGCCATTTCGTGCAATATGTAAAGAAGTGCCGCTGTTGTCAGCATCGTGTATGCCTAGATGATCATCAGGTTATGCCCTGCCACCAATGTGCGGTTTCCTTGCATGATATCTTGGGTATAGATCGAAAAGCACGAGCAAGACATATATGTATGTTTCATTCTCGCTTACAAATCAGCCTATTTGCTGCAGGTGCAAAGAGCGCTTCCGCAAAGCTCTCTGTGCGAGGACCGCAGTCATTTGAGTTGAGATATTCTGGTGAAAATGCAACGTACTTCCCTATAAATTTAACTTAAAATCGAGGAATGCATTCCAAACTTGGCATTGCGAACTTTCCGGTGTCAATTTCAGTTTTTACGGCTCAATTTACGAATAAATTCACGTTTTTTGGCGACCGTGTGGTTCGTATACTTTTGCTCACCAGCCAGTATACGTGCTTAAACGCGAGGAAGACCAATGCATGTAGTTTAAGCAGCGCGGTATCTTGCACCGTTATTTCCTGGCATTAGCCCGTATCAGCTGCTGCTATCTGAACTTTCTAAGACAATCATACAACCCTAAAGGTACTCCAAGTGCGGAAAAAGGATGTTTGTTCGATCAGCACCATTGGGATGGAGCCACATGTGGTAATGTTTTCAAGCACAACAGAGAGTGCACAAGCTTTTATTAAAAACATACTTATTTCACGTTCAACCATGACGTTTATCTAGTATATTTACAAACCATGGCTGTCGTATTCAGTACATTTTCCTTCGTTACGACAGTCGCGACATGATATAAAAATAAAGAAAGGGGAGATGGGGGGAGGCATTAGCGGTACTAGAAGCAGAATGTAAGAAGAAAAAGAAAAGACTACATACAATACACAGTGTGATTTAGTTTTAAAAAAATGTCACAGTTTCGCCCTAAGGGCGAAGCAATGAATGCGATAGCAACACAGCAATGTCATACGAAGTAAGGTGAGCGGCTTTGGTAGCAATATGAATTGTAGTAAACATGAGCTGATTAAGTAAGCAGGTGTGCTGCAGCGTAAGTAGACCGACATGAAGAGAGAGAGACTCGATGACCACGAGAAGGCGCGTGTAAACCGTGGTGTTGATGAGAAGCGCTTCCCGTGGGCAGCGCGTGCTAAGGGACACACCTGTAGTGCTGCACTGCCGATCCGGGCAGCATTGCATGTGTAGCGTGCGTTGGAAAATGTGGCCCGACTATTACTAATGGCGTTTTTCACTGGTCGATCTGGAGCAGGATTTTTTGCTCCACGGCTGCGAATCCGAATTTCACTGGTCGAGCTGGAGCGGGTTCGCACTTTTCACTGGTCGTTTCGGATCAACTCGCTCCGCGCAGGATCGCTCTCACTTGCTCCGCTGCCGAGGCGCGGATTCGGGCGGAAATATGACGAGAGGTACGTCACTTCCGCTCGCTGGGGGACGGCGATCTTGGTGGCCATGGAAACATGCAGAGCGGAAGTCGATTTTTGTGACGTGTGTGCGCAGACTTCCGGTACGATCCAGCGCGGAGCATTTTCGCTTTCCGCTGGCAGATTAGGGTTGGTGAATTGCGAGCGCTCGCTCCAGGATTTCGGCGGCCTCTCCAGATCGACCAGTGAAAAACGCCATAACTGAATGAACAAGCGTGGTGTGAGCGCGCACAAACAAACAGGAATAGATCACACTGAACGACTGCAGACAACGACTGTCACAACGCTGGCAGCGAGCGTATATACGACACAGCGGGCGAAGGTACGTGCGGTCTATCGCTTCAACGGAAACTGAGCGGTGAATGCACGGCGCATAAAGGTCAGAGCCGTGTGGAGATAAGAGACGGTGCGGACGAGCGACGAGCGCGGTTGGTGGCAGCGTAAAAGTGCCCCCCCCCCCCCCCCCCCCCCGCGCTCCCTCCGGCGCTGGCTTTCCGCTTCCTTACTTGCGCGTGGGTGATTGAGTGCGTTCGCTCTCCGTGATAGCGCGCGTCCCCGCACGCTTCCGCTCGGGCATACGGCGCGCGGGGAAGATTTTATCTATAGGGAACCTCACGGCGACGGCGACGGCGACGGCAGAAATCCGGTAGAAGTGTCCATATAATTGCTATCGCAATAAAAATAAATTTTGGAATACACGCGTTTGTTAGTGAATTTGGTCTCTCCACTAAGTCTTCCTGGCCTTCTCTAGTACCGGTCGTTGGTGATATCTCAACTGCCAAAGTCGCTCACGTTATCTCAGACGTTTCTAGCTCAAAAAGAAGTAACTCCGCTCCGTAACTCCGTGATAAATTCGCGTTAAAATACAATTACTAGCAACGCTGTAGGCGGAGGTACCTTAACAATAGGGTTCATCGTAAATGTATAATTTCGTGTAACAAACCCACCAACCAAAAGATGCGAAGAAGCGCAGCGGTAAACACTAACGTCGCTCGCAAAACGTACAATCTCACATACAGCTCTGTTCAAGGGCTTTTTCTCTAATAGCTCTCTTAACGCGACCGCGTGGACGCTACGGCGCAAGAAATTAAATAAATAATTAAACGTGCTTGAAGATGATTAGATTTATCGACACTTTTCCGAAAGCAACGATTTTCATATGGCGTGTTTTAGCTATATTTAACGTGTATAACACGCTCGACACAGACAAAAAGAGGTTTAGAGGCTCTTCAATGAAAACTGGAGAGGTTTGCCTGATGGCACGCCTAGTGTGCTACTTCAGGTGAATGCGATGATAAATGAAATGATATACACAGGACTTACGACAGTTAACACACACTTGACTAACACGTGACACAACATACAGAATTAAAGCATCTCGTTGAGACCAGCGTCTCGCAGATAGGTTAAGAGCACCTTCGTTACGTGGAACGCACAGGCGGCAGTAGTACACGGTCCAAGTACACCTTGTAAAGCTCAGAGTGTGAATCCTCAGGTGCAATTAGTGCATGGCATTATATACGCCAGTCCTTGGAACGCAACGAGGTTAAATAATTACGGGGTGTGACGTGCCAAAACCACCATATGATTATGAGGCACGCCGTAGTGGGGGACTCCGGATTAATTTGGACCACCTGGGTTTCTTTAACGTGCACCTATATCAGAAGGCCATGCAAGCGCTCCTGCGCTTCCTGAAGTCCACTGGCCTGTGTGAACGTCTGTGATTGGAACGCCTCTTCTGTTACCTATGCCTGTGTCTTTTTTTGTGTGTGTGTTTTTCGCTCTCTCTCTCTCTCTCTCTTTGCACTCTCTCCAACCCTTTATCCCCCCCCCCCCCTGTGTAGGGTAGCAAACCGGAAACTCATTTCTGGTTAACCTCCCTGCCTTTCCTCTCTCGCTTGCTCTCTCTCTCTCTCTAAATCTAAGTATACGGGTGTTTTCTGCATTTCGCTCCCATCGAAATTTGATCCCATGACCTGTAGCAGCCCAACACCATAACCTCTAAGCAACCATGGCGGGTAACAATTGCAGAATCAGTGTGCAATGTCCTCGCTACATTGCACGCCGGGTACAATCGTCCCGCCCGCTTACTTTTACGCAAGAGGTATTTTGTAGAAGAACCTTGGCAGATTTTATTTTTAACGGTTAAACGGTTCAGTGTTACCTGCCTTCGCCCCACACGTAAGAGCGTAGGTCGTCTGCTCCTTAGACGGCTCTTCGCACGACACTTGGACGGTCCTTTGAACTAAACTCGCCCAACGAGAATCGAGTAAAACCTCCGTTCGTCTTGTTTACGTATACGGTTACTTCCAGAGCGCGACGCCCAGGCTTAGGTGACAACGACACTGTTTGGCCGCTTGTATCTACCTAAAGCGCTCTTACGTAATGGACCTGCGAGAATATCGAAGAAGTGGCACTGCTTCTAGCTGCAATCGAACGCGGCCATCTTGACGAGTGGCGGAGGTAAACAGCTTTCGTGGAAACGTTCAGCGCCAGTCAACCAATAGCAAGTGGCACCACTTACGATTAAGAATGAAGTGAAAGCCTCGTGATACGAGCTATAGCAGGTGAAATATGATTACATGGCCTGGGGAGATCCTTAAAATTGCGCTGGTATGGCGTGGGCGGAGCTCTCGCAAAGCATGGGTAATTGGAGATACCTGAGATGCCCTAGTACCGCAGTGGGCCTAATTAGCGAAATGAAGATAATGATGAAGTATCGCCTGTAAAAAGAAAAAGAAAAGAAGTTCTGGAGACATGCATCAGAGGATAGTAGAAGGGGAAAAAGGAACTGGGAGGGATTGTCATGCGAGGATCTTGAAGCCTAGTTATAAAAAAAAATAAAAAGGACGAATCACGGCAAATGTCAACGATTAAATTGCTTTGATTGCAGCGTTTATGTTCAAGTGTTCAAGCGTGTTTCTGTTTATCATCCGATAGCACCAGAATGAGACCATTATTATTTCTCGTATTTCTTTACCGTTCTGCACGCGCTTCTTCCCTCTTCTTTCTATCCTTCTTTTTTTTTCTGCCATTCATCGCTCGAAGGCACATGCAAGCCCAACTCTTTATCGTTCTTTGTTTATTGCCTCTCTGAAAGCGGTGGTGGCAAACGAAAGAGAAATCTCTAAATCTCGTCTTCGTTTGCATGCGTGTCTTCTTTGACTCTGAACCCTCGGCCTTCATTCGTTTGAGCTGTAGTAAACATGAACCATTATCAACTATGAAACAGTCGCACATCTTTCTATTCTGACGCTTGTCAAGACAGATCGCACTGCGATCACAGCGCGGGTGTTTGTCGCGCGGCCAAGGCGCCTGTACTTCACGTTGCACTACGCTAAACATCCGCAATCACAAAAGATTACCCGCCGTGGTGGTTTTGGCGTAGCGCTGCTAAGCCCGAAGGCGCGGGATCAAATCCCGGGAATTTCGATGGGCGAAAATTTTAAAAAGTTGTCGCAGTTTCACCTGAAAGGCGAAGCATCAATTGCGATAGCAAATTTGTAGAGAGCTATACGGAGTAATGATAGTAGCTTTATCAGCTGTATAAACTTGGGCATGCAGCAGCACCGGCAACACGCAGAACTGTTGTCGACGCCGTCGGCGTTTTGCCCGCGTTCGCACAAAATGCATGCGGCGTTGGTGACTGTTGCCGGAGCCTCTGATATAAATAGGCACTTGGTGCCGCAGCTGAACGTCGCCTCCCTTCCCTCCCCCTCCCGCGTTTGCTCTACATATATGGTGATTGTAAAGGAGGAAAGAGACACCTACTTCTGCAGCCCTTAAGGGAGCACGGCGCAGAACGCGCGTTTGTTCTCCGCCGTGGGTTCACTCCCTGTGAAAGCGCGCGTCCCTCGCGCCCTTTCACTCGCACATACAGCGTTCGGCGGCGCGCGGCGACGATTTCACCTCCATTGACGTCATACGGAACCTCACGGCGACGGCGACGGCGACGCCGACTGCAGAAATCTGCTTTGGAGTGTCCATATAATTGCTATCGCAATAAAACGCCCGTGTACCGTGCATTGGGTGCACGGTAAAGAACCCCAGGTGGTCATAATTATACCGGAGTCCTCAACTACGGCATGCCTCCGATAATCGTATCGTAGTCTTGCCACGTAAAACCCCAGAATTTAATTAATTTGAACGATTCGCAAACGGACATAAATTTGAAGCTGCCTCTCGAACAAAGTTGTCACTTCGCCTCCAGAACGTTACCCGTATAACTTTAAATAATGAGGCACAGTGTGGCTCCATCTTAACGTAAACACCAAGTCAGTACAACACCATCTATTACGGCTGAAGTATGACATGACGGCATTAACGCTTGCACAATGCGTTTGTGTGCACAAACGCCTGCCTGACGTTTCCTACATGAGACCCTTCGTTCGGATTAAGTAGTAACAGGACTAACTACTGTGTTTCTTTATTACTGCGCATCGCGAAGCTAACTTGTAAAACGAACACTGCTGCTGTTACGCCAAGCGCAATCAGGACACCTTCGGGAGGTGCATCACCTGCTTTTTTCCTGACCCGCTGGCAATGCCAAGTTTCAAGTTTTATTGCAGTATTTTTATTTATTTTTTTCGTTGGAAGAGTGAGAGAGAGAGAAGAAAGGCTAAAGGCAGGTAGGTTAACCAGAACGGAAAATCTGGTTTGCTACCCTGCGCTGGAGAGAGAGAGTGGAGGGGAAGGTCAAGAAATAGGAAAGCAGAGATAGAGAAGGAAGAGGAGCATAAACACACGATCACAGCCGGTCACTATCATCACATACTATAACAGCACAGTAGCATTTGTAGCACTAGAAACACCAGTTCAGGCTGCACCGCTTGTGTAGGTCTGTTGAAATGTATATGTACATGTATATGTATATGTATATGTTGAAATGTATATAATACAGAAGGGGGTTCTAAAGTAAAAGCTGTCAGCGGGCCCGTCTGTAAAAAGATGACATTGCGATGTATTGTCCAAAATAAATAAATGAAATGAAATGAAACTGCCGCGGTTATTCCCTCCTTATTGCGATTTAGGTACTCGCTCTCTGAGTAGACCATAGTGCACAGTAAACCGCAAAAGTTTACTCACCGCGACTCGAAAAAACAGATTTAAAAACTCAATCTCTCCGTAGTCTTAAAACGCAGTCTGGTACGTATTTCTATGCTGTACAAATTATGCGAACTACATAGTGCTGTAAAATTTTACTGACCACGATCACAAAACTGCTCAGAAATACAACGTTTTCTCAGATCCCGATGTCCGTAAACTTCTGCTGTTGACTACACATCTATTTTCATTTCGTCTTCAGTGAAATTGGGTGGTCTAACGTTCACTTTAATTGATATAAACGATAATTACTTTCAATATTCTCGTTTTACAACATGGAGCACAGAAAATGCAGTTCTATGTCATGTAGTTCCCGCTGTGCCCCGCGCTTAGGTTGCGCCAGCGTCTGTTGAGCTAATTATACAATCTTCCTTGAAATGACACTCGACCATGCAACAGGGCATCCACGACGAGGCTACACCTTAAGGCACTCGTCGTCCAAGTGCGCCTTTTCCCCCATTTCCAACTTTGCGGCACTGGTCGTCAATGGTATAAAACAAAAGCTGCAGGTATGAGAGAACGAAAGTCGTATCTCGCAAGCGCCAGCACATCACAGCGATTGTCGGCGCTTGCTCTGTCCATGGTGCCGCTTTTTTCGGAGACAGCGAAGGGCGTACAATCTCCGAAATCCCCCTTTTAAAACTAACGTGAAAGCGTTAAGAGGAGCCGACAAGAAAGCCAGCAAGAAAATTTCTTTCTCTCTCTCTCTCTCTCTTTATCGAATCAGGCTGCCAACTGTATATAACGCGATGGTACTCAGTCCATACAATATTGCCTGAAAAGTTCTCGCCCCTTTTTATAGAGCGTGTTACGAACTCAAACACTTAAGAGTAAGCCTTCTTCCAGCGCTCATTCTTCCTATGACTTTCTCTTCGTGTATGGCGCACGGCCGGAGCTGAACGGCTTGAGTAAGTGGAAAGGAAGAATTTGTTGTTTTATATAAAGGGCCTGGCTATTGCGGAGCGGCGCTTCGAGAATTTCCTTTCATATTGAAAGATATAAGATCCGTCGGAGAAGCACTTGAGACCAAAGTAGGGGCAGCCAGTGCAGCGAAAAGTGCTCGCCTCCATTAAATTACTCGGCGAATAGCGCGGGGCATTCATGCACTAGAACTCTCGTACCGGGATAATAACGTGCCAAGGCTGTCAGTGAGGAGTAGGGTGATATATACTGCTCAGCCGAAATTCACGATCTAAGCGAAAATGTACAGATTTTACAGACATTCGGAAGAGAGAAACAGTGCATTATTTTGAAACAACTGGCTGCTGAAAGAAATGTAAGTAGCAAAAAGATTGAAACGTGAGATAATGCTGTTAGACGGGGGCGAAATGCGAAAACACCCGTGTACTTAGATTTAAGTGGACGTTAAAAAACCCCAGGCGGTCCAAATTTCCGGAGTCCCCCACTACGGCGCGCCTCATAATCAGAACTGGTTTTGGCACGTAAAACCCCATAATTTAATTTTTTTTAACCAGGATGTGATTACCAGGCACGCGGTGGGCTCCGGTTTAATTTAACCACCTGGGTTTCTTTAACGTGCACCTAAATGTAAGTAAATGAGCGTTTGTGCATTTAGACTCCATAGAAATGCATTCGCCGAGGCCGGCATCGAACTCAGCAGCGATACGTCATAACCACTAAGCTACGACGGCGGGTCTCCAGGTATTCAAAACTTCTGGTTTTGTCACCATAAACTTGGACTGAAGCGGATGCCACTGAGCACAAAGCGCAAACGAAGGAAACAGTTCTACTGAGAATATCAGCTAAAATAATGTCGCAATGAATTCGATTCGCAGAAGGCGAAAATCATCAACGGCATTTTGAAAGTGGGTACTCAAGCTGATGTAGTGACATTTAACGGAGGTTGCGAGAACTTGGTCAATCGCGCGCAGAAAAATTAATTTTTTTTCCCAGCCACGGCGGCAGCATTTCGATGGGGGCGATATGCAGTTACACCCGTGTACTGTGCATTGGGTGCACGTTTAAGAACCCCAGGTGGTCACAATTACTCCGGAGTTCTCCACTGTGGCGTGCTTCATAATCAGATCGTGGTTTGTGCACGTAATATCCCGGGATTTATTTAATTAGCAATTTATTTTTGTGCATACGGAATCCACGTCCGCATAGCACTGATCTGCTAGACTGAAAATAATAGATTTGTTGCCTACAATGTAAGTGTCCGCTGTCGTCATTGACAGCGAAGGGCTAAATGAAATACAGCACAGCTGCACAGGCTTAGCGTTGGGAGAAAACGATACATCTCTTGTGAGATGATGCCACCCCCCCCCCCCTCCCTCCACCCCCTACTAAGGCTACAAATAAAGATACCGCCATCAGCGCGATCTTCCAATCAAATGCTTAAGAGCCAACGTCAATTCTTAATCTGAAGAGCCCGTTTCACATCGGAGGTTATTGGAGTTCAATAACAAAGAGCCGCTGTGGTAATCATGGAAGAATCTGCTTCGTACCGGACAAATTACCCGCATAGCCTGCTTTTCTCTCTCTCTCTCTCAAGTTGTAGGTCCAACCTTAATGTCTGTACTCGCACTAAAGCCAATATGGTGCTCAAATATTTGCGCCGCTATTGCAGCGCCCCAATCATGCTTTTGAAGTATTTGAAACTTGGTATTTAACGAACATTCGAGAAGTAGGCGGAGGGCTTTGGCGCTGAATAATGGTTCTGGTATGCTGCAATAACGTGCATCGAGTGCCTAAGCTCAAGATATATGTGTATCTTTATTTACGCGCGACAACAAACCTCGCAAGAGGAGCCGACGCTGCGCGCAGAATATTATTAGAGTCTTTGGTCATCATGTAGGCGCACGCCCTGTCGGTAAGGCCAGAAGAATGCGCCTAGGTCTTTTTGTTAATATGCGTTCGGCACATAATGAAGCGCAGCAATCAGCCCTGAATACCAGGTTTATCGCGGTAATAGCAGGTATGTCGACAAGCTAGAAATATGTGTTTAGAAAAAGTACGAAAGAACAAAGACTGACAGTTGGAATTATTGAGGTATCTATGGTTGTTTTTATGCCTGCAGCATAGAAATTAAAATACGATAAAAGAATGCCCGAAGCTTCACCGAAAGCTTTTCAATTATTGCGAAAGAATCCGGAATAATAATCATGCTTCTGATTTTATTGATTTCTATAGTGCTTAATACATGTGCGCGTTCGATCAGTCTGTACAAACTCGTACTTCCGACGCATGCATGCTAAAGTTACCTTTTCGTGCGTTTGATTTGACCATGAACGTTTGTATTCCTTCATTTTAACTGCAAGATGCCTCAAGTTTCCAATTCATCAGCGATATATTTTCTTATGCGGCAAGTGCAGCGATGGACAAAGTGGTAAATTATTCGGTAGACATAGAAAAAAATTGGCCGCATATCTGCTTGCTTCGCTGCAAATGACGTCGAAAGACGATAACCTTCTGCCGCCCCTGATACGTAACACCCTCTCTTCTCCTCAAACCCCTCACGCTCTTCCCCTCCCCTCTTACTCCTCCCATGATGGATGCAATGGAGGTTCTGCTGAATTCAATTCAAGTTTCCCGCGCTCGCCCTGCTCTCGCGCTATCTGTTGGGACCTTTTATTACTGTTGGCTTAAAGCCGGCTACAGAGCCACGGCTTCAGTCGGCTTGTTTTTAACGCGTAGCATCTCTTCGACGCCATTTCTAACGCGTTGATTTTTCATTTACTAACCTAAAAACCACTTCAATGTGTATTCTTAATTAAATGAACGCTGCGGATCACGGTTATGTACATATATTTTGCCTCAAATAGGGCTGAGGTTTCCTTTGCGTTGCATAATGTTGACGTGTATGACCCCGTGCCACCAGTGCTAGTAGCTTGGTTGGTTTTGGCCGGGCGGTTGAATCGAGTGACAGACAGACAAAGTTTTCGCGTTTAGGTAGCCCAAGAAAGACTATCGCCTTTAAAAACATCATTCAGTCCGCTATCCTCCTCCTCCTCCTCCTCTCTCTCTTCTTCTTCTTCTTCTTCTTCTTCGTTGTCGTTGTTCCAACTATATATGGCGCATTTTATTTTTTTTAATCATGAAAATGGAAAGGAAGCCTCCTTACAGCTTGCTATCTCAAATACACTATAAGCGAGAATTAAGAAGGAAACTAAAACAAGAGGTAAACACCAAGAGAAAAGCAATTAGGAAAAAATAACAAGAAGCCCTATACACAGGCGAACGCTCGGGCACAACTTCAATTGCCACTACGGGCACCAGCATCGCAAGCATGATTCAGTGACACTGACCAATGAAAGGGTCCACGCAAGTCATTTTTGGTATACATATGTATATAAACCTTTTCACAAACCGACGTTTGAGTAGCGCCATTGCCCGACACGGGCGACATATAGCGTCACAACATGCTATGCCGCCATTTTGGACTGTAGGCCTTGCGAGAGCAAGCTGGCCGCACTTCGGTTGTGTGATCTTCACCGAGCATTAGTTCGATTGTTTTCTTCCGCTTCGCTTGCCTTGTGCCGTTTGACTTGTTACATGTTTCACGTGCACGCGTGCGCGCTCAGTGTGAAGTGCAATGGCAATAGAAAGCCCAGCCAGTGTATGCGTCGTTTCGTCGTCGGTAGCGGCCGCAGCCGCGTCTGCGTCGTCTAGACCTGACGTGCTAATCGGCGGTATTTTAAGTGCGAAGCACTTTAGGGGCCCGGGCTGCCGGCGTCCGTCGAGCGTGATCACGCCCGGGCTGTCGGCGTCGGCATCCGTCGTGCGTTTAAGTGCGAAGCACTTTAGGGCCCGGGCTGCCGGCGTCTTTCACGCGTGATCACGTCCGGGCAGTAGCGCTATACTCCAGCACCGGCGCATCACTGCTTCGCACTTTCCCAGGTTTCACGTTAGTGGAGTTGCATTTCTTACCCCGTTCTTTGCTGCTCTCGAATGTAATATTTTTTTTTTCATTGTTATTTCTGGGCACGTGTGACAGTAGTCGTCGATTGAATCTGATCACCATTACGTTTCGCGGTTGAAGGTTACCTCAGTTAGCGAAAGCAGGCGCGTATATAGCTGTCGGGCAATGCTCAGAACCAGGCGCCGGTGGCCCGCCGATGCGTGTCAGCAGTTGGCAGATATGCGGTGGTTACTCCATACGCTTCCGACGCAACTCAACAGCTCAGTCATGCAAAATTTATTGGATCTGGAGCAACGCAGGGTGCTTATAACAAAATGTCAAAGCACAAGCGTAGCGCTCGAGCTGCGCGGTACCTGCGGCGAACTGATACAGCCCAGGTGCTAGATTTCGAAATTACCTTTATGTGCAAGGCCGCGCAGGGCGCGTGTGAACGCAGAGACAATGTTTTGGCGGACACAGGGGCTGCATACATGTTCCATAGGGCACGATTTTTCCAGATAGTTGCGAAGTGTATTTACCGACTAGTTCTCTTGCAGAATGCTTCAATTTGTCTCATACCGCGGTGTCACACGGCCACTTTTGATCGCGATCGAGCCCAATCTGGATCGGAATATTTAACCACGATTGGCTCCCTTCCGCTGATTAAGTGAAGAAGCAAATCGTGACCGATAAATTCGATCCAGATCGGGCTCGATCACGATCAAAAGTGCGCCGTGTGACCCCCGTATTACGCACTGGAATGAAGTCTTGTTTGAAAGAATAACAAATGTAGCCTCTGCCACTACACACGAGAAAATATTGCATCTAAGAGCTGACAATTCTCGCAACCTATTGGGAAATGTGCCGAAAAGAGTTCACCAAAATTCATTCCTTTACTGATGTGTGCATTGGTTCACATTAGACTGAAATTCCAAGTCCTCAGGTGATGCAGGAAACCGGTGAAGCATGAACGTACCTCATCAGCAGTGATCTCGCGGAGTGCTGTGTTGTGGACACACTTAGTCCCCAAAATCGTTATTTTCCGCTGGTTGTTTGTGCACCCATAAACTGCACAGTGCTGGCCTGTAGCCTTTTGATGAGTATATACCATTAATTACGAGCGTAAGTCATTCGTGACAAAAATAAACGGAAACATCGAAGGAAAGCTACCACTCCGCAACGCAAGCGCAAGGCAAGCTCACAGTCCAGACCGAACAGGCAACACTGACACATACTCTCCACGCCAGACCGTCAGAAGCGCCCTCGTGAAAGCGTCTATACAGTATGCACATTCACACGTAAACCTGACTGCGAAAAATACAACATGGTCGCGACACCAATACTTTAAAAAAAACGGGGCAAACAAATTTTAGAACACGTGGTCACAAAATCCCATAACAAACATTCCGGCGGCTCAGTTTACCAGAACTGTACTTGCAAAACTGTGCAGATGTTGCAAGACACCCAGCGCGAACGCCTCTTATTAGCCGAACGCCAAGGGTATGTCACCATCAGCAGAGAACTACCTTATTGAAAACTAACGTCGTTAGCCTAGCGAGATGCCTGAAATGCTGCTCTAGCTAAGTATGATGAAGGTTTAAGTAAAAAGACGTAGAAGGGAAGAAAGAAACAAATCTAAAGAAATAGAGAAGAAATAATAAGAAATAATCAGTAAACAATACTTAACAAAGTTACACTCATCCCAACTTTGCACCAAAATCTTCGAACAAAATAATTTTCCAGACATCGTTTCTCTCTTTGGTGCACGCAACGAGGTCATGTTACATCGGAAGCACTGAAGCGACTGTTCAGGCAGTGTCTACGATTACAATACCCCCAATGGCTTGCTCATAGTCTTCCGGTGCACGCCCTTTTACTTTTATAAATACAGCACAATAGCGGACGAGTGACAGAAAGAAGGAATGAACGAACACATGCGCTGCTTTACCGCCGCTTGGATGTTCAGGACATTGCTCCTTTTCTGTGCTTCTGCGATAATTAGCCGGCGGGCACAGAAACCCTGCCGTAGAGACGCAGCCGTAGTTTTTAAAACTGTAAACACAAAAGTAGCACCATAAGAAAGGTATTTCGCTGGGGTTTCATTTTCTTTTAAATCATCGCTGCTCCCTCCTCCCTCCCTCCCTCCCTCCTCTCCTCGCCCCATCTCTGAGTGAAAAATACTCTATTTCAACTTTTACTTACTTTTCTATGAAAAAAAAAAGGACCGCATTTTTATATCGCGACAGAGGCACCCGTTGTTTACGTGTTAACTACATTGCACTCTTTTCTACAAAAGCAAGACCGCAAGAAAGGAATTTCAGATTTCAGCAAAGCCTCTCCTAGATTACGTATAAAATCGAAGGAATGCGCTCCATTTCTAGCGTATTGAGTACGGTAAGGCTGGTCGGCTTAACAAAGGTAGACGCTTTTTGGGAGGAAAATGGGCGTATAACGCCATCCAGCGCAGGCTGTTGTGAAACAAAGTTAGCTCTTACATCCCGTTCTTTGTTTTGTTCGACATTCCGCGTGTACACTGCGACCTTGTACACTGCGACCTTGTTTATTAGTTAGTGCAGTGGAATTACTGCACATATTGCAATGTGATTACGAAAGCCATGTTGGGACCCTGGTGTGGAGCTGGCTATTTCTTGTCTCATAGTATCACACACATTTTTTTTAAAACAAAAGAAAAAGAGAAACTAAACGCTCTACGTATAGCTGAAATGCCTTCAGACAGCAAGATAAGGTCTGTACTGAACAAGAGGCCGCTTACGCACGTGCACTCGCTCGTACATCTCTGCACCAGATGCACGTGGACGAAGTTGGGCTGATTCCACGAGGGATCATTAACGCGGGTCCAAAAATTCATATCTTAGATTCCATTGAATAACTTATATTTTGTGCGCATATCACTCGGCAGCACGAAAGTGAACTTGTCTTGTTTGCCAAATGGATACTTTAGGAGGAATAAAATATTGAAATTCTTCAGGGTGCAGCCGCCATTTTCATGCACCATTTTCATCCTCGCAAGTTCACAACAATGTGAAATAAAATATGTTACGGCTACAAAGAATGCATTTTTTGTGTGTGTGTAAAACATATGCGTAAAGAAGAGTCAGCAAGCACTGTTTGAGGCGGAAGTGTTTTAGAAAAACTTCTTAAGTTGCTACACTTTTCGAAATTTGCTACATTTACGAATTTTTATATACTAAACCAATGCATGTAGCCTTTTGAAATTTGGTGGGACATGAGACCTTAACCTGTTTAAGGATTGTGCTGAATAATGTTGCTGTAGCACAAATTATATTTTTACAATTTGCCTCAAATATGAAGTTTTGACGAAAATGAACACTATTTCAAAATAAAAATTTAAAAAAAAACATTGTTGTTATTTTTTCACGAAATTTCGTAAACAGCTGTTCACAGACACTGAAAAAAGAACATTAAAAACATGTTACATTATTTTTAATGACAATATATGTGGTAGAAATGAGAGCTTCGCCGGGTGCTAACAATTAAGGACATCGGGGTAATAAGAACGTGCATTAGCCTCTGACTTGCCTAAACTTGACCATGATTGCGACAGAAGGGCAGTTTTGGTAAACTAGAATTATGATTTCAAGCACGCAGTTCTCGACTGCCTAACTTTCTTGTGTAAATTCGTGCGCTGATGCCTCTACTGGGCCATCATTCGCGCCCATATTTTGTTCACGCTTTCAGATGAGGCTCTTGTAAAAACCGTCTCTTTTGAACGAGTAGGTAAAGTGTAGTGGAATTGGGAGTGGGTCCACGGGAGGCGGTGGCAGACAGGACAAGTAAAGCGAAATACGTTGAAAGTTTCTGGCGGTGCGGCCGCCGCCTTAAGAGGAAGCTTTAGCTCGGGTGCTTCTATCTAAATGCATGTAAAACGAGAACTCGTTTTTCTCGGCAACCACTGCACCACATTTGATGAGGTTTGTTGCATTTAAAAGAAAAAGTGAAACTCTAGTCACTGTTGGTTGCGAATCTTTTATTTAAGTCGTCAACTGTTTAATAAAATTGACAAAATCGCAAAAATTCAGAAAACGGAACTATCAAATTTACAACTCTATTTCAGCAATGAAACATGATATCACAATTCTGTAAACTGCACCGAATAGTAAATCTAAAGTGGGCAAAATTGATATATTATATTTGGCTTTCAAATAGACTACTAATTCGTGTGTAGAACTTGTGCAAAATCCTTGTAAATAATGTAACAAAGTCACGTAAGAAATTAATTGACACATCAAATTTGTCCGCTCTGGATGCTCTTAGAGATGCAGTTTACAGGTCTGCGATACCAGAGCTACGAATTTGTAAACTTCGTGCTTCTATTTTTTTTTTTTTTTAACTTACCAGTTCTTGAAAATTACAGTTAAATAATGCAGGCCAGAAATCAAAATTTCGCGTCCAACAGTCACTATAATTTACCTTTCTCTCTCATATGCAACAAATTTAAGTAAAATCGGCCCATTGGTTATCTCAGAAAAGCGTTTCTGCGTTTTACGTGTATTGGAATAGGCGACATAGGAGTTGGGCCCGAGCTAAAGCTTCCTCTTAAGAGCAAGCTTTATTAGATTCGCTTCATTAGATCTGCGTGATCTGGCCCTCTGGGTCAGCTGGTCTTATTAAAAAATGCGGAAAGAGCCACCATTAGTGCAGCGCTTCGTAAACTGAGGACGTGTTCTCAGCACGATATCATCCTTTCGGATTCGTCAGCGGTGCTCCAACAACTATCCCGTGCATTGTATGCCAGCAAGTTCGGCCGACAGTCATTGATGTTGGCTAAGGAGCACAGCAATAGGCATTACATTCTGAAGTTTCAGTGGGTACCGCCACCAGTTGAACTTGCAGGCAATGAAGCAACAGGTTAAATTAAGAGTGCCAATGAATCAGCCCTTATGTAAAGATAAGAGACTTCTGAGCACTTTGAATATCACCTCACGATCCAGGAGTGGTTTAAGATATCCGCCACGCAGAAGGTATACGCTGTTTCATAGAGTAAGAACTAGCTCTGCACGTCCGGTTTGCTGCCCTACACAAGTGGAAGGGGGTTAAGGGTTGAAAAGATAGAAAGGATATGAAAGGTGGCACTGGCTGTACGAACACGAGGAGTTGCTAAACTAAGCCAAAGCCCGCTGAGTGGGTTCAAGTGCGGCACTGACTGTCCCTCCGCAAGCTCCAATTCTGCGAAGACATCTTGCCGCAGATCAAAAAGAATAATTTAGAGGAAAACCGGAATGCGGGTGGGTATTTATTTATTTATTTATTTATTTATTTATTTATTTATTTATTTATTTATTTATTTATTTATTTATTTATTTATTTATTTATTTATTTATTTATTTATTTATTAGTTACAAATAACAATTTGTAAAGTTATCGTACACGAAAGAAATTCAAGCTGGCAAGTCTTTCTTTAGCGCTTCATTGCGTATCCGATAATTTCACGGTTAAGAAAATATAATGTGCTTGTTATTCTATACGTTGTTAGAGTATGTTATTCTTCAAATTCCTTTATTAGCAGCAAGTGCAATATTTGTGAACTCTGGGTGAGAAGTTGTGCTGTGCTTACTTCAAGAGAACCGACAAGCAAGCTAGCTAGTATAGATTCATACTGAGCTCTGTAGTGCCAAAAGTAAAGCAAACATACTTGCCAACAAAATAACGAAAGTCATTATGTTCATTAGAAAACAAATGAATACACCACAAAACCCGCGAGGCATATTGCATGTGCCAATTATTTTTTCTTTTTGTTCTTTTTTATGAAAAGCTTGTGTTTTTTACTTGAAAGTATTGCATTATTGCATGTTTCACATGAGTGTGCGCCGCTCACTTGACACTGCGACGTAATTTATGATGGCGCGTAATTATAGGTAAGCGTGTACGTATCTGGTCGGGTACACGGGTCCACGGGCTTGCACGTGATGGGGGTACACACAGGAAAATAACAATTATCGGTCGACTTTTTGAAACACTGGAGCATGTGTTTTAGAGTTGCCATGACAATTTTAGGGTTGCAGAACAGCGGCATTAGAGAAAAGAATGTTTCTAGAGCACACACCTGCACGCAAGTGTGAATTTGTACGCAAGTCCCATGAACGAGATGGAGTGAATAAGTGTATACACATACTAGACGCGCGAAACAACAACAACAACAACATAAAGAAAATGAGAAGACGTAGCAGCTGAAAATGTCTATCACCGAAACGTATCTCAAGATCACAGAGGGTGACTCCGACTTTTCACAAAGCAGTACAACAAAAAACATCATCACCTAAAAACACGTCACGCGAACCATCCCGCAAACATCACGCTTCTTAATTGCATAAATAAAGCCTGTTTAGCCACAACTGTTCTCCCGGATTTGTGTTAAGACGGCATAACTTTCATTGCTTTCGTCGTTCAGATGCAAAATAAGTCTAGCAAAATGTTCGCAAAACCAGGGTTGCGTGAAACGCAGCCATCTCGAATCACTGCCAATAGTTGCCCAAAGTTACAATGACAGTAGCATTAGCAAGTGGCCATTGGTCAAGCTTGAGCGCAATAAGGGCGGTAATCAAATCTCAAGGAATTCAGCTACGCGAGTACACCTCTCTCTTTTGTACTGGGAACGGAAACGCTGCAGCTGTCTCACGTTTCAAGGCAATTAACTTGTTTCCGCCGAGAAAACTAATTAGACAGGCCGATTTCAGGAAAAAATTCGTGCTCTGTCTAGTAGCTGAGTACAACTAGTTGCTGGGCAAGTTGGTTGAGATCTGAGGAATAAATTGTTGCGCTAACAGGAAACAAAGACTTAGAAAGAAAAGTTGCAAACGATAGGTTGAGCGCTGAACCTATCGTTTGGTTCAGCACTCGACCTATCATTTCCTACTTTTCTTTCAAAGTCTTTGTTTCCTGTTTATTCAATTAACAATTTATTCCTCTGTCTTGTAAGCCGACCATAAGAAACGCTCTGTACACGGTACCAAACCAGAACAGAACATAAAAATTGGCGGATCCTACGTCCATGTGAGAACGTATACTGTTAAGTGAAGCCTTTATTGATATTTGCAAAAATTGTAAAGTAAATGTTATGCAAACGTAACGCTAATACCAATATTATCGCAGAAAATGACGTAAATAAAGTGTTATTTTATGCAAATAAAATGTTAGTGACGCAAAGGAAATCCAATGTTTAGCCAAACGTAGCGTGGTCAGGCAAGTCTAACGTCGGCTTTTGCGTTTATCGTTTGCCGCCCCCGGGTCACCTCGTTTTGCACTGTATTCGATCCTGGTCTGCGCTATACCTGGCACGGAAATCGCGCAAGATAGCAGCCAGCACCTGACACTTAGCCAGTGGCACATCACCAGTGGCCCAAGTTGTTGTGTAATCGGCAAGCAAGCACCAGCCATCACATGAAATAAATGTCTCACTTTCGCCCGAAAGGCGAAGCATCCATTTTGATAGCACATTAGTAGACAGCTATACAAAGTAAGGATAGTAGTTTTATCGGCTGTAAAAATTTACAAACATTCGCTTAACAACTAAATTAACAAGCGCGGTGTCACGCGCGCACAGAGGTAAACATGAACACATCTCATTCGATCACCGCGGAAACGCGCTGTCAGAACGCTGGAGTAAGGAGCGCTGCAGCAGCAGCAACGAGGGAATTTACCTTCGTGCTGTATCTCCCTTCAACGCGATCTAAGCGTCGAAAGCACAGCGCATACGAAGTTACCAGTACTCGGCGCACTTTGTCCACAAATCACATCGCTTTGAAGATGAAGTCCGTGCGAACGCGCACGTTGTTCACGTCGCAGATCGCTTTCAAGATACGGCGGCCGCGCCTACGCAGCAGCCGCCAGAGTAGAACGCCCCCTCCCCCCCCCCCTGTACCTCCCCTCCCCTGGTGCCTCACGCGCGACGGAAGACGGCGTGCTTCCTTCCCGCTTTCCTCCCTTGCGCATGCGAGATTGAGTCGCGATCGGCGGCTGACCCTCGCAAGTTTTCACTCGCACATACAGCATACGGCACGCAGCAACAATGTTATCGTGCTTGGACTTTATGAGAGAGAGAGAGAGAGAGAGAAACGAGAGAGGGAAGGCGGGGATGTTAACAAACGGTCCGCGAGTTGCAAAAGGTTTTTCACGTAGCTGCTGTTTCGTGACCAATAAAGGAAGTTCGCAAACTCACAATACGGAAATTAATGAACCAAGGAGACGGAAAATATTGAAGGACACCGGAGATTTCATAGTTCCGTAGCAAGAAGATGTCATCCAGAGACCTTGTTTGATGTAGTAGTTAGCTGAGGTTCGAGAAACGTTTTGTTTTTGTTTAAGAAGGAAGCATTTCCTTTACGGCAGCATTTTGCTTCAACGGATGTCGTTTAGTTACCGAACCAACTAAGGATAGCTTTATGAACACATGACATCATTGCTCAAGTGAATTTGTTCCCCATTATGAATTTTCGATCGGTGTCAACATTCGGCTGAGTATATTTTTCTTTTTTCTTTAGTGCGTGGCTTACAGCGGAAACAGCACGTTTTGTCTTATGAGAAATAGAAAAGATTTTCACTCACTAACTATATTACCAGCTCTCGACATTTCCTTAACGTTAGTTACGTTTCCACGGAAAAATCCAATCGGTAGTAACATGTTCGAGGTCATTTTATTTATTTATTTATTTATTTATTTATTTATTTATTTATTTATTTATTTATTTATTTATTTATTTATTTATTTATTTATTTATTTATTGTTCATATCACCCTGGCCCTATATAGCGACTTTGGTGCCACTTAATCAAGTAAAAAACAATTTGTGTGAGGTCATGATCAATGCTGCGTGTCAGAAAACTAGTATTTTTGATACACCCTCCTGACGACGTAGATAGGACTAGACGAGGTCGAAAAAAACATTTTGCCTCACAAATTTTTTATCTTCACGTGAGCACTTCTATAAGTTCTATTCCGTTTATTCGTACGCCCCCGAGCCAAGCAAAGGCTAAAACCTTTCACTTGGGTAAAACTAAAACGCTAACGTTTCTTTGTTATTATTATTATTATTATTATTATTATTATTATTATTATTATTATTATTATTATTATTATTATTATTATTATTATTATTATTATTATTATTATTATTATTATTATTATTATTATTATTATTACCTTCTTATAATAACATGTGCATTATCGGGGATATCAACATAGATATCCTAAGCTCTGAGAAGACAATTGTTTCCGATTATTTAAACATATTAGCAGACTATGGCATAGAATCTGTCGTTAATGAAGCAACTAGACAAGAAGTGCTCTCAGGTCGCCTTGTTTCCTCGTGCCTCGATCACGTCTTAGTGCGCTCAATAGATTTTTTGACCGTTAAATCCATTCGAATAACAAAAAAGCTGGCTGATCATTACTATATCGGCTGCCAGATCTCATCTCCGGGTGCTCATACTGTCAAAAGCAAGGATGTCCAATATATAGAAATATTTGATTATGCTAGATTTGACAGACTTGTCTCCCAATATGACTGGGATACACTGCTAGCGCATAGTGGTTCGACCAGTGCGTATAAAAAGTTTGTAGACACTTTTACTGAGCTGAAACAAGAGTGCAAAAGATCTGTTTTGGTACATAAGCGAAAAACACATTTACATTGGGTAAATAACCGAATATTGAAAGCCATTCAGGAGAAAGACGAACTCTGGAAACGATGTCGAAAGCATCCAGAAGACGAGGCCTTGAAGAGTCTTTACCGAAACGCACGAAACAAAGTTACAGCAATGATGCGCTGTTCCAAGAGAAGCTACTTTAGCAGTCAATTTTCCTTTTCACGAAATAAACCAGCAAGGATGTGGTCTCTAGTGAATGAGCTTAGGGGAATCAAGTCCAGCTCCCACTTAGACCCGATACTAAAAGGTTTCGGTCCTCCATCGCAAGCGGTGGCTAATAATTTCAATGTCTCATTTTCTTCATTGGTAACCGATACGGGAACGCCCCTTAATCTGCCGAACCTTATCGCAGCTAGCAGTTCAGTATCGGATTCAGCACTTCTGCCTTCGATGGCTGAAGATGACTTGCGTCGATTGCTTTGTCGGTCACGAAGGAGCCGTGCTCAAGGCTTAGATGGAATATCAGCTGAAGATATAATACGTAATATCACGGTGCTAGCTAGGCCGATTCTTTTTATTTTGAACAGTATTCTAGACACGTGTGTTGTACCCGATGAAATGAAGAGAGCACGTGTTATTCCAATATTTAAGGGCGGAGATGCGTCAAAACCAGAAAACTACCGCCCCATATCCGTACTTCCTTTCTTAGCACAACTGCTTGAAAGGCATGTTCTTGAGGCTATGGACAGCTTTGTTCATAAGCACAGCATTTTATCGCCCTCGCAGTACGGCTTTGTACAAGGCAGCGGTACGCAGAATCTTTTTGAAACTTTGTCAGATATTTTACACGAAACATTTGAACAAAACCAGGTGGCTTGTGGACTCTTCTTGGATATATCAAAAGCATTTGACTCAGTTAACCACCGTATTCTATGCAGTAAACTTTACAACTATGGCTTTCGGGGACATTTTTTAGATTTTTTTAATAGTTATCTTCTGAATCGCTCTCAAATTGTTTGTTTGCATGATGTACACAGCACACTGCGGTACCTCACAGCAGGAGTGCCACAGGGTTCAGTGCTGTCACCACTTTTATTTAACTTATACGTGTGTGACTTGGGACAGGTAATTGGGACAAGCACTATTTTTCAATACGCGGACGACACTTTGCTCGTCTCAAGACACATGGAATATGAAAAGGCTGTTGATCTGCTTCAAATCGACGCAATTAATGTCATAGACTGGTGTAAAAGTAATCAAATAAGAGTTAACTCGCGAAAAACGCAATTAGTCTGTTTTAGAAATCCCTTAAAAGTTATTGATGCCACGTTGCCTGTCATTTTGCATGGCTCCGATTGTTTGAATTGTGACTGTACGCCGATTGAATATGTTGATAGTATTAAATATTTAGGAGTTCACTTTGATAATGCTTTATCATGGAACGTTCATATGGCTTCCATTTGTGCAAAACTTCGACGAGCTGCGTGCTTACTTTACCGCGTCCGAAGCTATGCTCCTATTAAAATAAAGAAAATGATCGTTCATGCGCTAGCCTATTCACATATAAGATATGGTATCTGTTGTTTCTTTAATTGCAGTAGCTTTTGGAAATCCAAGGTAAACAGGCTATTACAAAATATTCTAAAAAGTGTAGCCTACAACACAAACATTGATACGGCTAACTTGTTCAGGTCCCTGGAAATGCCGAACTTTGATTCAGTGTTCCTTTCGCGATATTTCTGGAATGATAATTTTCGCGTACCTGCTAAAAAACACATGAATCTACGCAATCCCTCCAGATATGTTGTTCCTCGGACAAGAACTAATTATGGTAAAGGGCAACGAAAGTATTATATTCCGAATTTGTTTAATGAACTCCCCACTTCAGTACTGGAGCAACGAAGTTTATCCGGCTTAAAGAACGCCTTAAAAAAGGGGACATAAAAAAAGTTGTCGCAGTTTCACCTGAAAGGTGAAGCATCAATTGCGATAGCAAATTTGTAGAGAGCTATACGGAGTAATGATATTAGCTTTATCAGCTGTATAAACTTGGACATGCAGCAGCACCGGCAACGCGCAGAACTGTTGTCGACGCCGTCGGCGTTTTGCCCGCGTTCGCTCAAAATGCGTGCGGCGTTGCTGACTGTTGCCGGAGCCTCTGATATAAATAGGCACTTGGTGCCGCAGCTAAACGTCGCCTCCCTTCCCTCCCCCTCCCTCCCCCACGGCCTCTCGCGCATCGGAAGAAGGCGCGTTTGCTCCACATATATGGTGATTGTAAAGGAGGAAAGAGACGCCTACTTCTGCAGCCCTTAAGCAAGCACGGCGCGGAACGCGCGTTTGTTCTCCGCCGTGCGTTCACTCCCCGCGAAAGAGCGCGTCCCTCGCGCCCTTTCACTCGCACATACAGCGTTCGGCGGCGCGCGCTCACGATTTCATCTCCATTGACGTCATACGGAACCTCACGGCGACGGCGACGGCGACGGCGACGGCGACAGCGACGGCGACGGCGACGGCGACGCCGACGGCAGAAATCTGCTTTTGAGTGTCCATATAATTGCTATCGCAATAAAAAAAATATACTCGTATGAAGCTAACCTTTATTTGTGTCTGTGTGAGTATTATGATTGGTTTAGACTTTAAACCAATGTTATCTCGCTGTTTTTCTTTAGAACATGTGCAAATAGAGTGTCTATTCATGTTATAGTGTGATGTGTTTTGTTTGACAATGCAATATAGCACCTTTTTTCACTCTGTTTAGCGCTTTCTTGGTATTTTGTTTGTAAATGTTATTAAAAATGGGGAAGAGCTTTAGTTTATATTTTGGAGCATTAGTCATGTTCGAGAACCTGTTAAAGTGATTTAGCCGCGACTGTCAGGTCTCTGCCACACAAGCCCTTGGAAGGCTTCGGCAGACCTCACAAAAAATTCATGTACCAAAGAACTCGCAATAAAGGCTATTATTAAAGGCTATTATTATTATTATTATTATTATTATTATTATTATTATTATTATTATTATTATTATTATTATTATTATTATTATTATTATTATTATTCGGAACTCTTCTTTCCTTCTATATGCCGATGACATCAAGATTTTTAAGAAAATTCACGCTGTTGATGACTGCCGCGCCCTGCAGTCTGACCTGTTTTCCTTTTCTAAATGGTGCAAGGATAATAAGCTTACCTTGAATGCTGCTAAAACCAAAGTCATGACTTTCACACGCAAAACAGCAAGTATTTCTTTTTCTTATTCTGTAGATTCTGTGCCGTTGTGTAAGGTCTGCGAGATCAATGATCTTGGTGTACTTTTTGATGCAACCTTACACTTTTCGGCGCACATTAAACGTGTTGCAATGCGGGGTATGCGCTCTCTAGGTTTTGTATGCAGACTATCGAGGGAATTCAAGTCTCCTACTCCGTTCCGCAAATTGTACACAACCATCTGTCTTCCTCAACTCGAATATGCCTCGGTCGTCTGGAATGGCTCTTCTAGATCCAACAGTGACATTATAGATCGTGTCCAGAAAAAGTTTCTAAGCATATATAATCACCGCTTTGCAAACCTGGACATTGCACCCTGTACTAGCACTGTTGGATTGTTGTCGTTGCCCTCCCTTCGCGACCGACGTAATCGCGCTGACCTCCTGTTTCTCTTCAAACTCATTCACGGTAACCTCACGTGTCCCGAACTTCTCAGCTGTGTCATGTTTCGTATCCGGGCCCACGCAAGATCACCAGAGAACATAGACCTTTCCATGTTCCTGCCTGTCATCACGAACACTCAACCGTCCACAGGATACAGAGTCTTTACAACGCTTACTTTCGTGATCTTGATATCTTTCATAACTCCTTGTCATCGTTCTTTTCCGAGCTTTGCCTTGTGTTATAATTTCATGCATTGTTGAAGTGCCCTTCTCCTCCTTTTTCTTTTGTATTTACTTTGCGCTTTGTTCTCGGTACTCTCTTCTTTTCACAATTTTTATTTTTAATCATTTTTTAGTGATATTCCCCTGCAGTGTTTTGTTTTTGGTTTGTAATGTATGTGTGCGCCAGCACTCAGACCTTAGGGTTGTTCCTGGGCACGTTAAATAAACATGATTGATTGATTGATTATTATTATTATTATTATTATTATTATTATTATTATTATTATTATTATTATTATTATTATTATTATTATTATTATTATTATTATTATTATTATTATTATTATTATTATTATTATTATTATTATTTGCTTCTTGCAGTGTTGTAGTTCTTTTCTTCCGGCCTTTGTTTTCCTTTAAGGCAATAATAACTTCAGTCATACCTACAGCAATCATGTAGTTTCGCCCGCATTTCAGGATGGGGCTGGGGGACTGAATTTGGATTAAGTCGTCACTGTCATGCTAACTTCTGACTACGCGTAGTCGTCATTAGCAGATCTCCAAGCGACTTGCACAGCTACAACAGCCTGGCCAATCAACAACCACCACCAGATAAACAGAAGATGCTGTTTGACTGCCTCCGCAGGTATCTAGAGACCTAAATGGAGCGTAGTCTTAATGTTTCAACTGTTACCACCTCAGCCAAAGCAGTAATTCTTCCCTTCCCCCTGATTCAAAATAACATTTTGGCCATCATAATCCTAGAAGAGTGAAGTGCTTCAACTTGGTTGTATACCCTTCTCCTACGCCGGTAAGCAGTGAACGCCTTCAATTTCGTCACCACGAAAACCTCCGATAAATATTCAAGCACTACACTCGCTTTCATGAACACAGCGATTGTCAGCGCGATAACCTTCTACTTAAGTACGAAAGCTTTCCTGAAGCAAGTCAAATGAGAGATGTTAATATCCTTTTCAGCCGAGATTACATGCTCAGCGGCGCCCTCTACGGCTAGTAAATTTATTTTGACCGAGCATGCAGACTTCGATATGGCCACATGCAACATTTGAGAACACAATGGGTGTTTTGGGGTCCATAGAGTGAACAACCTGATTGGAACAAAGATTCATTTTGAACGACGGTACTTTAATTTCCGGAAAGACGTATCGCCTCGCTATTCCTATTCCATCTGTGCTCACGACTGGCTTTCTGTGGCTTTCTGCAGCACAACGCCGTATGCCCTGAACCAACACAGCGGGCTGTGTGCGTACGCGCGCGCGGGGGGAAGGTACATAATTAAACATCTCGCCTGTAAAGCGTGCACCACCACATGCAGGGCCAAATTGCGAAAAAGCCGTCTTACGGCATTAATTATTGCGGGAAATCATGACTATTTCTGATTGAGGTGAGGCTTTGGCTTGGACCTGGCTCCAGTTTTCGTATTCAGATACAAGTGCAATGCTACAAACACTCTCATTAAGAAACCACTAGGGACAAGTCAAGTGAAATATATTTCACATAAAAAGAAGAGGTCAGATTTTGATGACGGAAGGAAGATGAACATTTATTTATTTACTCGTTTATTTATTAAATATTTATTAGGCCAGAAAACTCGGCAAGGTTATACCTCTGTAACTCCACGTTAATAACAGATATTGATAATCTAGAAGCTGTACCCGATTTGTCGCCTAAAGCAACAAATTACACATTAAAGAACAGCGTGCACGTATTCGTTACATATACGGCCAGGAGCTGCTGGCCGTATATGGGTCCCGAAACCAGGGAACCACCCCGACCGCCGTCTGAGAAGACGCCGTCATCTTGAGCTCAATAAATGTTTCTCTCTCTCTCTCTCTCTCTCTCTCTCTCTCTCTCTCTTTCGTTACATAGTGCACACGTGTGCTGCAAAGCTTTTTTTCAAGAGATGTCGAAGCAATTAAGCTAAGTATAATTGCTGCCGACATTAACAATGAAATTTGCAAAATTACGATATCTGTAATTGATAATGCCTCTAGAAGTTTTAAATTGATGGCCCAACCTTTTTCATTTTTATTTTTATTTTTATGCAGCGTTATCAACACACTGAAGTAAAATATTGAACAAGTTGAGTTTGTTCAAAAATGTGAACACAGATACATTTCAGGAGGAGGTAAAGGCAAAGTGCCTGACGGGACCCATTTCCTTACAAACTATTATAGCATTTGACAGTCAGCCCAGCAACGCCACTTCACAACATGGTGAACATGAATCTGTTAGGATTTTCAACTGGAACACTTTTTTAAAAGTAACGACTCAATATTACCATTCAGCGGCACTTACACTGAATACATTTACTATTTTCTGTTGAGCAGCAATCACTCTGTCAGTCCCTATCTTTGTGTGTGTATTCTTTAAAAAATGTACGCTCATAATGGATGTTTTGAAGGTGTTTGTTAATGCTAAAAAACATATTAACTGAAATTCAATTGTGTGTGCTCCAGTGGCTGTTCTTATCTACGGTGTTCTACGAGAGACGTGCCTGTACAGTCAAACCTCAATATAACGAACCTCGATTTAAATAAATTCGTAATGTAACGAACTACTTTCATTTCCTGATCTCAGTTGCATTAAAAGCCGTGTATTTTTCTTCGCGCTTTAACGAAGTAACTTCGTGACACGGTTTCCATTTACCGACGTTTTCGGCCATTTCAAGCATGTACTTGGAGCCTGTATGGCTAGTAAATCTAGCGAAAAACTATGTCGGCCGAGGCAAAAGATATTTGAGGTGTCCTTCTGCATGAAACGTTGGAGCGGCAAAACCGCTGTCAAAGCGCGCGCGCCGGGACGCGGTAAGCAAGAACCACCGCTGCGCCACTTGCCGAGTTGGTAAACAAACAACTCGGAGAAACATGAGAACAACCGATTCCTTCTGCGTAAGTGAACGCGCGGTAACGTGATCAAGCACGCGCTGGGAGGGGGGAGGGTTATGGCGAGCGAGGGCAGGAGCGCGAGCCTATCTGCATCCTCTTCCTAGCACGCGCGTCTCCTCCTCGCGTGCGTCCGTGCGCGGGCCACGTGCCGTACCTTGGAGGTAATCTCTACGCGGCAAGTGCAAAGGCCGTTACTGAAACGGTTGGTGCCTTCACGCGCATTTTGTTGTCCCCGCGCGTCTAGTGTTCTCAAGTTTCTCAAGTTTATCTCAAGTTTCCGAGACACGGTGCGAAGCGCTCGCTCGCGTTTGACTGCGAGCTCGTGGTTATCGAGTGAGATCTGTTAATGTTTGCCTGAGCGCGCATGACACCCATAAAACAACGTACTTTACTTCGTGTAGTTGTCCCTTTGCTATCGCCATCAATGCTCCTCTTCCTGACAAAGCTGACTTTTCTATTTTTTTTTTCAGGGCCAATATCCGTATCTTATTACACTTTTGTTTTTAATTTGTGGGCGCCCGCTGCTGGCACTAAGCGCTGTCAGCTATGGCGTCCAAGATCTACGGCGCCGCGCGACGCAACACATGCAAAGCTCGAACGCCGTGAGCCACGTCGATGCATTGCTCTCGGCGCGATCTGCACCGCACGCGCTAGCGCTCATAACCGGGCTATTATGACCCGACCTTCTTGCGATTTTTGCTATTTGTTTATAAGTGCTTACTAACAACAAACCAACAAACTATCCACCAGGAATACTCTGGGAATTTGTGAAGTTGGTTTTAATGCTGAAACTTTAAAACCTAGAGTTAACGAAATTCGCGAAAGTTTTTCGCTGCAAGTACAAGTTCGTTATGTCGTGGTTCGACTGTACTGATAAATAAATTGTGGATGTGATATTAGGTTTGAAATCATTTTAGTTCTAATATTATCTGCTTGATAAGACTCTGGTGCATACCGGTAGGCTGATAGTTGCTTTACATTCATTATACTTAATGAACTTAAATGTGTAGCCGCATTTTTGGAATACGGTATGTTGAGAGCTCTTGTTGCATTATTTTGTAGAATAAGGAATGAATTTAGCTTTGTATTAGTGTGTGAGCACAGACTAACAAACAGTAATGCAAATGCGAGTGAATGAGCGCGAAGCAGTCTCTTTAGTCATAGACGCGCTGACTCCTGCTGTCACCTTCGCCTGGAAATCTGCAAGTGGCAACCCTGCATTTGTGTCTACGGCGGACATTTTGACACCTCTGGTGACAAAATGCCCCGAGTGCCTGGGTATACTCAGGGTATTAGACACAAGGTGCCCAGAGAGCCCAAAGCATAATGTTGCAGAAGACTATACCCGTTGGATAACGGACAACAAATGCGCTAACTCATTAATACAGTACCTGCATCACACAGGACTGCATGCGTTTACTTGATGTTCCTTTTTTTTTTTTTTTACTGCCGTATGCCTTGCGGCAAACCCCCGGAATAAAAATAAGACACTTTCTATCACATCGCCAAAAAAGTAATGTCAAGATTGTTGCTAAAATTTTTATTCTTTGGCTTGAAGAACACGTATTTCGTGTTTTCTCACATTTCATTGTAGTCTGATCGCGCTGAGCCACGCTGCCAATTCATTTAACCACGTGTCTGCATGTTGAGTTATTAAATCTACGCTGTACGAGCTAAGAAATATGTTTGCGTTGTCTGCCTATAAAACCATTTTGGGTATATTTGGAGGGTAACTATATGATCGATACATAAAATAAACTGCGTTAGACTCAAGATTGAGCCCTGCGGTAAACCAGTGCACATATATTTGTATCTTAAAGAAATACCATCTGTGTGCATTGCGGTATCGAGGCTAAAAGTCACCAGCGAATAGTGTCGGTAGTGTTCCTCCTTTACCATAGAGAGGTAACTTACCTAACAGTATGTCACGATTTATTTAGTCGAATATCCCTTCTTGAAATTCACTAGCAAGCCAAGTGTCAAGAGATTCTTTTCGGTATTATTTATTATTTCATATTATTTCGTGGCAGCGAGGCTTAGCAGGTTAGGCCGCCGCTTCCGTCATGTGCCTTGCTCAAGTGGCGACAAGGTGCCCCGGGGACTGTCTCACGTGACGTTGCTGGCCTACCTTCGAAGGGGGATTGCTGCTGGAGTGGCCGGAACTACCGCGGGAGGCTGCAGCAAGTCCGAGGAGCGTCGCTCAAACGTCGCCGAGTCCGACGGCCACGCCTCGGAATGCCAGCGTCACGGCCTCCGGAACCGAACCCCCGCTGCTCCCGTCGCCAGTACGGTGCTGGCGAGACAACCTTCTTGAACCGGAGCCACGCAGACAATGGCAGCTCAGCGCTGCTTTTCTCCCAATCTCGGCTCGGGTCACGCACCTCGAGCCTCGGGAACTTTCCTTTCACGCGCTCGTGCCGTTTCGAACTCTTTCCTCTCGTCGTCGTCATCGTTTCGCGCCGCATGTTCCTTACACATGACAACACTACCGCCATGATCACTCCTGGTCGACAGGCCCATTTATACAATAAATCGGTTTTCAGACGCATTCAAGTGCATGCATGAAACTGACATAATATTCGCAAGCCCAGAGGCACAGTGACGCTTTTTACAGAGAAGCTGTGAAGGGCTAGTTCCCCCAGGATCGTGTCCGCGGGTAGAAAAAAATTATCATCAGCAGCATTTTGGCTCCATATGCGTGGCGGTCCCCCTCCAGTTATGCCTTAGCACAGGTGTCAAAACGGACGACTAACATGACTGATCCAGGGAAAACACAGGGTGCGGGAGATGGAAATTCCAGAGGGAGATGGACTTGTCTTACAAGTCCACTTGTCGAAACGTTGGCTGCTGCTCTCATCTTGTTCTCGTGTTGCTCATAACATGACTGATAGATCATGAAATCAATAACATCACACGCTCGTCAGTTACGTCACGATTAACGATAATAAAACCACTTGTGGCACATGCCCGCCTTGTATGCGGGTATATGAGCCAGGAATATACGCTTATGATCCAGGGAAAAGAAAGAAAGAAAGAAAGAAAGAAAGAAAGAAAGAAAGAAAGAAAGAAAGAAAGAAAGAAAGAAAGAAAGAAAGAAAGAAAGAAAGAAAGAAAGAAAGAAAGAAAGAAAGAAAGAAAGAAAGAAAGAAAGAAAGAAAGAAATCACGTGTGTCTCATATCCGCGTTGGATATGTGGGTATGAGCCTCCGAGAGCAGGAGTGGGATCTCACAGGATCCTGACGCTGCCACGTGGTGTGCCGCGACTATGAACGCTGTGGCTCACACGCTAGTCTATGACGATGGGGCGGACTTAGCGCAGCAGACGCACTTCTTGGCCATCGCGCCGGGCTAAAATAAGACGCCGGTGTCCTTGCTCTTTGACAAACATGCCGAAGATGCTCAATACAATCACTAATGATAATATATAAATTCACTATCACAATAATTACTACAGCAGACTCGCCATAGTCACAGCTTCGCTGTCTTCCATCTTCAGAGTAGTGGAAGGGCTCTGAATTTTTTTTTTTCTGATGAGTATCGCGAAACATGACGAATTTTTCCTTAACTGCGAAGCTTTTCTGAGAAACCCGTATGGGTTTCCTTTGTAGCTCCGCTCTACAATCGGGTTAATAATAATTTTCTTTTTAATCCTGATGGGCACACAAAAATATTAAGCTTGCTCACCGAACTCAACATAACGACAAACACCGAACACACAGTACAAAACGTTATTTTTATCACAATATGCATGCATTATTTTTACATCGAAAGTCCTAACTCAGAATAGTGATACATTTTTAACCTCAACGTGTGTATTGGAAGACCGGAAATGGAAGGCATCGACTCTTACACGAGGTGGATAAATGCGCAATAGTACGTAGTGCATGCCGACACTCGTCCGATTGGCTAGAAAAGAAAATCGAGATCCAATTTTCTCTGCCTGTCGATGAGTCGATAAATGCATTTTAAGTGAGCCGTTGGCTGAAGACCCACCCCGCTGAACGACGCGAAAGATAGCGAGAAAGAATACATCCGACTCGCAGTTCACTTCGTGAAACTGTCGTTATCTGTAGGCGCAGCTGCCTTAAATGGAATTTAAGTCCAACTCTCCCAGCGACTGCGAATCAGTGCGGAGATGTGTAGCACAATCTCGTCGTCTAAGAAGCCCGCTCGTTCAGGACACCCGCATTTGCCATTCCGGCCCTTAACCGCACAATACGCTCGCTCGTTCTTACAATAGGCACCACTCGAAAACGCAAGGAACTCGACTCTTGAGCATGCAATTCATCGCAGTTATACCGAGAAAATCTGCAGGCTCGCGTCGGCTTAAAGCCTGCAAAATGCAACAATGGACCGTACTTCTAAAGAGGAGAAATACATGCGGCATTAGAAGTTAATTGGTTATAAATAACGTCACTTAAATTGGTCTCGTCGTGCAATCAGACGGTTGTTTCGTTTCACTGTGGCCATTCGCGTTCGCCGTTAATCTAAGACACGCATATATATGGACGAACAGCTCTCCAAGGTTTTAGTAATCTCCCGGTAGCGTCGGCCGGCACCACCGTCAGCAAGCGATGTGTTGCGGAGCACAGCTACGAGAGTGAAAGCGCGCGTCCCTCGCGCGCTTTCACTCGCACAAACAGCATACGGCCAATGAGAGTTTTTTTTTTTTTTCTACATCCGGGCGCGACCATCGAAGACTGAGCCCTTAACAGCTTGCTGTGAAAAAAGAAAGAGCCATATGCAATTGCTCAAAAAAAAGAACAAATTTCACAGTTAAAGAATAATTCAACCTTTCTTCTTCCTGGGGTTTACGTGCCAAAACCAGTTCTGATTATGAGGCACGCCGTAGTGAAGGGCTCCCGATTAATTTTGACCACCTGGGGTTATTCAACCTTTCTCGGGAACTGAACCCGGGTCTTTCCGAGGCCGTCGCTCTATCCACTGAGCTATAACCAAGAAGCTATAGCAGATGGCAGAGCGAAGGTCTATCAATCGACAAATCGAAGCACACGAGCACAGATTAATCAAATGAGTTCAGCGGAAATTCGCAAGGTGGGGGTGGTTTTCCGACAAGGGAAAACTGCCGTCCGTCATAAAGTTGTCGGTTAATCCGGCCTCCCTCTGCCGGCAGCTAGCCTCCAGGTTAGCTGTCGGCAGTTCGAACGACGGCCCCGGTAAGATTGTTCCGGTTTGGATACCCTGAGCAGGAAGAATTATTCAACCGCGAAGCTTTCTTTCTCAGTAACTTGTATTTGTTTCCTTTGTAGCTTCCGGCTGTTTTTGATGGACGACAATTTTTTTTCTTTTCAAGGGTAGGTTGTTGTGGCTTCAACACATGACGCATATCCATGAGGGAGATTGGCAACAAAAATGGAGTTAAAACCTTCCCACGACGAGTAACAAACAGCAGATGCAAGTCAAGTCACAGTATACGAATCTATTGAAGTCTCGTAATCCTCAACTAACCTGCCATTTTGACCGATATTTTTGCTGCTCCTCTGTGCTCTCTGCGCCACCCCGCTGTCCGTGATTGAGATTTCAAACCGTTCTCGTTTAGAGTACGCTTTAGTCAGGACCTTCTCTGCTTTAAATACATCGGGAAGATAGAAACGTTCTCATTAGCCAACCACTGATCCGATAAGCCTGAAAATTGTTGCACTTTAAGAAAAAACAATTGCTATAATAACTGCTGGGGCATTTCTTTTTTTTTATCTCGAAGTGTCTGTAACAAGAATCTGTAATATTCAGAAAGAAAATTGAAGCCACATTGCTGTCCTCTGAAAAATACTTAGTGTTCTCTGATGGTGCACTAGAAGTGGACAAAACCATCACCACTTTACAGCTTACGTGAGACTGCGACTTGGATAAATGAATATCGCGATAGTTTTGTTCATAATATAGCAACTTCTTTTTGTCCTATTCCTAGCTAACATTTCTCAAATAGGCTCAGCGCAAAGGCGTTTGCTACCGGGAAACAGCAGGTTGCTACGACTCTAAGCTGAGCCGGTATTGATTACGGATTGTCAAAAGCGGCGTGTGCATCGGCCCGGCAGTGTAATTTCCAAACATAAAAACGTTGAAACGGAGCCTCAGTGTAAGCAGATGAGCTAGACGGCGATGCCAACCTTCCACATGCGGAGCAACGGGAAGAAACAGGTTAGATAAGAAAAAAAAAAAAAGGAATGATAAATCCCGCAAAAAAATTTTCGTTTTCTCCGCTAATCCGCTTTACGGAACGGAAGGAGCTCCCAAAAAGAGGCATAGCACCTTCGTTTCTTTTCACTGATTATCACGTCGTCTTCCTCATTATTTTTGTTTCTTTTGTGCGCGTGCGTGCGTGCGTGCGTGTGTGTGTGAGTGGGGGGGGGGGGGGGGGGGGGGGGAAGCGACCAGAAAGTGCACTTCCAATGTGGCTAAGCGACAAATACCGAAAACTCGCGCTCACTAATTGACTCTAAACCAGTATATTAAACGCATGCGCAATGGAATTGGTGCTTGCGCAAGCAGTAACCACACTGGCTTCCCGTCGGTATAAAACATTCGCCGTCATTCTTGTGTGTTTACCAACGAACCTGACGACAGGCGACACCCGGCGTACGAATTGTTAGGTTTCCCGGATGAATAGTTCTAACGACTCACAGCTGCCCAAAGGTCGCGTCTCGGAGCTCTTCACACGACAAGCCCAAATCTCAGCGTTTCGTTTACGCCCCATCCCAATCTCTGACGATCTTCCTGCTTGAGAACGACTGTCCTGTATGTGAACGTCTTTCACTGGGTGGCACTGTAGCTCTTAGCGTGCAATGATGAACTGTGGTCGAGCAGGAAATGTCGGCTGGAGCCAACGTTTCCTTCGTCAGGGCTGCTCTGACGAAAGCAAGTCCACTTGACGAAACGTTGATTCCAGCGACATTCCCTATTCTACCACTGTTCATCACTTGAAAAGTCCATCTTCCTGTGAACGTCCGCCATCTTCTACTCCTACCTGCTTTTTTATTCACTGATAATGTTTTATGGCACGCTGACATGAAAGCCAAACAGTGCCAGAGATTTCGTGTTCACTGCTGAAAGGGGTTGCTTTCTACCTGCTATATCATCTTTCGATTCCCCTGCTCCCTTCGCCTAGCGTGAGGTATTCAATCAGACGCTCTTCTGGGTAACAGCATTGCAAGCTCTTCTTTTTTTCTCTCTCTCTCTCTCTTTTCTTCCTTTATAGCTAAGCTGCGTGGCCGGTCACTATCGTGCCATAAGTTCTTCCTTTAGAAACACAGCCCTAAAACTTTCTGCTCAGATTAATGGGACTTGACGTCCCAAAGCAACGGATAAGAGACGCTGTAGTAAGGAGCTCCGGAATAATGTTGTCCACCTCGGGTTCGTTAACGTTCACTCAAAGCACAGTTTACAAGAGCACTCTCTCTCTCTTTTTTTTTTACATCCCTTCCCACTAATATGAGGCGAATGCTGGCGAAAACTGAATCCGCGATTGCATGTTCAGCACACTGATGACTTGAGCCACCGAGGATATGCGGCCTCCAGCTCGCGACGAACGATGCGGGCGAGGTTGTCCCATCGAGAGGTCTGGTGGGACAGCTTGTCGCAAGACAACGTCGCAGCTGTGTTTGGAAGGCGCGTGAAGTGCTCGGAGACTCAGAAGCTTTTCGCTTGTTCCGGACGGCGGCATTCTTTGAGGACCCTGTCGACGCTGTTGACGTTGTTGAACACCAGTAAATTGAAGGCGTCATCAGCAATCCCTTTCAGGGCGTGGGTAACCTTATCTTCTTCCGACATGTGCTGGTCTGCTTTGCGACAAAGAGCCAATACGTCGAGAATGTAAGAGACGTAAGGCTCGGTTGACGTCTATACCAGGGGTAGCAAGAGCCTTCTTCGCGGCGAGCTGGCGACCAAACTAATTACCAAAACGGTCTCGGAGCTTCTTTTTCAAGAGATCTCAGCTAGTGATCGCTTCCTGACGGGTCTAAAACCACGCCCATCGAGTACCGCCGAGGTAAAAAAAGGATTCTGGCGAGCATAACCGTCGGATCCTAGCTGTTGTTGGTGGTGACACATCGTATAAGATCAGCCAGTCGTCAACAACAGGACCGTCAACGCCGGTGAGCACTCCAGGACCACGAGGTTGTGCCACCGTGACGAAGATAGTAGTGGCAGCTGGTGTGGATGATGTTCCGTCGGCAGGAACCAACGCGGGATTGTCGGCGGTGCGACCGCTTCGAAGTTCCATGGTGGGTACCGGGAACGTGCCCCTCCACCAATAATGTTGCGTGAAACACGGACAGAAAGCTATTTACAAGGTATATTTACAGTGTTAGTGAGAGTAGGATCAAAATAACTCGTATCCTGAGTTAGAGCTCCAACACGGAGCAAAAATAAAACATCTCTTACCCACAATGAATGAACGAATGAATTATCGCGCTTCTGTGCAACCTCCATGCACTGAAACGCCAAGCAACCGTGAAGGAAGTCCTAAACGTCATATGACTTCTAGTTCATTTCTTTTATTTTTTTTTCTATAGAGTTCCTGGGTGCATAAAAAAGATGTACGAGTGTTTCACGTTCTTCTCGGGTTTAAATGAACATTGAAGTCGAGAGCTGTAATAGCAAATTACACTTCTGCAAAAGTTAAAAAATAAAAAAAAACTGCCTAACGTTGAGAGGAGGCTTGATAAGCCAGAAAGTCACAAAAACGAAACACAGGTGCCGACAACGATGCCTGGAAGTTCCCGCACCAGCTCGCCGTGACCTCGCGGGCTTTGACAGGGCCTGCTCGGGTCGCGCTCGGGTCGCGTTTATGGGTTAAAGTGGACTACAGTGTACTCTAATAAAGCCAATAATACTACAGA